>NC_091408.1:10027800-10329600 GCF_032191515.1 Phaenicophaeus curvirostris | reverse complement strand
TTCTATTTCGTCTTTGAAAGAAAACATTCAGTGCTTCTTGGGCAAGTCTGGAAAGTCTTATTTACGATATATACTATTTTTATCTGCTCTTATAAATACCACTCCCTTAGTAATAAAACGTTTCTGGAGTTTGCTACATTAAAAGGAAAAGAAAACATTGCAGAAACTTTGAGTCCTGTTTTAAAGCATAAAAGGGTTTATCTTATCTAGAGCAACCGGTACAGGATAACCAGTGTTATCTTATCACCACATATTGATGTCAGGGTTTAAAAGGACTTGAGGCTGTTATGCTACACGGAGCAGAACTCCTACGCTGATAAACACTGATAAAGCTGCAGTGCTCTAATCTAAACTACACCTTCTTTCTGCCCCAAATACACATGAGAAGAGCCAGAAGCATTTTTCCTAGCACAGCACAATCCTGCGAGCAAGGGTGGGCTCCTTGGCCCATTGATGCTGCTGGGAAAGGTCCCCGAGCACAGCCAAGACTGACAGCAGCCTCAAGGGAAAGAAATTAAACCCATCTCCAGGCTGGGCTTTGTCTATGGCCATTGCTAAGCTCCAGCCTTACAGGAATAACCTGAACCAAAGGCATGGGGGAGGTTGTCAAATGGCAATGTTGATCTGAAAAGGTAATGAATGGGCTTAAAACTGATTACTTTCCTTACGTGGTAGCAGTGCTGACTGTACCAGCTTCAAGCCATGAGCAGCCTAGTAGGAATCACATGTGGTTTCTTCAGGCAGGGACGTGCAGCCCCAAGGCCTTTGCTTGGAGGAAAAGACACCCCACAGAGTAAATCAGGTCTTGCAAAGTGATAGTTTGTCAGGTATAGGACATAGACTGAGAATCCAAGTTGGGTATGTGGTTTCTTCTTGCCTGTATAACATGGATGCCAGTGACTGATGATACGGTAGTTTTCCTATATTAGGCTATTGAATCGGCATACTGATGTAAGTGTGCCCATGCTAGTTAAGAGCTTGCTAATGAGCTCAGGGGTCCCACTTTGCCCTGCAGGAACAGCTCCTGTGCTCCAGCATTGCTCACCCCCAAAACACCAGGCTTCCAAAATGGCCTGCAGGTGTTGTGGGTTTGCTTCAGGGAGGAGGGGTCTCTCCAGGCTGTGGTAAGGGCACAGCAAGGCAGCGTGACACTGATAATACTAAGTTTGGTAGAGCTAAGGGGAAACCAAGTCATGGGCAAGGTCCCTGTGTCACTTCTGTCTGCACACAGCCTTTCAGCAGGGTGGTGCAGTGCAATGAAGCAAAGGGCAGAAGGCATAAGAAATAAGAATGCACAATACTGGTAAGCAACATGAAAGTTCATAGCAAGAACCAAAGTACAAGGCTGAGACAGTCACGCTGCAGGTGTTCGAAATGTAGTACATAGGACACCCACATAACCTATGCATGAACTCAGAGCTTGACACCTCTTGCCTGCTTGTGCAATTCCAATTAAATTTGTGTGCATTAATCTCTCTATTCTTAATAAAAACTCACTCGCTTGCTCTCTCTCACCTCCATTTCCTGCCAACTGCAGATAAAACACCCAGTCAGCCTTCTGCTTATTTGATCCTAAGGTGAAGTGATCAAACAAGCTTGCAACCTCACTGAAGGATCACACAGAATGAGAAAGTGGGCTGCAAGGCAGATTAGTGAAATCGCTTCCATTACAGCTCCAAGCACAGACATATGCTGTCTTGGCAAGTTTCTTTTACAACAAGCCTAACTTTCCTCCCTTCTCCTTCAGTTTTGCTGTGGTGTTGAAGTCCCTTTCTCTTTGAAAGGCCCAACGTTGCACTCCCACGAGCTGCACGGCCTTCTTTTATTTCAGTATAGCTGGTCCAGCCAGATGTAGATGTCACAAAGCATATGGTATCACATGCATCCTCTCTGCGTTGCCTTGAGCTGACAGAGTGAAATTCCCAGTCGTGTGGCAGCCTAGCCACTGCTGCTACAGTCCTAGGGACCAAGAGTCTACTCTCTCTTTCTATGCTTTTTTTCATAAACAATAGGTGGCAATTTTACCAATTAAGTGTGTGGGGAAGCAGCGAGATGGGATCAGATGCACACAGCAGCTGCCACAGCATGACTACGGAGCACAGAGAGGCTGTAAACACTTAAGCAAGGCAGAATTATCATAGCACAAGATTAGTTCAGGTATCATAAAGCACTGTTCCAATTCCAACCGCTCCTCACCAGGAAATCTCCACCCATCCCTGCAGTTAAGATGTGTATCTGTCTTGCTGTGTTAATTGTGCTGGCCTGCCACTTTGCCATCGTTCATGTATGTGAACCAACTTAATGAACCTGGACAGTATGGCATTCCAATGCTGGGGTGGATAGGCCAAAAATGAATAAATGTAAGTCATGTAGTTCTGCTGAACCTGTGGTTTAAAGCTTCTAATTGCTAACTTTCATCTTTTACCAGCATTAATAATAAATGTGGCATGTTCCCCGTTTTCCATCACCACCACATTATTAAAGCAATAAAACAATTTCAAAGGTGTGGTTATCATAAGCTAATGGCACCTCTAGGGGATTAGTAACACCCCAGGAGACTTCTTAGTCTTAAAAAACCCGATACCCCCTGTCAGTCTCTATTAGCTCAGTGGTGTGAGAATGTGTGCGCAGAGCTCTCTGCTCGTACTATGCCACTCGACATGCAGGACAAGTTAAGTGACACAACTGCAGGCATAATTATGTCAGGAGATGCTTCCAGGCAGACAATTAAATAAAAGAGAGGAACCCTGCAATCACATGCAGCTCAGATTATGTATACACACAGGTAACCCAGCTGCCTAAAAGCCAGCTCCTTTTTTCAGCCCAATTTAGAGCAAAGCAAGAGTCTCCCCTCTTACGGGAAGAAGTGGGGAGCAAGCGCTGCTGACCACCATGGCATGAATGCAAGGAGCTCTTCTTGCCACACCCCGAGAGCATCTCCTCAGGAGCAGGCTGGTGGGGAGGGAGTAGGTGACTTCGAGAGAGCCATTCACCTGCCTGGAACTGTGACTTCATGGGGTTTTGCAAACCTGAGCTGCCTGTGAAGAGGAACCTGCTGCCTGCCACACCAGGTGCCTTGGGAGCACTCCCTACACACACTGCTTTGTGGATGTTCCTCCCCTACTTCTTGCCTCTGTAGTCCTGGTGTGACATCATTGGGAATTACGTTAGCTGTAGGATCTGCTGGGGCGTTAAGACCAAGCTATTTAGCACATCAAAACAACAGCATTAGCAAACAGACCTTCATTTAAGGTAATTACACACCAAGGAGACTGCCTTATCTTTCATCTCCTGTTTATTTTCCTAACAGTCACCCACATTCTTTAAGTAATACCTTCCCTGCTATCAGTTATCAAAGCAATGACGGAGGTGGAAGACAGCTGAATGCACTAAGCTCTAACAGAGCAGAAGCCTGCAGGTGGAAGGAGGAGGAGGAAGAGCTGAATAGGGGTAAGAGTAGGGCTGGCTATCTCTGCCTTTGTCTGCCAGTCAGCCATGCTGAGCTGGGAGCTCTCTTCCTACTGGACTTTGCACAGCCTGGAGCAGGGATGTGATCTGAAGGACATGTGCTGCACTCTGTCACACCATAGAGGCTTCAGTTAAGCACAGGTATTTGCTAATTGCTATTGCAAATTATCACAGTGAATCTTCAACTTCCCCTGCACCCACACTTCACTGTCACCCTCAGTAAAGACAAAGGAGGCAAGGGTGGGAGGATCTGGAGAATGGTTGTAAGCCAAAGCACAATAGCCTCAAAGATCAGTATCAAACTAAGCAAAGTCTTTAGATACATACTTCTCCCCCACGTGAGATTGGATTCAAAGTCTGTTGCAGTCAGGGGAAGGCACTAGTGTGACCACTGACTTATCCACATCTGCCAAAAAGCTTATTGGGTACTGAGCTGCTTGATCCCACATGCTCAGCTTTAAAATAATAATGGATGAAGGAATCTTGGGAACATTTAAGTGCCTCTTACCACCACAGAAGGCCTAGAGGGAAAATAAGAAGTGTGTTGTGTCATGTCACAGTGATGGTGAAGCAATGGAGTGCTTGAGTTTGAAGAGAAGTACTGCAAACTGGATAGCCTTCGTTGTGATTGCTGTGAGGACTTTATTGGTCAACAGGCTAGCTGTAGAGATAAAAATCCTCTTATTGTGACTCATCAGAAAGATACACTGCCTGGGTCCTCTTTCTCAAGTGCATTCAAAAGGAATGGACAATAAAATGCCTTGAGAGAAACAAGACCTTGGAGTAAATCATACTGCAGTGCTCAAATTGCAAACCTACCAGGAATAAGAGTGAGCATAAGATGTAGGATCTGGGTCTCTATTAAGGAAAGAAAAGAGCAGAGGGAAATGGAAGTAGCTCTTGTTGCAAGCAAAGCTGGGGCACAAAGTAGAAAATAGTTCAAGTATACAGCATAGCTCTTCTCACTGTTTTACCAGCACAGAGCACAGCAAGGTAGCTCCTTCATTTCCTTGTTTCTTGGCCAAGCAAAGCTGTACAGAAAGCAAAGCTGTACAGACCAGAAACACTGTTTCTCCAGCAGCCCCTGGGAGGCACTGGGTAGGCACTCTGAGCAGTTTTGCCATTGGTATGACCTTCAGTGTAAGCTTTCTCATAGGCTTCAAAGAAGGTGAGCTTTAGGGCTGTTGGTATCTCCAGCTGTTGGCACACCCATGGCCTCCACCTCCGCTGGTTTTTGAGACAGGTTGTGTAGTAGTGGACCTCAGGGTCAAAAAAAGCGTATATGAATGAAATACAGGGGATATGTGGTGTGGGGACGCAGTCTACCTATGCTTTCACCCTGAATTCAATACATAGATAAGACAAAGGGCAGAAAACTAAACTCTAAATTCATTCACCACCTCATTCCATTCTGTTGTCAGACACAATTGTTGCCATTCAAAAATTTTCATTCCTTTTATGGATGTATTTATAGCGTTTATGTCTGTGAATTAAAGGACGAGAAACATTTGCCACCAGTTACAAGTAGGCAATGGAAAACTGATACTATACAGGCAGGTGAAAAAGAAATATCCAAATAATTATCAAACAGGAATCAATACTGGTCTGGGAGTCAGTGTAAGCTTATATTTAGTAAAACAAAATGGATACCAAGAGGAAAGTCTCATAACATTTGTAAGTTAACATAACTAAACCGATAAGCAGAACAGTTGGGAGTATTTTGTTTTTTATAACTTTTTCATATGTGTTGGATGGAAACAGTAATTTAAACCCTTTTGCATATTGGCACGATCATGAATGACACCCAGGTATGTGTAATTCATTCATAGCCTAGTACAAGAGTAAATTGGGATACCAGAGCACTGTGCTGACTCCACTAAATGGGGAGATTTTGAACGCACCTGGAGAAATAATGCCAAAAAAGAACCTAGGTAGACTAGAAAGCAAAAAAAAAACCCCAAACCAAAAAACAACTGAGATTTAATGTGGAAAAACTGTAAGTAAATCTGTCAAGGGAAAACTAATCCAAAACACAGATGTTCTCCTGGAGAGAGAAATTTTGAAAGCAATTATGTTAAAGCAGACAAGGAACGACAACAGAGTTAATGGTAAGTCCCTGGTGCAAGAGACAATACAAATCAGGACAGGGACTTGCTTGCGTGCACTGCCGGCCCACAGGGTTAGCCACCGCTCACCCCGGCGCAGCGCTGCTGTAATCTCTGGCTGGTGAGATCCTGATTCTAGCAGCGTGATCGGCAGAGAGATAACACAAAGTTCAGGCAACTCTAAGAATTATGACAAGGTTGGAGGAAACAACTCATAAAACACATACCACCGCTGCGGTAAGGTGTAAGACAGGAGATAAGCCCATTAATACCAAAACCAAAGTACGAAATGTTCCATCGCATGGCAGATTTTAAAAACTAAATGCAAAACTAGAAACCTAGTGGCAGATCATCTCTGTATTGCAAAGTTCAAGGTGCACTTTATTATTCATCTTAAAATTACTCCTTAAAAACCTGCCCGTGACTGACGGTCAAAACTCCATCTGAAGGCAAGAACAGAAATGGGTCTGGCTGTGACTTTCTTAAGAAAAACTCTCTCTCCTTAAGAAAAAGTCACTGGAATAAGGGTAATTAATGAAATGTCCAGATACAAACTCTTAGAATTGTTATTCTACACTCAGGAAAGGAAATGTAAAGCTCTTTGGGACAGAAGGGCTGCAGGAGACAGCCAGTGCTGGCTGCGGTGACAAGGCTGGGGCTTGTTCTGCTAGTAGTACTGGATACAGAATTGCAGGTGTGGTTGGTTTGACAACACCTTGGGCACAAATTCAGCACCAGCACATTTTGATGCCCACAGAAGAGGTTTCATATCCCATATAGTCCACAATGGGTCCCAGCAATGAGTGGGTTAGGCTGGGCAGCAGGGTATATACAGGCATATACATTGCTGCCAGCACTAACCAGCCCAGCTGCAGCTTTTATTTCCACAGATGGATAAAATCCAGTTTGGGAAGGGAGGCAGAGGGCAGTGGCAGCCAACCGGGAAGCGCTCCTTCCCATATTTCACCTTGGAGCCCACCCGAGGTGGCTCAGGGATGCAGAGGAGGAGAGGGGGGGCTCAGGGCTCCGGGGGGGGCTGCTCAGGGCTGCAGAGCAGGAGGAGGAGGGGCTCAGGGATGCAGAGGAGGAGGAGGTTCAGGGAAGTAGAGGGGGGTCAGGGATGCAGGGAGATGCGCAGGGATGCAGAGGGGTGCGCAGGGATGCGGAGGAGGCTCGGGGTGCCCTGGGGTACCCACCGCCCTGGCTCCCCCAAGGCTGCAAAGACCCACATTGCCATCTAGTGCCGCAGGAGCGCAGGGACAGCCGGGACGCTGGGCTGAGTCAGGTCGCCCTGGGCGGGTGGCTTGGGCTCCTCCACCACGGAAGCTGAAGGCGAGGGAGTAAATCTTGTGCTGTTCTCCTGAAGCCCCAAAACAATCGGGTGCAACCCTTTCACAGAGCCCTTTTTGCCCCATGGGTACTCCAGGGCTCAAGGAACGTGCAGATAGCTTTGTTTCAGCCCATAACTTCATAGCTATTATTGACCTCATCCTAAAAAAAGATGCAACTAAAGAAAGTTTCATCAGTGACTGAAGTATCTAATGTTTATATCCTTCCATGGTTACATGTTGATGTACCCCCTGCCCCAGATGCTACGCAGGGTGGGATGCAGGCTCAGTGCCCGCAGGAGCATCAAGATGCTGCAGAGCGCTTTGGTTAGGTATTAATAAACGGTGCCGGTTCTGGTGAGAACCAGGGCGTTAACCTTCTTGTCCTGCACAGGATCCAGCTGGGATAGCCCAGCTCTGCCAGCTGTGGTTTGCCAGCAGGGAGAGAAGGAGCAAGGCTGAGCAGGTTGGGTCCTGCCTGTGTTCCTGCTGCAGATGCCGCATGTTGGTCCTGGCATTGTGCCGCTGTTCCTGTGCGGTCTGGAACAGCTGATCCTTTCCACCCAGAGGTGGAACCACATCACAGGAGTGAATGCCTACCTCTAAAAGAATAGGATGTGATCAGAGTATTTTCTGTGGCATCTTTTCATGCCAAGCACTTTTATACACATAAAGAAAGGCATGTACTAAATGTTTTTCAAGGGGCTTCCCACCATAAGGGACCGAACTGTCCAGTGTTATTAATATGCTTGCTACAAGAATACCTAGAAGCCTCTGGTGAAACAAGGGCCGCCTGTGCTCAAAGGGTATGCATGGTATACGTGTTTAATAAAACTCAGTCTCGTTTGTCCAGACTGCCAGCTCTGCACAGGACAGAGGAGAGAGCAAGCAAAGTGGCTTGCTCTACATCATAAAGCAATTCAGAAGCTGACCCGTGTCTCCCAGGGTTCAGCTGCCCAGCCAGCCTTTTCAATTAAAAGTCGTACCTGGTGGAGTTTGTTTATTTTTCAGGCTGTGGTTATGCCCTCGTAACAAAGGGCTCCCATTAAAACCAGCCCCTTCGTGGCTTCACGGGCTCATTGATTGAAGGGAGACCCTGTTTGTTCACCATCCCTTCTCATGCTTTAAGTGGGAACTTTGAGCACCACTTGGCAACGACACAGAGCATACTCAGATGGAACGATTCATTACGGGATCCTGAAAACTATACCAAGCAACTTGATGACAGAGTGCAGTTATTAAACTTCAAGAGTGAAGTGGCAGTCTGTGACCCGCGAGAGCTTGTGGCTTTCCAGCAGTGTAGCTACAACTAAGCTTTTCCATGTCAAAGATGAAATGCAGAGCAAGGTCAGCCTGCTCTTACTGCAGGAAAGGTGGCTAGAAGTGGTAGAGCTCGAGGGCAAGAGTCCTCCTTGCATATCTTGGTCTTCTGTAAAGACTTCATAAAGCAAAAGCCACTCAGAAGCACCAACCAATATTAGCTGAAAGTTTGCATGTCTTTAGAGGACTGGAAGAGCATTTCAACCACAAACCCTTAAATTGCTGCTGGATGAAACTGGGGCCCTGTAAGCAGAACATTCTTTTATAGAGGCAAGCAAAATTGTAGAGACCCGGTCACTGTAAGACTTTTTTCCCACCTAATAGCAGTACCTTAGTGAAATCTATTCATGTTTGGGCCTGCTGTGTCATAACAGAGTCAAGAGCTGTGCTTTCTCTTGGAAAGAGGCAAAGGTTTTTTAAAAAATATCAACTTTTCACGATAGTTAGTTTCAATTTCTATGAAAGCTTTTAAAATCTGGCTTTCCGGTGCAGGTGAAGGACCAGCTTTTTCCTTGGTCTGATTCTGCATAAGCCTGTTTATTTACACTGAGTTTTGTCCATAATATTTGTGATTCTCAGGCAAAGGCTTATTGACAAATGTTGTGCTGAGGATATTTACGTTCAGCAAGGCTCATGAGCCACTGAACGTCTATTCTCTCATTAGCAGCCTCGTCAGCATTTGCCCTGTAGGCAATAATCTACAGTACAAGTTTCCCAGCACCTAAACTACTGTAGGATAATTCTTTAACTAAATGGAAAGCAAAGCTGAAGGCCCTGGGAATTTGCTTTTGTACAATAATCTTTTGTGTGTGTACAGTGGAAACCAGAGGATTATGGAGTCAAATCATGAGAATTCAGGTCAAGTGAGATTTGGAGGGAGAAGGAGAAGATGACAGAAGTGCCACTGGGAAGGTAGTGATCCCAGGGGAAGTAACGTGACGCTTGCAGATAAGCCTGTTCTGCTGTCATGCTTTAATTTTACACATCAGTATGAAAATTTCTGAGCATTCCCGAACATCAGCTCCCCCTTTACTGCATGAGGTTCTTTTGTGTTGTTGTTTGAGGCGTTTTTTCTCCACTAGCAGCTGAATTATTTTGGAGTATGCCTATGTCAGTTATTTTCTAGTGCCATGCCTCCATTTTCTAGCTCTTTTTTTTTTTTTTTTTGCCATCTGAGCGTTTGCATGTTTAAATCTCCTTCTTCCATTCAGCTCTTTGTTATTTTTCTGCATTCTTGCACACTTAGCCTAGATCAAGGATCCTCTAGATAAACAAAGCAATTCATTTATCTCCCTTCAACTTTTGCTCAATGGAAGGAAGGAAGGAAACGTCATTAAAGAAAAGCACTGTGAAAGCTGTGATGCTGCTTCTTCTCTTTCTGGAGAAGGACTGACCTGGATATCCAGACCAACACACCAAAACTGTATTTAGATGTCTGCCTGCTCTTCCTAAAATGCAGAAAGTCAGCTGAATCCATCAGCTGTTTAATGTGATCTTGGCTGGTGTAGGCTGCCAAGCTGACGGGAGAATGTGCTGTTGGGCAGCGACCACTGAGAAAATAGTGGAATAGAAGGTGCTAGATTAGATAGAGGCGTAAACAACGAGAAAACAGCATCAAGCAAAATTCATATGTGTTCCGCAAAACTGAGCAGAAAGGCTGCAATATGGCAGAAAGGTTGTGTTGTACCTGTGGCATAAAATCCCGTCCCAAGTACCATGCATGAGACCTGGAAGAAAGTATCTTCTCTAATGCCTTTGTGAAATCCCAGATGCTAAGCAAGATGGGAGTAAGCCACTGCACAAAGCAGCTCTGCATTCTGCTCTGCAGTGGTGGGGGTGTAAGAGTCCGAGTCTGTAGGTATTTGGATCATGAAAGACTGGGAAATATAGAATTTAGTACTTTTTTTAACTGTCACAGCATTTTACCACTTCTAGGAAAAAAAATTATCTGCCCAGATAGAAAACCCCCATTTTGAGAGTCACATGTGATGCGAATTATGAATTTATCCTACCTGTTGTACCATGCATTTACTCGCTGTCAAATTATTTGCATAGATGCTATGTCCTGTCTAAGTTAGCTCTGCAGACAGGCTGTGCTACTTAATAAGAAGACTAGACAAGCACTTTGCTTCCCAGTCATGCTCTTAAACTTAAAGCTTCTCACAGGCAAAAGCAGAATATACTTTGTTAGTGCTAGTTTTGATTGAGAGAATGATCAACTTGTAGTGTACTAAATGTGTATTATTGCTCTCAGGAAAGACACAATCTTGATTTTTGCAAAAAATCATGTATGTGTCAGGAAAGTCCATGAGTAAAGTTGTCCAAGGAATCATAATTCAGTTTTCCTCTGTGTGTGTTATGAAAGTCCAGAGCTGTGTGCCTACGTACTGTTTTTCCTAATATCTTTTGGAGATCCTGTGTCCCTGTTGTTTTTCCTTTGCATCGCATATTTAGTTGGTTAGTTCATATGTTTCAGATGAGCACAGACTGCACGACGGGTCAGGGAGGGAGGCAGGAGGGATAAAGTAAGTTTTTATGGGGAGTACCCTACAGTTTGGAAGTCATATTTAAAAAGCGTGGTACAGAGTACAGACGCTAAGGGTTGTATTAGCTTGGTCTGCAGGGAACTGCGTCCTGTATTGGATGAAATGGTTTGACCTCTTCTATTGAAATGCTAATGTTTGACCATTTCCTCCAGCAAAGTGAGTCTCATTATTTCTCATTGCAGCCTACACTTACCCTTCCTCCAGTCTAAGCCACACTGACCCCAGAGTTTCTGCTTTTCAAATATGCACTTAAAATTTGTCTGCTATGTGATCGTTTTATGAGGTGATATCATGAAGCATAAGTATGTGTTCCAGCTGCGTTAGTGACCCTGCCTATAAACCAAGGAGTTTGGCTACACACACTTTTGCCCTCCCACTTAATGTGACTCAAGACAACAAGATGCAGTGATCCAGAGGGCAAAAACGAGGGTGAAAAATCCAGATTATACCCTGGGAAAAGAAAGGACCAAGTGAAACTGACTTTTTATCTCTTTGTGTCTTCGTGTTGACTCTATGTTAAGAAGGCTGACATCAGATATCCCCAGAGGCCCAAATCCTATTTTGAATCAAATGTAAAAGACCAGCTTATAAAGGCCAAGAATGAATTGGTTCTGCCAGAAGAAAAATTAGTGCAAACAAGCTTATTTCCAAAGAATCTACTGAAGTAACTACATGATACCTTAGTAGGGATTGTCCTTGTCTGGTTCATTGGGCGTTTTTAAACCTAGTGAAAGTTCAGGCTTTGAAATGACCAATCTGTATAACGAACAAATCCATCTCCAGATTTGTTGCATGCAGTGATCTGTAGTCAAGATTAGTTTAGTTAGCATAGAGACGGGCTGCCCTTTTTATTCCCTGAGTCTGTTTTAACACTAATCCCTGAGCAAATACTCACAAAAGCGAAACAGATATGTGTCTGTTCTACTTGCTTCCATTTGCATCTGTGAGAAGCTGCAGAGATTTTGTGCCACTTAGCTGCCATGCTATTTTTTAGTGCCAAGTTCTCATGTTGCTGCAGTTCTAGGCCATTTGCTGTTGCAGGAGATGATTTAGGTCAGTGGTTTTTCAACCTTCTTTGATTTGTGGACCCCTGAAAAGTTTTCCAGCAGTAGCACAGACTCCTTTAGGAATTTCCCATGTGTAGATTGCTGTCTGGCACATATGAATTTTCCTAGTCTCAATCACTTTTTGCAGACTCCTTAGAAGTTTTCCATGGGCTTGCTAGGCTCTGCAGACCAAAAGCTGGAAACCAATGATCTAGGCGAGTTCTTGAATCATTACTCCTCCATGTATACTCTGCTGTAAAAGACAAGAATGCCATAAAATGACTAACATCAAGGCATCAAGGCCAGCGTTTTGGTGATATCGTGACTTTCAGTACTTTACAGTCTGTAAAGTAGAAACCTGAAAGCAGGGTGTTGAAGCAACATGTGAAAAAATACATGGTGATGTTGTTTTAACACACACATTGTCCTGCTCTCTCAGTGGCTTTGGATGCTGAGCTGTGGGTGTTCCAACATGCCCATAATCATAACCATTTGCCTCCAGAGTTTTAGCTATCAAATGATATATGCTTTTTGGCTTCTCTAAGCCAAGCTCAAATTAGGGTCTACAATATGATTTCCTTAGATTGCATCATAGAATCATAGAATAACCAGGTTGGAAGAGACCCACCAGATCATCGAGTCCAACCATTCCTATCAAACACTAAACCATGCCCCTTAGCACCTCGTCCACCCGTGCCTTAAACACCTCCAGGGAATTGAGATCAGGCTTAGGAGGAAATGTGGGATAGAGTCCATGCATAAATCAACTTTCTCCCTGCATTGCTTTATGCATCGTACCATAAGAAGCGGTACTTCTTTAGAACCTGTCAAACCGTCTCTCCTGGATGAGAGACTGCTATTATTATTATAAGCAACACTATTCTTACTGTAGTAGGCTCTGTTCCTTAGCCTTTCTAGCCCTTCTGTTTATACAGCAGTAGAGTACTGCATCTTCTCCCACTCCTCACTTCGCTGTTGGTGAAATGGAGAGAACATCCATCAACTAAGAAGTGAGGAAAGACTGGTATTACTTAGCACCACTGTAGTCCCTGCACGCTCTAAGTATTGACCAGGCCTTTACTACAGGAGGTTCAGCACGTGCGTGAAACTGGAAGAAGGTTTACATGCCAAAGATCACCCAAGCCAAGCGTGCGACAAGAGATAAGAGGCGGTTATCAGAGAGAGGAAGATGGAACAGTAGGAGCAAACAATAAGATAGGATAGATTTAGTGTATTAGCCTATGGTCTTGGCTGGCCATCTTGTCACACGGTGATAGGTGCCTTTTTAAGTATCACAGGAAAAAAATCCAAAATTTGAAGGATGAGGATCACCTTATTGCCACATCTGTTACAGAACATTCCTATAATGGAGGAATGGCAGTTTGGGGACAGAAAGGTAATGTGTCTAATCAGAGGTGAGCTCTGACTCCTAAAAGTGAATTTAAGATGATAGGCAGGATGGACGTAGTTGAAAATGGCCCTTGGAAATGAATCAAATAGCTTTTACGCTGCAACAATAGACAGTGGTGAATCAAAGGAGGGATGTACATAGAAAATAACCTGGTCAAAGCCAGAATACTGGCTAGGAAAAAGAATGGGGCAGGACAACAAGCCACAAAACCAGAGGAGAGAATAATGCAGTGGTGGAGATGCAAAGTGAGGAGAACCTTGCTAGGAGTTCCAGCTGCATGGATGGAGAGAAAAAGATTATAAATCTGGGGTTTTATGCAGGAAGAAACTACAAATGTGGACAGGTGTTGACCAGGAGGGCCCAGAACAAGATCGAAGTAGAAGATGACATCTGACTTGCATTTCCTCTTCCTCTCCTTTACTTAGCATCTGTTGTAAACCCACTGTCTACTAGCCCGAGACTGATCTCAAGGTCATTGTTTTGATTCTACTCTTATCCCTCCTGCCAAGAGGTTTATAGAGCTTGGTGTTCTTTATAATGAAAGTACAGTGCCCATCAGCTGATACTTTGAGATTTTCAATTTTCCTTTTGGCCTCCTAAGGCTTTAATATGAAACCTCCTATCTCACTGTCCATCAGAACTACTGCTCCTGAATTATGGCCGATTTCCTCTTAATATCCACAGCAGGGATTTTTAATAAATCAAATAGTAAAAAAAAAATGCTGTCCCATCCCCTAGGGTTGATGGATCTGACTCCTTGCCAATAATAAGCCAGACAAGATGTTATGGGACCTTTTGTTTTTGTACAGGATATAGAAGATAGACTCTTTCCTTTCTCAGGAGGTGATTCAGTGTAAACCAGGTTAGCGTGCAAGCCTGCATCTCTGAAGGTAATGCAAAATAAAAACCACAATGTATCTCTAGAATATGAAATTGAGTGAAAGCAAGGGACAACATAAAATGTTCCATTAATCCCAGTGTCTAGTCTGAAGATGATGCTGTTCAGGACATGCTATCATTACAAAAACAGCGACTAGACTTCGGGGTATGTACTGCAGTTGATACCTAATGCTTATCTACTTGACTCTGGCTCAATACCTACACCAGGCAATTTAGAGATCATTATGCAGTACAATATGTAAAATAAAAATAAATCTCATTAAACAACTTGACTGTATGTTGCTTAGCCTGCTGCTCCATCAGGCTGTGATTTAAAGACCTACCTCAACAGCTTGGGAGGAGGAACTGCACTCAGCCCATCATTCCCATTTCCTTTGGTTACCTTTTCTGCTTCTACGTTCCCTTTCTCCATATCCAACTTGAAAAGGGACTTGTCCCCCTCATACCAGGGACAATATTTCCTGGAGTTGTTGTGTAGCAAACATGCAACCCATTACGAAGATATTCAGCTGAGAGGGGAAGGCAGAGAACTTGGATGGGTGCGCTGCTTCCCCCTGAACTCCACCAAAATGTGCTCTCTTTCTCTCATAAAAGCTGAAAACTTTCAGCACCTACTTTCCAAGAGGAAGACTAGGAACGCTTTTCCTCTGGAATCCTTTGCTACAGCTTCCTACGTGGTCACGGAAATCACTCCTAGCATTGAGGCTCTAGTTCATGAATTCATTTGGCTTCCACAGCAGTTCCAAATTTTGCCTGGTTTACGTGAGTGATAATATTTTCAGCTGATGCAAAGATGCTAATCAGTGACAGCAGTGGTACTGCACTGGTATACACAGCTGAGAATTTAGTGAAGTGATTTTTTTGGAATAACAAGCACCCCTTTTGTATCACTGTTCAGTGTTAACTGACAGCCCTGGATTTGACATCATCCTAATAATGGATTAACATAATATTTAAGGGTGTTCTTCAATTCTGACAATGTCCATGCTTATATGATGTTGTGGATTAATTATGTTGATTTTCACTGCTTGCACTGGCTTTTGTTGCTAATCTCAAAATAAGAAGAGTAAACTTGCATTTTGAAATGAGAAGACAAAGTCAGTGTATGTTAGGATGTAGTACTTTAGTATTGGAGTCTTATAGAAGTTTCCTACTTAAATAATTATCCAGCAGCGATTTTACTGTCATGCTGAAGATAAGCAGGCACTCTTTCGGTAATACTTCTAATGCAGTGGGTGAAGGATCCAGAATAGCTGGACTGTGTGATTATTTTAACTGCTGTGTAGATAAAAGAAAAATGTGAGCAGTGAAATGTGGAAAATTTATATATATTATTATATTACTTCTCAACAATTTTCTTTTTTCTCTTGCTCCTTTGTCTGGAAACAGTGATTAGATCGATTTTTCTCATGTAGTAAATAGCCTTCCCTAAGAGTAAAGTAGTTGCTTGTTCAAAGCAAGGTTTCTGTTTTAAGTGATAGAGCTTTATTTTCTGAGCCAGTGAAACTTCTCCTCTGCTGTAATGACATTTACAGACATTCTACTTCGACCTGACATTCCCTGAAGACCTGTAGAAAACCCAATGACACTTCTGACCATCTTTTCTTCAGCTTTTCTGCATCATTTTAGTTCTTGTGTCCAGGTTTCTGCCCTTATTCATAAGCCAACTGAAGCTATGTGCAGCTGTCATTGCATTTGTAACTCCTTCCCTCCCCAAGGTCTCTTTCTTTCAAAGGCTGTGATGAATGTATTTCTCCACTCAGCCACTCTTAAAGCTCTTTTTCAAGAGATGTGTCCTATCTAAACTCAGCAGAGAATGTGCATGACATTAACTGTAGGAGCAGTCAGCACTGTTTCTGATTTCAAGAGAGACTCACAAGTGAACAGCTGAGAAATTTCACTCTAAAGACTGGTTTAGAGGCTCAGGCTGGAGGGGTACATCACTCACACGGTACAGGGAAATGTACAGTTGTTATGTCCTTGGTGTGGATAATTCATACATTTTCACTTTCCAGTGGTGCTAATTTGGCACCCCCTGGGGGAAATATGTTTGGAAACACTTAAAGGAAGGAAATATTTTTTAAATCCCCTTTGATGCAATCGATTCTTTAACTAGACTGTAAATTTTCCCAATTATCTATGGAGATGGGAGTCTTTGTAGAAATATTCATGTAATTTTTCTGTAGGCAGGTTTTCAGACTAAACATGTCAATCTAAGACTGACTGGGGAAGCGCTGGAGAATTTCTCTAACATCATGAATTAAACCAGCAAAAAGAAAACTTGGAATGTCACCTATAAATGACAATAGGAACCATTAAAGAGGTCTGTTTGAATCTGGTTAAATATATATAAGAATCAGGATACATCTTTACGCTCATGGCTAGGGTGGGCTCATGCCAGGTGAAATGTAGACCTTACTATAGGGCCATGCCTGGGTTTACAAAATAAAACAAAGTCATGTCTTAGAAAACCTAAGGCTATTAGAAATACTTCCACATTGCTAATAAAGTAGAATCACTTTCTTTGTTAAACAGAAATGACCATGTGCTGGGCTTGCAAACTAGCTACAGAGCTGGAAAACTAATAAATGCCAAAGGCAAAAATTTTAATTGCTTTGCCCCTTCAGGCTGCAAGAAAAGAAGAACGTATATAACGCCAAAATGTGTATTAACATGCCTTTAAAATTCTATTTGAATGTAACAAAATAATTGGATGCTTGTTGTTTCTAAAAATAAATGTTAACAAGTTTTTTAATTATTAGTGTTTGTTATCTCTCTTTGGGAAATACCTGGCTGCGTTTACAAAGGAGTTTCAGAGAGAACTGGGAATATTGCCTGTCAGTGCCACATCCAGACAAGCTAACCTGTGAAGTGTGAACAATAATTGCATTAGTTTTGATCTATGTTTGTCAGCTGGGCACAGAGCAGTCTCTTCATTGTTCCGTCTGCCTCAGCAACAAAGCTCAGTCGTGATCCCTGCTGAAAGGAACTTCCTCCTGGAAACTGCATTATTTCACTAGCTCCAGCCTGCATGATTTTGATGTGCTGGGTTTGTTTGTTTTCCTGGAAGGACCTTTGCATTTCCTTGGGAGTCTTCTGTCCTTCCTTTTCACATAAGCAAACCCAAAATCATTGCTGCTTAAACTTGTAACTCACGCGTAATTCAAAGGGTTTGCAGTGAATTAATAAGAAGTGTCACGTCACAACAGCTGCCATGCTAGTTTTCCCTAAACTAAAAGTTTCCCAGACACTAGCATTGGTCAACAATGGATGTCTGCACAAACAGCGTAAGAAAAAGGACATAAATGATCATTTTCCTGTTGCCTTCTCATATGACATTTCTGGCTGTCTTCCTTTCTCTGCCACATCATAAGGAAGAGATCTGGGGTTGGCTGCCTGACTCAACAAACACTTCACATTAATAGTGTGCTCTAATTTACAGTATGGGAGGAACACAGATTATCTGCAGGACTAGGCTATCAGCATCTGGAAAAATGCTTGACTAAAAGGCTCTCCTTGGTATGTTTCCTTTTGTACTACAAAGTTGTTTTTCCTTACCCACAGATAAGCAGCCAGCAGTAGGAAACCACAACTGAAGATTGCTGTGTGATAACATTACTCTTGCTGGTTGAGGATTATCTTTACATACTTTATTTTCCATGCAGAACACATAATTATTAGTTTAATCATGAAACATGTTTCCTGTGTTGCATTTGCCAGATCTGATGTTAGGAATTTAGTATTACTTTTACCAGAGGTGAAAAAAAAATGCAGAGAAAATTAAACAGCATCAGTCTTTCTGAATGTTATCTATTACAGGATGATAGAGAGCTCCAGACATTAATGCAACACAAACACATTTGAAATTTTACAGTAGGATTTGAGTAGTTGCCTTCAGGTCCTTTTCAGTTGCATCAGTTTTTATGCTGCTCTTTATCAGGAACTCCTAAATTCCTTCTCCTAGAACCAGTATCAGAGGTAGCAGTTTCTGGCTTGTATCCACCTAAGCATCGTGAAATATTTTGCAACTGCTGGTATGTGTACTGCTATGGGGGTGGGAAGAAATATACTTCAAGCTCCATTTTTTTTTCCTGAATCTAATATACGTATACCTACAACATTCAGAGCCTGAAAATTACTTCCACCTAGCATGACCTGGATTCTAGAAAGAAAGAACAACGTGAGTTGTATTGCTAAAGAAACATGAACTGATGGAACAGATGGTAAGAATGGACTCTTGAAAAAGCTCCTGTCCGTTCTGCCCTGGTCAGGAGGGTAACAGGTACAAAATGGGCCTGTTGAGGGGTGGCTTATTTGGAATGTCATATAAAACTACCCTGAGCTAGGAGAGAAGTGTCATGGGTGTAAATTGAAAGCAGTTACAGCAGTCTGCTGTTCAACTGCACATAGCAGCAGATCAGTACATCTCTAATTATTATTTGTCTGGCTGGCTAAGCAGCGCAGCATTTAAAACCTAATTTGTTGTATAATTTAATTTTAATTGAGTCTCCTATCCACACAGGACTCGTTAAGCTAGCTGTATGTTTCACTTGCTGTCTTTTTACATGGATACTATGGGAGAGCTGCAAGAGCTGAACCAATCATTTGCTTGCACTGTGCTATCACCAAGGTGCAGTAATTCTTTGGTGTGATTGCAGAGGGATCTCTTGGCAGGAATATTTGGAAAAGATGTTTTCTCAATGCCACAAATAACAAAACAACTCCCTCCCTCTGCTAATGCTATGGTTTACAAAAAAGATTTGGTTGTCGGGCTTTTACTTGCATCTCCCATGTGCTGGTATTTTCCTCTGCCACTCAGATGTAACAATTACTAGTCTCTGCAAGCAGAAATAAAAAATGAAATCCTGTGACAATGCTTTTGAGCGATTGCAATCTCTTCAAAAGTAAAAAAGCCCTAGTCCTCAGTGAGGACAAAGTTGAAAATAAGCAGCATATTTCATAGATCAATCCTTTTGGAGGAATGCAGACAGTCAGACCTCAAAGAACCACTTTTTTTGCAGTATTATTACTACGGGAAGCATTATAGACTAAGGTCAATAAGCCAAAGCTCTTAAATACGTGCATTCATTTTGACATACATGGGTGCCTGTATTTTCACCTGAACTGGGAATTGCCCATGCAACTGAGAACTGTGGAGCAATACTGTAGATTATGTATCAGCTAAAACTGCAGATCTGAAACACTTTTGTATTTGAATAATTTTGCTTCTACCAGTAGTCCCGCACAGCTCTCTTGCACAGATTGGTATCACTGTGAGACTCGTGGCTAAGGGGACCTCCAGCATTTCCAGAAAAGGTTAAGATTAAAGCAAAATCTGAGGGCTCAAGCCTGTGAACCAAGTAGGAGTATCAAAGCAAAGAATTGCAAATGGTTTTGGTTTCAGTGTTCTGTTCCTGCTTTCATGCCTTCTGATTTAATCCTAACTTCAAAATCATGTGAGTGATGGGGGGAAAAAAGTTCCCCGTCTCTGTACAAGTTATATGACTAACCAGCTAACCAGCAACCAGCAGGGAGATCCAGGATAGTTCAGCTGCTTTCTCCTCTGTTTTAATGAACATAGAACTGTTTGACTCCTTCAGATGAATGTGATAAAGGAATTCACAACTAAAATGTTGCTACTGATGTTGTGCCCAAGGATGACAATCTGTTTGCCTAAGAAGCCATTTTACATGGAGTGCAGATTGGCCTAAAAATGTTACGGTACAAGTGGTAAAAATGTCCCAGGAAAAAGCAAAAACAATACAGAGAAACAAGCAGACAGACAAGTGGGTAGTAGTGTTATCCACAAAGGGGGAAAGCACCACCAAATTCCAGGTACCAGCTTTCTTAACAGCCTTTGTGGGGCCCGATAATGATAGCCATTTGGCTTAGGTTGTGGAATCCTTCGAGGTGCCGATCAAGGGAAGAAAGACTGATAGTAGACTCTGAGGAAGAAGCTCCAGCTATTGGTATGTATTTGCTAGAGGAAAGGTGACTCCTGGCTGGAAACAGACAGGCTCAGCCAAGCAGATGGGTATGAGGGGTGGAAGGTGAAGGCAGCATGGAGCCTGAGATGGGGAGGGACAGTGCTGCTCTGCCAGACCTCAGACTGGCTGAAGGTGGGAGCAGGATGTAAACGAGCAAGGGGGAGATTCGTTTTCAGCCATTTTAGCTCTCTGCGATAGCTCCCAGTGGAGTGGAGAGGGTGGAAAGAGAGACCTGGGGAAAGGACGAGCATGATGGCCCCACAGCAGCTGGGCTGGTGCAGTGGGGCGAGGAGCACGGCCACAGGAGACGGCGCTGCCATCAGGAAACCGGTGAGGTCTTCTGCTCGCTGTTCTGTTTTGGGAAGGGGATTATTGCTGGCTTGGGTCCTTTTTTAGCTCTTTTCCAACAACCATAGAAGGGGCCATTGAAACGGGGCGGTTGGGCAATAAGGAGTGAAGTGAGAGTTCTCAATGTACAGAAAGCTCTGCTGCCTGCTCTCGCCCCTGGTAACTGCAGGTGTGGGGCTGTAGGAGCCTCCTCACCGGTGCAGTGGGGCCCTGCCTGGGCCCAAACCCCCATCAACAGGTACGAACCCTGAACTTCAACTTGTAAGCAACTTCCTGGCACGGCAAGTCTGGTTTTATGTAACCACTGCTGGAAAACTAACAACTCTTCAACATCCAAGAACTGAATGACAATTAGACATAAGGAAGAACTTCTTCACTATGAGAGTGGCTAGATATAAGGAGGAATTTCTTCACCATGAGGATGGGGAGGCCCTGGCCCAGGGAAGCTGTGGCTGCCCCATCCCTGGAGGTGTTCAGGGCCAGGTTGGATGGGGCCTTGGGCAGCCAGGGGGAGGTGTCCCTGCCCATGGCAGGGGGGCTGGAACTAGGTGATCTTTAAGGTCCCTTCCAACCCAAACTATTCTGTGACTCTATGGTTAATTTTCATTGGACGCGACCGCTTCAACGAGCTCCGCCGGCCGCCAGCACCCGCTCTGAGGGCGCCCAATGCGCCCTCAACAAAGATGGCGGCGAGCGCCTTGTCCCGCCCTCGAGCCTGCCCGCGCCCAAGATGTCCGCCGCGGCGTCTCCGGTGCCCACGCCTATCGTTTTCCCTACGTGCGGCGCCGCGGCTCGGCCTCCCCGGAACACGCGACGCTCTAGCGCGGCCGTCTCGGTGGTGAGCGGAAGTCCCGCCCTCGGCGGCGGCGCGTCCTCCATGGCCGCCTCCAATGGCGGGGCTGGCCCTGCCCAGCGCGGATCAGCTGATGGTGGCAATGTCTGTTGACAGGAGCCGCCTCGGGACTGGGCGTAAGGGCGGGCGGCCGGGGGAGGGGGGCGCGGCACCCCCTGCCCGCCCCTCGCCGCCGGGGCTCGGGGCCCGCTGGAGAGTTGGGGAGAGAAGTGAGCGGGGTGGGCGGCGCCCCCCCGGGCGCAGGGAAGGGGCGAGCGGCCGGGGCCACACAAAAGGCGGCGGGCGAGGCCGGGCCGGGAGCCCCGGGGCTGTGCGGGACGGCGGGGCCCGGCCCCCTCCCCTTCCCTCCCCCCCATCTCCTCCTCCTCCTCCAGGCGCGTCGTGACGGTGGCGTTTGGGTTCGCTTTGTTTTGTTTTTGTCAGATGTGAATCCAAATGGAGCGCTCGGAGGGAGGCGAGCGGAGCCAGCAGCAGCAGCCCTGGGGGAAGCTGACCCGGCTGGGCGCTGAGGAGGCAGAGCCGCACGTCCTGCTGCTGAAAAGAGAATGGACAATTGGTCGGAAGAAAGGTGGGACGGGGACAGGGCTGGCGCGGGGGCGGTGTGGGGACAGCAGCGGCCCCCCCACCCCGGCCTTTGAAACGCTGGAAGGTGGACTGGAAGCGGCTGGGTTCGGTGCTTCCAGCTGTTGGAAGTGCTTGCCGGGCAGTCCTGTGTGCCGGATTTACCTCTTGGCTCTGTGCAGAGAGGAATCATAGAATAGTTTGGGTCGGAAGGGACCTTAAAGGTGGTCTAGTTCCAACCCCCCTGCCATGAGCAGGGACACCTCCCACTGGATCAGGCTGCCCAAGGCCCATGCAACCTGGCCTCCAGGAATGGGGCATCCAGCTTCCCTGGGCAACCTGTTCCAGGGCCTCACCACTCTCATGGTGAAGAAATTCTTCCTAATGTCTAGCCTAAATCTGTTTCTCTCCAAGTTTTACGCTATACTGTTCTTTATTACCAGCTTGTGACCTGTGTGCCTTTAAAAGTGAATGTGATTGTCTGTGACAGCTTGTACAGACAAGAAAAAATGGTTGTTGGTTCAGAAGAGTTTCTGTGTATCATTCCCACGTATGTTCTCATTTTGTTTCTGTGGTTAAAATAAGTTGGAATTGCAATGCAAAATGCTTGTGCTTCACAGAAGAGAAAACGCCCATGTAAAAGCCCTTAATTCTTTGATTGGCAACAAATACTGGAACTTTCTCTAAGAGTGGATTTGAATGCTTTATTCTCAGAATCTAGGGCTATTACTAGTTGCTTTTATTTTAAAGGATTTTATGCTTACTGTATTGAAAACAGTTGTTGTAAAGTTTCAATTTTTTTTAAGCTGCCCTGACAGCACTAGTTTTCCATTTCCTGTTCATCAGTTCAAGCTATTTGACTGACTAGTCACATCTGTAAATAGTCTTGGACAAACACCAGATGCTAAAACTCTATGAGAAATTCAGATTATTTGTTGTAGGAAAAACATTTTGCCTATTTTCATTGGATAATATACGTTTGGATTGCTTATCATTATCTAAGGTGAAGGTAAATTCTTCAAATTGAGCTCTAGTCAAGGGTTATCTTGCTGTAAAAAAGGTGATTTTTTTTACATGCACCGTTACTTCCATAATTGTTTGCTAATGAATTAAAAAAACAAGTCCTTATAGAATATCAAGCTTTGGGTCTTAGGTATTCCTTAGAAAATCTTCAGGAGTTTTAGAAATGCTTGCTGATAGTATTTTGTCCTTCCTGCTGCCACATTAGTCTTAACTCTATAGAATAGAGTGGTGATGTTGGCTTGCTCCTGAATGAAGTGTAGTCTGCTCACTTTACTGGGCTTCCTGGCATCCCAAGTTGTGTGGCAACACTTAACTCTGTAGCTGTTGATTGCTCCTTGAATATTAGGAATAGACTAGTGATACATTTTCACTGTAGTCACTGCTACTTTCCTTCTGGATACGTTCTTGCAGGCTGAGATACAGCGCACCTACAACATGTGCAGGTGGGAGTGAATGGCATTTGTTTAGTGTAACTTTTGTGTAAACAAATACTTTGAGTTGCTTGTGGGAGAGGTTAGTGTCTTACGCAAGAACCCTGGAGCCTTGACATGAACATTCTATCTTCAGGAGACGTAAAACTACTTGATTTACTCTGAGTCCTGGAGTTGTAGGCAGGAAGGATTCTGTCCTGGCAATGCTGTCATTAGGCTTTTCCTGCATATCTCTAAATCTTAGTCCTGGATTTTTAGTCTTCCTTCAGCTTTATTAAGGGAAGATGAGAGAAATTTCCTCATCAGAGATGAGGAAAATTTTTCCTGTTTAAAAACAAATACAAGAAAAAGACGCTAACATAGCACAGTGATACTCTTCTATTTGTCAGCAGTTGGTTCCTACTACTTTACCCCTATACAGGGGGATTAAGCAGAAGTTAAACCCAATGCAAGTGTTACAATTGTGTGGAAAAAGAGCTGTGATGCATGCCTCTAGAATTTAGATTGACCTCTTCAAGTCTGTGTGAATTAATCTCTGTACCACTCTAGAACAGAGTAATTGTGATTTGATTTCCACCTCTAAGGGCTAGAACTGGGGGGAAAGAAGTAACTAAAACATCTTGAAATGGCTGAAATAAGCTTATATTAGCACACGGAGCTTATACTAATGTGTCACATTCTAGACTGTGTTGCTGCCTGTATGCCAGTAGAAGTTTTGCACTATTGCAGATGTACATGAGTCAGTTTGTTGTGCATTTATAGCTGTGTGGAATGCTAATCGTTCTGTGTAATGTGTATTTTTAAGCACACTAGAAAATCTGCTTTCTTTTTAAGGTTGTGACTTATCTTTCCCTGGCAACAAGTTGGTGTCTGGAGATCACTGTAAAATCATAGTGGATGAAGAGTCTGGTCAAGTGTCATTGGAAGATACAAGGTTGGTTCTTCTGTGAAATCCTACTCATAACTTCTTTTCAGTCTGTGAAGTAAAATCTCGTGTGTTGCTTGAGGCATTGATAGTAAATCCTTCTCTTTTGTTTCTTTTTTTTTTTTTCCAACTTTTACATCTTCACTTGGGATTTCTTGACTTTTAAAGTATTTTTTCTCTGCAGAGGAATTCACAGTCTACTGGGTGAAAAATGTAATACTTCTGTAGCATATTTCTTTAGTCTTGTAAAAAGGTGATGCCAGCATCCTTAAAAGCTCTGAGTATGCCTCATTTCAGACACCTGTGTAGGGAAGAAAATACGTGCAGCATAAAATAGTGTAGAATAAAAATATGTATTTGTTACCTATCCTTTTGGTATTCAAAATACCTGTAGTCCCTATACCATAGGTACTGTAGTAGTCTAGCAGCTGCAGTAGGTATCTAACATGGAAATCAGAGCCTGTTCAATCCAATTTAATAATAAAAGATGTTTACTAGATTTTCACTGTTTATATTTCAGGTTTGCTTTCTTTTGTTTAACCAGAATAATTATTTTCTTTTCTGTGTGTTTGTGTTAGGTTAGAGGTGTGAAAACTAAAGCCCTTAACGTAGAAAGATTTAAGCATGTACCTCACTGAAACTACTGCTAATTTAATGACATTGCTTTTAGTATATGAAGTTAATTACATACTTCTTCATATACTGAAGGCCTGTGAACTTGCTATACTGGTGGAACTATTTCCTGTGGAGCTCTACAGCTACTGTGGGAGTACAAATAGCACTGCAGGGCTTGTGAGTGGTTTCCAATGGATTTTCGTTTGTTTTCTAGTTTCCTTTATAAAATTTGAGATAGGAATTTGAATGGAACAATATTTCTTAGGAGGACGTTATAGACCTCTTCAAATTTTCATCTGCTTCATTTTTGACAGGATTTTTTTTGTCGAACATTCCTGAAAGCTTTTGGTTTATTACATTTCAAGAACTCCGTGATGTTTTAAAATGCTTCTGTAAACCACATTCTTTTTCTGCCAGGTTATTGCAGTCAGTAAAGAAACAAATAATACTTTCTGCCAGCTCCCCCCATTTTTCATGTCAAGAAGGCATTTTACACAAAGATGGAGATGACACTTCAGAATATATTGATGTACTTACACAAAGAGGAAATCTCACATTTGAGGTTTTGAACAGTATTGTGCTGAATCCTTGTTCCACCATCCTGGAATGCAATTAAATACAATGTTCCTGTAGCTCAGGGTTAGTATCAAATACCTGCTGAGCTTTTGATAAAAATCCCTCCAAGAATCTTCTGAAAAACCTTTGAACTGTCTAATTGAATGGTGTGCACATTTCTGGAGGCACTGTCAGAATGTATGAGCTTTAGTTGAATTTCTTCTTTCACCAGATATTTTGCACCTCTGCTCCTTTTCTGTCTCTTGATCAATGAGCAGCTGCGTTGATATTAAAAGGGTGAGGAACTCAGTTCCAGATATTTATATGAGCTATGCGTTTCTTTTTATTTTATTTCCTCAAGTAGAAAAGACCATATAGAGTTATTCAGGTTGGAAGAGACCTCGGGAGGTCTCTTAGTTCAAACGCTGTCAAGATGTGCCACCAGTGGATTTGGACTTGGTTGTTGGGCTTTCTCTATTCAGGTCTTGAAAGCCTCCAAGGACAGGGATTCTGTAGCCTCTCAGGGCCCTTATTCCAGGCCTTAATTCTCCTCATAGTGTTTTTTTTTCCCTCCCATTGCATCCTGTTTGAGTTTTCCTTGTTTCAATTTATGAATTGTCACCTCAGTTAAGAACCTATCTCTGTCTCAGTAACTTCCTCGTGGGTAATTCTTCTCCCAGGCAAAATAAGCCCAGTTCCCCTACCCCTTAGCTTATGTCTTGACAAGCTCCAGCCCTCAGGCTATGTCCGTGGCTACCCACTGGACTCGCTTGAGTTTGTCAAGACCTTCCCTGTACTAGGTGACCCCAAATGTAATGTTTTAGGTGTGGACTAATGAGTTCCAAGTAAAGGGGAATAATAATAATTTCATTTGAGTTTCTGACTACGCCCCTGTTAACACAGCCAAGTGTGCTGTAGGCCTTCGTCACTGCCAGGGCGTGCTGCTGACTTATGCCTAGGCACAAGTCCAAGATGTATGATCTTATGCTTATTCATAAGATCCACCAAGAACCCTTGCTGGTTAGTCTCTAGCCTGCACTTGCAGGGGCAGGACATAGGGATTGTCCTTATTGAATACCCTGACGCTGCTGTCAGCCCATGCCTCTAGCCTGCCTAAGTGCCTCTGAGTAGCAGCCCAGCTCTGCCTCTGCTCTGGTGTCACCTGCAAGCTTGAGGAGGGTGTATTTCCTCTCCATGTCTAGGTTGGAGCTAGAGAAGATAACCAGGGCAAGCCCCTGCATAGATCTTTAGAGGGCTTATACTCCTAAGAAGCTGTGGGGTGGAATGCTAAATTTTGGGGAAAAAGATCAAGTCTAGGTAGGGTATCTAGGAAATGGCTTATAATTTTCATTCTCCAATGTTATCCGAAGTTTCAAGATGTTTCAAACAACAAATGGAGCTACATTTGTCTGTCCTGGCAGTCTTGGAGCATAGCTGTAAATCTAAGGTTGAGAAACCATCCCTAGTATCAGTTGCATGTAGCTGGTAGAATTAGTTTAGACCAATATCATAGTATTGTAAGCTAAAGGAATTGTGGATGATTCAGAAACATCCCTTCTTGTTGTCTTTTTCCCCTACACACACCCAGGGCTCTCCCCTCCCCGAGGCAGAAAGTACAGCCAGCGGAAAACTAGCAAAGCTGAATTAATGTTAATTTTGTATATGATATATTAATGAAATGTGAGGCCTGTTACGATGGTAATGTGGTAGGAAGGCTGAACCTATGGCCTACTACCCATTAGCTGCTTATGCACGTTACAGTTTTGTGTATCTGACAAAAAAGAATAAGGTCCTTTGTGTGTTCTGCTTGCCTGTGAGTTGGTATGAAGCGCAGCTGCCGTTTGCTGAATCAGGAGACCAAACAGGTTGATGTGTGTACTTGCAGAAGGTTGTCTGTCCTTCTGGCTCTTGCAATGTTTGTGACGAATATCAAATTAGCTCTGAAGAATCAAGCAGGCTGAAAGAAGATTTTTGAATGTTTGAGTTGGCAGTACAGATGCTTGGAGTCCCGGAAAAATACTGCAACATCAGCTTTTTTTTTTTTTCTGAAGTGGAAAATAGTTTGGAAACATTGCTGTGGTCAAACTCAGATTTTTTTCTGGTGAAGAGGAATGCATTGAAGGAGGCAGCTAGTGTGGGATGGTTAAACTGAGTGGACTTTTTTTTTTCTGTATTGTAGCTAAGCCAAAGAATATAATCAAATATATGTAAGCAGCAAACAGTTTTTTATCTCCCTGGTAGCATAATGAGTTCTTGGATTTGCTTTGGAAAGAATTACCATAAATTTGCAGGTGAAAGGAAATGTGTAGAGAGCTCAAATTTATTGGGTAAATAGAACTTTGGAAGTAACAAAAGCCAAGAGCTAGCAAATAATACAATAAAGTATTCAGACTCGCCCTTTTTTGGGATATGTTTCTGCTTTATTTCCCAAACTGTGCACTAGTTGCTTTATACTGCTTGAAAGAAAACAAATTATACAAGCTGACCGAACACAAAGAAGGCTGTAGTTGGCTTGCCTTAAGCAAAAGCAATTGTAAGATTCTCCATTTTGAAACAAATGTTAAACACAACTAAGGTAATTTTTTAAAGGATCTCCTTTTGTTGTCTTCAAACTGTTTTTAAAGGATTCTGAGTAGTAAAACATGTTTCAGAGCAGGAAAGGTGTACATACAGCAGGCTGATAGTCCTGTGATGGGCAAGTGGATGTTCCCTTTCTGTGAGTAAATTGGAGATCGATCTTCAGTAGGTGCTGGTGTTCTTCCTGCTACTAAATACCCCTCACCCTACCAGTTGAAACTGTTTCTGTGAACATTAAAAGGAGGAGACTGGCACACTACAGAACGGTTTCTATAACTTAGTAGAATTCAAAACTCATTTCAGTTTACGATGTATTCAAGATACTATGCATTTAAATAGCAGTTAACTTCTAAAACCCTCAAGTTTTACCATAAATTACTTTCTTTTCCTGGATAGATGCTAGTAATTATTAAAAAGCAACACTAGCACTTTTCTTGGAAGGATACCAAGGTATTTTAGAACATCATTCATCTGCTTGCTTACTAAAAGTAAGCCTGTTCTGAGTGAAATGTAGCTGTGCATTTGGTATCAATTTGATGTTAAATCCCAATGAATGGCCTTCATATTTGGGATTCTCACTGTACTTTCTACATATTTTATGGCAACCTTATTCTAATTTGAAACATCAGAGGAATGTACAAATGCCGTCTGGTTAAAAAATACCCACCACGCTAATCCATTCTGTCACCATGTCTGTTAAATGCCTCATACTAGAAGCCTGATACTGGAAATGCTAAGTGAAAGACTAACTCAAGTATCTGGAGCAGCTGGATTATTTTTTTTCCTTTAGTTGTTGGCTAACATCTAAGTACACCTACTTCAGTTTGCTGATGTATTTAAGAAAAGCTTAAGGGTTTCTGTGTTAAATGATATCAATTTACTCCTACTTCATTTGGGTCCGTGGATGCCTAATAATTCATTAGTCAGCTCTTACTGAAGTCAGTATAACTGTACAGGAGTTAAAAGATTGGGCTATTCACAATCAACTTGACAATTAAGACCTTGGGTAGCTATTTCTGCAACTTGCCTTGTGAAAGCAGTGGTTACTAATGTGTGGTGATGATTTCTTCCCCCCAGAATGAGTTCTTGTCCCTCATAATCATTTTGGAACTTGGCAACTATGACAGAGCAATTTCATAAAATCCACAAATTCATAAAATCTTCTACGGAGAGAAACTGGTGTGTTAGAGGAGGGCTGGCTTGTGTCCTGGGCTGAAGGCTGGTCTCCAGGAGGTGGCAGCAGAGCTTTGCTGGCTTTTCCTGCAGCAGCTTGCTCTCTTGAGAGGAAAAAACAGATTTTCTGTTCATTTCTATTTGCTGAGATTTCGAAGGGCAGAAGTCTGAAATTCTAGAATGCTGCAGCCCTGAAAGATGCCTGTTGCAACTGAGCTGCCACTATTCAGTACTTGAAAAGCTTGATTCGGTTTTAAAACACTCCTAGCTTGTGTGTGAAATATCACCCATAGTGAAGGAGCAGAGATAACCCCATTAATCAGCAGTGCTCTGCATTTTCCTCTTCCCCAATTTAATTTCTTCCATGAATCTTGGAGTTTTCATCCATATTGGAATAAATCGTTCAAATTCATCTTTTAATTATGTATAACTAGTTTTTTTACCTTGCTGACTTCTTGCTTTTAAGTACAAACAATCTAAGTAACCTTGGAATTTTAGTTTTTTTACTGTTTGAAACAAGAGAGGAGAAAAATTAATGCCATGTGGCATCTCAGACTATACAGGAAAAGTTTCTTTGTCAGTGAACATCTTACAAGATTCCCAGTGTTAATTGGAAAACATAACCTAGAACTTCCTCAATAGAACTCCTGTTGTTCTTCCCTTTTTTATACTTAAAGGGTGAAGATTACTGGATAGAAACAATCATCTAGTTATTTTGAGACACTGGCCAAACATCAGGGATCTTTTGTCTGTCTGTCTGTTGTCAATTACCATCTCTTTACCAGTTGCTGCAAATGAGCTTTGATGTCCTGTTATCTCTGTGCTTCTGTCTTTGAGACAATTTTTTTATTTGTTTCTGGAGTTTGGGTTTGGTTTCTTTGAGCCTGGTTTACTTTTTTTTTTTTGACAGCCAGTAGTTTTTCTTCATTAAGTATTGTGTGTTTTCCCTTCCTTCTCCTATGTAATTATGAAAATGTTTATGCTAAGTTATCTATTCTTTCTCTTTACAGTACTAATGGAACAGTAATCAATAAACTGAAAGTGGTTAAGAAGCAGACATACCCCTTGCAGACTGGGGATGTGATCTATGTTGTTTACAGAAAAAATGAGCCAGAGAACAGTAAGTAAATGATATTATTAAATGGCATGCTTAGTAATTTTTTTTGAGTCATGAGAGAAAAGAAGAATGAGTACAATTAAAATTGAATTACTTGATTTTAAGATGAATAATTTATTAATGTTTAAAAACAAGTCTGTGTAAGAGAGATTGTGGACGTGCCAGTTTTTACAGGGACGAGTCTGAGCAGCTGTCTGAAATTGTAATGTGCCTAGAAGTAGCTTTGGAAGAACTGATGCATGGAACGGTCACAAATAAGGTCCTGGTCACATGCCCAGTGCTGCTTTTGGAGGTCAGATTGCTGGGGTAGTTGGTGATATTTTATTGAAGCAATTTTTAGCACCAGAAGGAAAGGCTATAAAAGCTTTTTGGTTTGTGTTGCTTTTGTTTTATTTTAAAGGGGAAGATGCAAAATAGAAGAGAGATGGGGAAGGCCCTGTAGTGAAAGTAGAATTGGTAAACCTGGGAAAATATTTGTGTGACCTGAAAGAAGAATCATGCCTCACGTGCCTATAGTTCTTCTCAGGAATTCTTTTCAGAATGATGCAACTGAAATAACATAATTAGGTTGGGTCTTTTTAATAAAAATTAATAGGGATCCTTCCTCAAAGTTTTTCAAGGTGTTGGTTTGTAGGAAGTCATGTTCTTTCACATGTTAACTGGGTAGATGTCAGAGTCCAAGGTTTAGGTGCAAATGCTCAGGTTTTGCAATGGAACAAAATTAATAAAAGATTTCATGAATGATCTCTGTTGGCATCTGCCTTAAAGATGTTGATAAATTATATGGGAAATGATAGCTAAGGCAGCAGAATTTTCGTTTCATACCTTTTCATTTAATTCAGTTATACAGGTTCATTAAATCCAACGCTGACTGGAAAGATATACAAAAAGAATTTATTGCTCATTACTATGAAATAACAGATGGGGCTCAACTTTGATAAATGGAGAGGATGAGAAGGAATGGGCAAGCTCTGTTTTTACTTGCGTATTGTTGTGCCCCAGCCAACGGCTCTGTCCATTAGTATGCAATTATTCTTTTAAGTGTGAAGTACATAATATTTAAATTTCAGTAGAGAGCACTGGCTCACTGGAAAAAGCTTTAGATGAAAGAGTTATTTTAAATGTTAATTCTCACAACTGTGTGTGATACCTCTGAAGTGGAACTTCTGGGTGAACAGACAGACTTTGTATCATCATAAGCTCCCCTATTATTGTAAAAATAATTGGATATACCAGGAGATGGGAGGATGCAGTATTAGATACATTCACAGCATGATACTTAGAGACTCAAGGCTATTTACAGTTTTCATACGGTAATAGACATCTGAACTGTTAATTGAAAAAATTCTAGTTACATGCATACTCAGTACTGAAATACTTACTTTATGAAGTTGTGGTTAATTTATACACAGATAGATTTATGTTCCTTGATGTAAACATTACAGGAAGCAGTGATAAGCTGTATTTATCTGTCTGTACGGCTTGTTTATCTTGCAAATCCTTGCTAAGATGGCACTTTTGCAGTTGATGCTACTTGAAAGAACCTACTTATGCAAATTTTCTAGGTAGTTTGTAATTAACTGAATGGCTGATTTCTGTTTGGGTTAACAAGTATTTGAATTACCAAGCCTCCAGTTTTGCTTTTTCAGCTTCTCCATCTTCAAACATGGAATTTAGAGAGAGTGAGACTTAAGAGTCTAGGTGGCTGGAGAGGAAAAAAGTAGCAACTTGAGGGAGTCATTGGAACTGGTCTGTGTTGAAGTAGGATGGAGAAGAAAGGGATATTATCTGGTTGGTCTTATTAATAGATACTAAATTAGTTTCTAGATGAAATTTAGGGCATATCTTAATCTGTAGTTCTGAGAGTTCATGTATCTCACGAACAAATGAAATAAAATTGATCAAAGAACTCGAGAAGTGAGCTCAGAAATAATAAGCTTCTTCGAAGAACTTTCATTGAAGGTATCAGTAAAAATACAGTTCTTGCTCAGAGCAGATACTAGGTTTAAGAAGTGATTAATCCTCTGGTTGCCTGGCTGGCACCAGTTAAACATCACACAAAAGCTACTCTGCCTGGTTTCCTGAAAAGAAAAGATCTTGCTGTGCTGTTCCTAATTGCGTCTGAAGTAGGAGTATTAACATTGTACTATTGAGTGACCCCTGATTTGCCTCTTCCATTGTCAGACACTTTGGGAAGCAGCCACTTCTATTTAGAAGTTGCTTATGAGATTAAGGTTAGTGAAGCTTTGTTTAAAGATTCTGATTTATATTTTTTGGTCTGTTTCAGATGTTGCTTATCTTTACGAATCCTTAAACACAAAACATGATGCAACTCAAGAACCAGTAGGTAAGGAAGTAATTCAAGATCCATGGAGAGGAGCTAAGTTCCAATGACTAATGTAACCCCCTTGAGAGAGTTTGATTCCATGGAATTTTGAAGCCATGAAGCCATGTGGTGACTGTCACACAGATCTCTTTCTCTTCTTTCTCCCCTTCCAACTGTAGAAGTTAATGTAGAAAACCAATGCCATGTGACCAAAGATACCTCAAGTACAGGAAGAAGTAATGATGAGACCCAAATTACCTCATCACCGTCAGCCAGTCAGTCTTGCTATGAGGAACCACAGCCATCTACTTCTACGTCTAACCTCTTTAATGCTTCTTCTACCTCTCTTATTGAGTCTGCATCTGATCAGCAGGATAATCCTTCTACATCTGGTAAGAATTGCGTCAGCTATTTAAAGTTTGATATGATGAACTGTTACTCCAGTTTTGAATTTTAACAGATTAGTCTCTTACCCCTATTTGGGTCTTTAGCATTTGCTTCATACTGTTCTACTGAAAATAGCGGGTGGATATGTGCATTTTAACTTTCTGTGAGTAGACATGCTAAATCCTGCTGGATGAGTAAGGTGATTGTGAGAATCACTTATGCTCAGAGGGGCAGAAAATGCACGTGAATCCCAAAGTATTCTTTACGGTATGGTTTTGTCGTGGAACACTGGTGAAAACCTAGCAAATCTGTGGCTCGTGTGACAAAGTAAGTAGTGATGCTCGTGCAGTCACCCTGAGGATCTACTTTGTCAGTGTTACTGCTGCCAGCCACCAGTCCCCTTTCATTTGGTTAGAACTCTAAGGCCAAAATATATCATGTGGACCCATAGCCTAGGATCCTGCATAATGTTGGCAAGCATAGTACCACAGTGCTGCATAACTCTTAAAATAGAACTGGAGCAAGAATGGCTATCTAGAAAATGGCATTTGTCAGCAGTTCATTGGGACTTTTTAAACATGCTGCTATGAAAATAGAGCTTTGCCCTCCTCTGTGATCCTGACCTGTTATGTATGATCAATATTGTATAAATCCTCTGCCTGGCATCTCTGTCAGGAAGACTTGGTATGGATAATAGTCTTATGAAAAAAATACCCTACAATTTAAAGAGGAATGGGGAATTTTAAGTAGGGTTACACAACTAACAGCTTTCCTCTGCCCCAGGTCTTCCAGTTAGTCAGGATGGCTCAGAAAGCATGTAGTATAGTTATGCAGACATTGCTTTTTTTGCTCTACTTCTTCCTATTCAGATGTTTGGATTGATGTGTGCATATCATCAGTGTTTGAGTACCTGTTGTTTTCACATGTCCAGTATCTGTATGCAACTATATTCATGTTTCTGCCTTTATTTTGCAGGATCACAATCCTCAGCTTTCACTCCTGTGCCTGCTTTTCCTGTCTTAGAATCTGCACATCCAAGAGCACTGCATGATGAACATGAAGAGCTGGACACGAATACTGAAACTTCCGCAATCACTTCAGAAGTTACTGACAAAGAAAAATCAGAATCAGATTCTCAAAGGACAGGGGAGGAGGAAGGTTTGGAACCTGCTAAGAAGAAACTAAAAGGAGGCTAGTATACTACAGTATTGTACAACTTACCTGCGCTTCTTTATTTTAATGTTATTCTTGAAAGGTAGTTTAAAAAACTTAATTAGAAAGTTAGTTATATCCATTTTTTCATAGAAGCCTTCTTCGATCCTTTTTAAATTTGTTTCTTGCTTTGTATGGACTTGATTTCTGGTCCAATGAGAATAATGTCTTCAGTAGCAGAAGCTGCTATGTGTGAAGCAAGAACATTTAGTGGGGCTATTACCACTGAACAGTGAATGAGTGTATATCTTCTAGTTCTTTTGTCCTAACACTTAAAACATCAGGTTAAAAATCCTTCAGAAACTACATACTGTGGAATCTTCTGTCTTTGTAGATGAAGATGCTTGTCAAAATCTTCCACCAGCAGCATCAAATGAATGTGCGATTAAAATAGGCTCAGAAGATGCAAAAACATCAAATGTGAAACCAGATAAGATGGAAGAAACCTTAACTTGCATTATCTGCCAAGAACTGCTGCATGACTGTGTAAGGTGTGTATGATTGACAAAAGCTGTAATGATGTGGTAAGAATATATGAAGTTCATTGACAGATGTTTGAAGAGGCTAGTATATTTTGGCTTTCCACAACCTTTTGAGATTTATGTGCATCTGTATAGTCCAGTCAATGCTAAATAATTTTCTGAGTGTTGTGAATGTATCTGAAAAATGAAAGATTTGTGGTTTGACTGCATTTATTTCATTGTTTTCATGTTTGCCTTTTGCAGCTTGCAGCCTTGTATGCATACTTTTTGTGCTGCCTGCTACTCAGGATGGATGGAAAGATCTTCTCTATGTCCAACTTGTCGTTGTCCAGTAGAACGTATTTGTAAAAATCATATATTGAACAACTTGGTTGAAGCTTATCTGATTCAGCATCCAGGCAAGTTGAACAGTGTGTAAACAGAATCAGAAGTTATTTCACACGTTAGCTGCACAATTGGTGTGTGCGCAGGCTGCTTATTAAATTTTTATGGATGGATTATTACTCTGCTGTTTTCTGTGATGTGGCCATAACAGTACATGTGCACTAAATATAACAGTAACTTGTTGTAATATTTCAAATACCAGGTGAGAATTGGAGGTGATTTAATACTATAACTGAATATACTAAGAATTCTTAATTTTATTTTGCTACTTAGTCAGAAGAAGGATATAATTTTTATCAAATATGAGACAGTGATTAGGCCAGCAAAACTCAGATACTTCTGAAAAATATGCTTGTATATGGATTTAATTATCTTGATTATGGCCTCTTGAAAGGAAAGCTTAAGTTGCCTGATACTACACTTCCATTAACAGAGAGGGGAATTTAACTAAGCTCTTCTAGAACTCTGTTATTCAAAAATAAGTTTTATGGAAATGAAAACAAAATAAGCATAACGGTGATAATAAATAAGGTAAGGAATGTGAGCTGTTCTTCTGTCTTGAAATGTGAATTGGGTTCTCATGGCAGACAAATGTCGTAATGAAGATGATGTACGTAGCATGGATGCTAGAAACAAAATTACTCAAGACATGCTGCAACCTAAGGTGCGGAGGTCATTTTCAGATGAGGAAGGGAGTTCTGAAGATTTGTTGGAATTGTCAGATGTAGATAGTGAATCTTCAGATATCAGGTACGTCTGTTTCAGTTGTGCACTGAATTAGATTTACTTATGTTTGAATGCACAAACTTGAGTCTTCCCTGAAGCCCAGTGAGATTCAGTTAATGACCAGCAGTTCTATCCTGTTGCTTTAGAGAAAACTGGATTCTGGCTAAGATCTTGTCAGGAGATAAAGCATTCCATGACCCTATGAATACAGCTGCAATGACTTAATTCCTCATATGTCTGGAATGCTACTTTCACCAGGTGTACGATACTCAAGCAGCTGATGCTTGACCTAGGGGTTCCCAGGCACCAAAATATCTCCTCTTTACTTCCAACAGCAAACGCATTTTGCTGTGTGCCTAGGGGAAAACAGAAAAACTCTTCCTGTAGTTAACTATTCCAACTTTGTTCTTCTCTTTCTTGTTCTCTCACTTCTAGTTACACCACTCTTTTTTTTAAAAAACCCCCAAAACTACTATGGGAATACTACAAAATACAAAGTTTTTGTGTTACAACTACAGAAGTCTTTACAGCTGTGAGGTACTGAGATATGTAAACTTCCATATGTTACTGGATGAAGATATTCCAAATTTAAAATATGAAAGTATGACCAACCCCGTCTAGCACAGGAATATGAGTTATATTTGTGTTTGTTGGGTGTGATTTTCTATGACATTTTATTCTTTCAGTCAGCCATATATAGTCTGCAGACAGTGCCCAGGGTATCGAAGACACACTGTTCCAACTCTGCCTGGCACAGGCCAAGAGACAGAAGCAGGAGGAGTACAAGCACTGGGAGATGCGCCGTCTACATCAGCCAGCTTCCCTGCAGGTCAGTGTCATGGAATCTTCTCAGCAGTGGGATACTAAAAAAGTACAACTCACATGCTTGTTATGAACTAAGCAAGCTTAGTCTCCTAGTACTGCGAGAGTAGCACCTCTTCACGTAGATGTCTTTGCAAATACCATGAGATTTGACCATGGCTTTTCTGTGGTTGCCCAGAATAGACTGTTCATGGTTGATAGTTCTTAAACTAGTCTACGTGCTGAAATATTTTACACACCTGTGTAGTTTAGAAGTCTGCCATTTTTCTGCTCTTTCATAGAATCTTTGTAAAAAATATATTACTTGCTTGTTACTTTCATATTCTTATGTTACAAATATTCACTAAGATTCCTAGTCCAGGTTGCAGTTGTGTATGCTGATCAGTCGTGTCATTTTTTTTTTCCTGTCTTCAATTCATCTAGCTGTCCAGGAATATGTGTGTCCTGCTCAAGGAAGTCATGTAATATGCACCTGCTGCTTCCAGCCGATGCCTGACCGTAGAGCAGAGCGTGAACAGAATCCTCATGTAGCTCCTCAGCAATGTGTGTACTTCTTTTTTTTTTCAAATCTTGGCTACAAAGCTAAATATCTCCTTATTTTTAATTAAACTAAAGTTTACTTTGAGAAGTATTGTTTATTAAAATTTTATTTATCTGGACTCTTGTAGTGACAACATGAAACAATCTTCCCTTATAAAATGTGTTATTCCTCTATAGAATGTATTTTAAATGAGAAAATTGTGGGTTTCGTATCCCAGTTTATCAAGGCTGCATTGTTATTGATTTATAAGAACAGCTGTTGAGTTTTCTCATGGGCAGGTCCTTACAGGGCTTTTCTTTTGTTATTTTACAGGCACAGTTTGTCTGCAACCCTTCTGTCACTTGTACTGGGGCTGCACTCGGATGGCGTGTTTTGGCTGTTTGGCACCATTCTGTGGTATTGTGGAATAATCTGTTTCTTATGAGCCTGCTCACTTTGCAATAATGTCTGTCTGTCTTGAACTTTAGGTAATTTAAGAAATACAATACTTTGTAGCACAGTCATGCGAATGGAAGCAAAGGCTTCTTTGCATCACAAACATAAAAAATTCTTTAGTGGTATGTGTCTTAATTTTGAGATGATTTAATTTCTTGTCTTCATATTATATTTGGCTTTAAAAATTAAACTTGTTGAGCGCAATGCTTTTCTGTATAAAAATAATCATGATGTAGTTCAGCCCAGTAAGAGAATCATACAAATCAATGCAAGAGCTCTGAACATGTGATGTTAACTGATTAGAAAAGAACCTTACGTTCTTAAACATGCAGACTTGTGAAACTTGAGGGTTTAGACTTTTTTTAAAAGTAATTTGAAACAGTTGATTTCACCTGGCTAATGGAATACACTTTAATAGCACTGTCAGTTTGTGCAGAGCAGTGGTAGTGTTTGTGGACTAAAAGCGAAATAGTAAAATCTCAGTATCATGTCATTGATTGCTGTTGGCAGTTACATATCACATGCTTTAGCACATGTTGGATGTAGCCATTTGCTTGGTGCTCACATGAGTCTGTGCGCATTATTTAAGGAAACAGAAGAACCTTTAGAAAATGTGTGAGAGCTGTGGGATTGGGGGAAGAGAGAGTAACTTTTCTTCTTCTTGTTCTGATTAGAAATAAATCTTGGTGATAAGTGTTTAGATGGAGTCCTAAATAACAACCACTACGAGTCAGATATCCTAAAGGTATGTTTAAAAATCATTGTGTGATGCATATACAAAGTTTAAGATGTACTTACTTGTGAAATGATCGTGATGTGGTGCCTAACAGTTACAGTGGCAGCATTGTGTAACTGAAAATCAAATTTTATGAGCCCCAAATATTTAGCTGGACCAAAGCTGTAGTTAGTGTATCCAGATTGGAAGTATTTTGGGATGATAATTTGGCTCTTTCAGTCTCTGTGTAAGAGGGCATCTTATTCTAGAGATGCATTCTATTCTGTATCAGCTCTTTCTGTAAAACCCAAAGTAACAACAACAACTATTATCACTTTCATGCAATCCTAATGGTTAATTTCTCCAATGTCTATGTCTGACAGGTGCCAAGAAAGCCAAAATTATAGACATAACTTCTGACTTTGAGAGTAAATGACTGATAGACACACTGTTGAATTCAGTTGTGTTTGGTTGTTAAATCCTAAGATAAAGATATTTAAAGAATAAGAGAATAAAAAGAATTTTACTTGCATGAAGTATTTCCATATGAGGACAGGCTGAGAGAGTTGGGCTTTTTCAGGCTGGAGAAGAGAAGGCTCTGAGGAGATTTTATAGTGACCTTCCAGTACCTGGAAAGGGGCTACAAGAAACCTGGAGAGGGACTATTGATAAAGGCTTGTGGTGATAGGACGAGGGGAAAGGGGTATAAACTGGAGAGGGGCAGATTTGGGCTGGATATAAGGAAGAATTTCTTCACCATGAGAGCAGTCAGGCCCTGGCCCAGGTTGCCCAGGGAAGCTGTGGCTGCCCCATCCCTGGAGGTGTTCAAGGCCAGGTTGGATGGGTCTTGGGCTGCCTGATCCAGTGGGAGGTGTCCCTGCCCATGGCAGGGGGGTTGGAACTGGATGATCTTTAAGGTCCCTTCCAACCCTAAGTATTCTATGATTTGTTAGGGAAGCCAATTTCTATGGTCAAAATGTAACATTTGAAGGAATATTACAAGAAAAATAATTCACTAAAAATATACCAGGAGAACAAGGCTTGTTAAATACTTTTTCAGACAAGTTAAAGTTCATGACAGGTTACATAGATAATATTCTGCCCATGCCATAATGGGGTTATCTAAATCAGGTAAACTGGATGAAACGTTGATTGTAGAATCTTCAGAAATAAAAGATACCGAGTGGAGGGTTTTATTGGTGATATGAAAGTATCGTGCAGATTAGGTTAAAGATATTTATTCCTTACTTGTAATCAGCATCAGACAATTTTGAAAAACTAACTAGGTCTAGATTTGAAAATATTTGAGGGTAAATGGCTTCGTTGCTCTTTAATGTTGGAGATTTTTCTAGATTAAACACTTAAATTGCTCTTTTCAGGATTACCTGGCATCCAGGGGTTTGACATGGAAAAATATGTTAAATGAAAGTCTCTTAGCTCTTCAAAGAGGAGTTTTTATGTTGTCAGGTATGTTTTATATTAATTTTTGCCCATGTATAGCTGTTTTTCTATATGTAACTCAGTAATGTTATGAACAAGTTTGGAGTTCTGTGTATGTGATTAGTGCCATCGTGGCTTATTTGTTAAATCTGATTTCTCAAGCCTTACACTGATAAAATGTACAAACTGATTTTCTCCCCAGATTACAGAATTACTGGGAACACAGTGCTTTGCTACTGTTGTGGCCTTCGCAGTTTTCGAGAACTTGCCTACCAGTACAGGCAGAATATTCCTGTTGCTGAATTGCCAGGTGGGGGATAGCTTCACACAATAAGGGGGGGAAAGAAATTTAAGAGTTAAAGTCAGTTTTATCTTTGTATCCTTGGTTTTTTTAAGCACCATCACATAGCCCAGCACAAATCTCTTTGCAGTGCTAATGTCTTATGCTGATTGATTTGCTTGTCAGTTGCTAAGTTAGCGTATAGTTATTGTCAGGCCTCCTGATGGAATCTTTTCTTTCAGTATGATTTCTCATCTGTAGATTAAATATATCTACATAGTGAAAAGAGGAATTAACTGAAGTCCAGAATATAGTCAACAGGAACTAGTTGCTGTAATTTCATTTATTTTCCTATTTAAATAAAATTATACACCTCCTGAACAGATTCACATTTTACCAGCTCTCAGCTAGGAACAAGAATCTTTTCATAAATTAATTCTAAGTCTATTTGCATTTACAGCTTTAGTATAAAATGGCATGGAAGCAACTGTGCCTTCTTGGTAGCCAAATCAGTTGAGAACAGAAGCTCTCCTGAAACTCTACTTTAAAATGTCATTTCTGTCCATCTAGTTCCTGCTGTTAGAAACAGTTTCTGCTGCTGTGTGTGATGAGAGACAGCCTGCCTTGTTTCCCCTTTGCCTTGCTTTTCATTTTAGTGTAATGGTCTGCTGCACAGCTGAGTTACAGGATGTGTGGAAGTGGGGAAATCCAACAAACTCTGCTCAAACTCATTTCTTTCATATAGATCTGTATCTGGATATATGCCTGGTGTCTTAAACTATACAGTACATCTCTATTAAAGTAAACAGTAAAATTTCAGTTGACAGCACTGAGAACCAAATCCTTTCATCATAAGTCTGCATGAGCCTAATATTCAGAATAAATTGTCCTTCACTAAGTGTTTGCTTTGTTTTTAGAAAGGTTAACCAATATAGTTTACAGTCGTTTCTTGCCAATTATGCCTTGTTTCTCTGCAAAGCCGGCTCTGATGTGTAACCACCATTAGCAGTGGCTTAGGAATCTATGTGAAGTTACTTAATGACTCCTGTGATAGACGCAGTATGTCATTTGCTCTTTTTGCAGTGACTGTCACATCACGTCCTGATTGCTACTGGGGGCGTAACTGTCGGACTCAGGTCAAAGCACATCATGCCATGTAAGTTTTACAAGATAGAAAGTGGTCTGGTGTTTTGTTTCTTTTTTTAAAAAAAAAAAAAAAAACAGTCAGAAAGCCAACCTTTGAGGAGGCAGAAGTTGCACGAGTAATGCTATGGCAGCAGAAACAGAAGTGGGTGAGCTTTTTGGTCATTTTTGTTCTTAACACAACTTTGAAACAAGCCCTTCGTGCATGTCAGCAGGCCCCTAGTAGTACTTCTAAGTTGATGTAACCCATTGCTGATGCTTCTTGAGTCTTGTTTTCCACCCACAACTCTCTCTGCATTCTTGTTCTTCTCCCACTAAAGCAGCTTCTCATTTGCTTGTGTCTGGGTGCTTCTTAAAAACATTGTATATGCAATAATTAGCCCTATGCTATTTCCATTTGGAACTGTGGGAGAGACCCTTTTAGTGAAGTGCTACGTACTCCGAAGGGGTAAACTGGTGGGAACAATTTGCAATAAGAGAAGCAAGAGAACTTTGAAAGATGTAACATTAGGAACTTGGTGTGGTTTAGAAGTTCCTGGGTTTGGGGGAGTTTCTAGGTGTTACACCTCTGACCCAAGCGATCTGGCATATGGTAAAAATTAAATACTGAGCCTGAAGAGAGATTAACCCTCTACTTCTCAAGTGTTTTAATACATCTAGGGGCCACAGACTTCTGGTGTCTGGTCACGCATGGGAAATGTTCATCCAAAATAAATCAGGGTCTTTGATGTAAAAAAAAAAAAAATCAAGGCCACTGATAATCAGTGCTTTTTCATTCTTAACGAAAGATGCACCTGTGATAAGGCAAATATTAAAGACCTGTAAAACAAAACAAAACTTATCTACCTAGGAGCTAACTCGTTCCAGGGAGTATAGAAAAATCTTACTGGCTATATGAATAATTCTCTAAATTCTCAGTGCAATTTAAGATAGAAGAGCTGTTACACTTTATCGAGAAATTGCTTTAATGAATAGTAGATTCTGCAGTATCTTTCTAATGCTGCAGTGAACGTATGTACTTAGTATAATTCCTTTAATATTTCAGGTACTGTGGGTTGAAAATAACCAATCTGTACAGCTCATGCAAGCAGATCATAAGAAAGACTTGTAAAATATTCATCCTCCATCTCTTACAAATTCGGAGAGTTTTACCAAATAACTTTCAAAAATAATTGGGGATTTAAGTTGCAGATGTAATTTAAAGCATGGCTGCTGTCTGTAACTTCATGTTACAAGACTGTCTGTGTTCCAAAGGAGGTTTTGTTTTGAAATGTTAGAGAGTTAATTCAGTATCGAAGCATTCACCAGTCGTCTTTGTATTATCATGGATAATTTCATCTAGAATGGAAATGACTCAGGCTTTTTCTTTTTTTTTTTTTTTATTTTTATTTTATTTGAGCATTAGCTAGCTGTTCCTAGAACTTTACTCGCTGCTGCTCCTAGTTCCTAAATTCCATAAAAGTAAACAATCCTGTCATTCCACTCCTAGATATTGAGTTACAATTTTTTTAGTTGAGCTAAACTGTTTTGCTAATTGATTTGGTTATGCAAGCAAGGTTTCTTTCTGATCTTTGATGTAGCTCAGCAAGAGGGAGAAAAATTGTGTTCTCTTTTCCATCATCTCTTCCATGTGTACATACATATACACACTCAACACCCCAACTTCTGTTGGGGTCGTATAACCCAAGTAAGAGAAAAACAGAGAATGAATAGTGAGGTATTCTTGGGAGCTGGAAAGAAGTGCCTTGTACAAAATTGTGTTATCTGCTTAATTCAAGAAGGTGGGCTTGTTGTTCGCATGAATCTACATAATACAGAATGAGAAAAACTTACCTTTTTCTTTCCAGAAGATTCTCAGGTAGTGAACAAATATGTTTATGATGAAATGCATTAGTAGCCTGGTTAATTCTAGTTCCTAGTGACTTGTGTAGTGCTCTTTACTAAAAATTACTGATGTCTCATAGGGCAAAATTAATGTGCTGATTCCTCCTATAATTGTCTTCTGAGTTTGAAGTAGGCAGAAATATAGAGGAATACTTTTAATAACAGGCTTTCTGTGTGCATAATAAAACTAACAAGGGTTAGGCGGGAGAGGTGTTGAAAAACCTGTTACAGACAACATGGTGGTAAAGTATGATCTAAACATATTCTGAAAAATAGATATATTAGTTAGCATGTAAATGTTCTGCTTTAAACTGTTTAACATTTAAAATACCCTGTGAAAGATACTGATTATTTTTGGTTGCCCGACTTCTGACAACTGTATTGCATTTTAATACTTTTTGTTGTGTTTTGTTTTGTTTTGTTTTTTATTTTAGGAAATTCAATCACATTTGTGAACAAACACGATTCAAGAACTGAACACTTGTAGTCTGTAGAGAGGGGACAAAAACCTGTTACAGTGCTTGTACAGTTTAAGGTTTCAGGGGATCTTCTCAATTCCCCTATAGCAGGGAATGAATAACTTTTGCATCAGGCAATCTGGTGTGAATTTTTTAATTTGTAGAATTTACAGCTGTACATGAATAAGGTAGAATTTTTTTTTTCCCCAAGAAAGTCCAGCAAGCATTGCATTCCATCCTCATGACTACAGTGTCTCTGTATCACTTCAGTGAAGAACATAAACAGAAATCACACACACAAACCAGCCATATCTTGGGAAGACCTAAGAATAAGGAGTGTATTTGCACTACTTGTGGAGAAACTAAGAAAAATCCTTAGACTTAAAATAGAAATGTTTTGTAAAAGTATCTGATGGATATTTCAAGAGCCATTAATATTTAAGAAGAAAATTGTCAGTGTATATTTGTAACTGCATTTTGCGGTAGTCTGATATTTTGTTGCTACCCATTGCATTTGGGCTGGAAACCACGTTAATATTCACTTCTAGAAAAAAATCCGTCCATTAAACAGCTGTTTCAGCTTAAAGCTTTTACCATCTGTGCAGTGGTATAGTGGAGGTAGTACAGTTTCTTTTCTTAGTTTTGTCATATTGATGGTTTTATTCACATGAAATTACAAAAATCATTGCACAAAAGTTTGAAAATTACATTTAAAGTTCATGTAATACTTGAAGCAGAACAGACTTCTGCTAATATTATTTCTGCTATGTTTTATATTAGAAGACCAAACAGTGCTTTTGACATAGAGCAGCCAGTAGGACACACTGGTTAATTTTTTTTGTTTCTTTTTTGTTTGATACTGTGTGCTATAAAAATGTACCTCTGCCATGCAGCTGTTCTCTAGCATGCATACACTGGTGAAAATGTAGAAAAAGCTATGATACAAAATGGAATATAGCAGCTTTACTGGAAGGAACAATCTTAGCGAAAATAACTCAGTGTGGACGAATTGTAGCAATATGAAGGCATTTCTGGATAGGGATGATGAAGGGGGACACTGGTGTCACTAACATAAAAAAAAGTAGATTTTATTTCCATGCCTTCTGCACAAGTCATTCAGAAAATGTCCCAAACGTGATTAAAAAGAAAAAAACATTCCCAACACCACCCACTTCTCCCCTACAAATTGATGTGATCCGATCTGTTCATCACAATCTGGTAGCTAACTTTGACGAACCTCAACTGGGACCAGTTTTTCTTTTTCATCATACCTAGAAGAGTGGAACAGAATGAGAAGAAAGCATACAAAGTTACCTCTGTAGATGCCACATTGTTTTTAAGTATGCCTTATTTTATGAGCAGGATTTATACTTCAGTGTGACAAAGCGTACACACGGTATCTTGTGATATAATGGAGCACAAATGATGCAGCACATTCTGTCTGCTGGTGTCAGTGAATTAAAAAACTATTTCCAATAGTGCACATTTTTAAATGAATGCTGATTAGAATGATGCGTTTCTGTTTAGATTGTTATTTTTTAAAATAGCTGTTGCAAGGATGGGTCTCTTGACCATGCCCGTATGCTATTAAAAATACACTTTGGTGTGGACTTCTCTTCCTAATCTCTGGGCATTTTCTCCTGTGAGTAGGATTGAAATTGGATCTGGAATAATACTTGAAACTTCTTTTAGCAACAACAGTGTGTTTCTGTCTTTTAGTATTATTAACAATGTTCTGTTGCTTCAGTATTTGTATTTTATGTTTAGATTTTTTTTTTTTTAATGGCTATTTTATCTTCTCAGGACAACCATTCCCAGCTGGTTTTGATCTCATTTTTATCTCTGGCTGTGCATGTAGCAAATTGAGTGCAGTTGTGGAGATCAAGCGTTTGCACATTATATGTAGAAATGTGCTTTGCGTTCTCATTCACCACTTCCCACACCCCAGATGGGCTTTCAGCATAAGCTTGTCACTGTGCTAGTGTTCAAGCCTCTTGTGCTGATTTTTTTTTTGTTGGTCAAGAATAATGTATCTACAGTACTATGTACAACCTCGCTTGCACTTACTCGAGTTACGTTTGTGTAGGGATGTATTATGTGACTTTAAGAAAAAAAATCAAGACGGGAAAAACAATAGAACTCATGTATTTAACATCTAAACTACCTGTGCAGTAGAGGTTCTTCAGATTCCTCTTATAAACCCCTCTTCCTTTTCCCTGTTACAGATACTGAATCTGCCTTTCTATGCATATAGGGTTGCGGTAGTGCAATGGAATGAAGGGATTTTTTTGTCATTTATATTGTACCAGTAAGAGATGAGAAATTAACTTGCAGATGGGGAGGGTGAATAAATCCTGATCTTTATATGCTCTTAAGTAAGTAAGAGTATCTCTCATGGGTATTACATACTCTATACATTAGACCTTTTTAAATGTATGGTTACCAGGTGATAGTTAATGTGATAAATGTTATGAACTATGCTTGGTGTAATTGTTCAAATACTGTAAAGGTGCAGCATATTTTTAACCTGTCTAAAGCACACCCCCACCTCCTTTATAAGAGATATTTGGAAGCTGAGCATGAAATGTGGTAGAATAGATGTTGTGAAAACCAAGGTGATTATGATAGGATTTGACATAGTGGTGAACAAGGTGTATAGTGTCTCTTTTTGAGAAAGTTCTTTTATAAAGAAGGTGGAGAGTAGTTCTTCCAGTTCTCTTTTGTGATTTATTTTTTTTCCTGAACTAAGAAGTTATTAATTAAAAAAAAAAAAAAGTATGTTCACTGAAGTTGTCTGTCTCTGTTTCTTCTGTGGCATTTTCTCTCACCACAGAAATGAATGTATGCAACACTTCCTAATGCTTGGTCAAGCTATCAGGTATTTGAATGCTGAGATTTTACAACTAAATATTATCCTTGCACTTGTAGTAACTGAAAATGGCATAAGTCTTTTTGTCATTCCAAGAAATTCTCTCAGACTTCTTAAAAGTGATGATATCCCAAAGGATCGTCAGTATCTCTGCAGGATTTATAACTAATGGTGTAAGCAAAAGAATTAATTTTTGTCAACCAGATGACTTCAAGGTGCTAGTAAATAAAAGAAGTTTACTATTTCTAAAAAAGTAGATATTATTTTAATTTCTTGCAACACTGTAGAAGTTGAAGTGACAAGCATTATACCGCATTATACCCAGGAGACTAGAGAAGATGATTGTTATACTGTGTTTGTCTTTCCAGTGACCTAATTTGCATAAATGAGACGATTTCAAATGGTTACTAGTAACAGAACATATTCTGAATAGAACTTCTCCCTTGCTGAGTACATAGGAAGACTCGTCAGCTCCCCATTCTATCTGATGTGGAAGACAGTGATGCCAGAGTTGTTAAGCTTCACATTACAGCTTAGCATCCTAGCATTTTTGCACTGCTGCCATTCCCATAGTTGAGGCTGGATATCCTTTAATGTTGCAGCTAATCTATATTACCGTTCTTAAACCAGCTGTCGCTTATTCTTCAGGCTAAATTTAAGGGAAAATCAAACTTATGATTAAGTAACATTAAAGTGAAAGTGCTGGGTTGTTCTGTATGTCATAAAGACAAGCTGACAGACCTTAAAACTTGGAATGGTTTTGGCTTGCTCTCCATTTACGTTGGGGGATTTAAGTGTTTTCTACTCCATTATGTCAACAACTGACTTGTAACTAATTTAGTTTGAGGAAACTGTTGATTTTGGATTTATGCCCTTTCAAGTGATGAGTTGAAGTTCATCTGAGAACCCTCATTGTGCCTCAAGTATTTAAATCAGCAACTGTGTAGGACAATTTGTGTTTAAGTTCTGATACTGGTTTCCTTGAATTTAATAGAAAAAGTGGTATTTGACACTCCAGGATCAATCATTATCTCCTTCATCCTCCAAACAAAATCCACCCATTCTGTATCAATTTCTAGTCTTCAGCAGAACTCTGCAGTGCAGATGGCTTAGCCTGCAGCAAGAGCTTAGGGAAATTAGTTGATTCAAGTAAAAGGAGTCAGGCATTTGAGAAGAGAATGCTCAATTCTAAATTATGCTCTGAAAATCTGGTTTCTTATGGCCTCTTAGCAATTCCTGCTGGAAAGGGGCCTTATTTTATACAGTCTGTCCTCTAAAAATAAACCAACAGTCACTGTGTTACTGGAAGTTACATCTAACATTCTTTCTCCATGATGTCTAGGAGCTGAAATACCACTTACACAATTCCAAGGAATAACTTCTGAAGAAAACTAATTATACTATTTCCCACAGCAATGTTCAATATGCAAAGATTGCTTCTAAATCTGCTTTTCAGGTCATCCTTCTATTCTTCACACTTCACCATTTTGACTTTCAATGAGGTAATTTCACCCTTAAGCTCATTAGTTTCCATAGGAAATGAATTATAAAAAATGCTAAGTGTGCCATATGAGGTTTAACATCAAAGGCGTTTCTAGACAGACCATGAATATATGTTGAAGCTATATTTGGTCTCTGTTGGGTATTCTTTTCAGTGCTGCTGAGTTTCAGTTGCTTGCTTTCATTAGGTAAGTGTTGGCTTAGGTCTTCTCTTTTTTCCTTGCAATCCAAATTAACGTTTAATTGTTTAGAATAAAATCTAGTAGCTGACTGGGATATTTGAGTCAAATGTGTTTTGTTATGGCTCATGTGCCCTTCTCATGGGGAAAAAAAACCCAGTTTTGAGTAGGTCGCTTTATAACCAGCTGCTCTTACCAAAAAGTTAGATTTCTGACAGGAAACTTCAGTTCATGTTTCTGTTAGGAAGTTATAAATTGACCTTTCTTTCTGCTCTGAGTCCTCAATGTTAGAAGGCATTCGCTGCATGTTAAATCTTTTGGATTGTTTTCCCAATAAGCCGACCAGCATTCTTAACCACTTCAGCTACCTGACAGTAAGAAGCCTAGTACACAGGAGTCTTGTCAGCCTGTATAGCTTCAAGCTTTTATTTTGAAGCTCTGTTTCCAGCAATGAAAAAACAGGGAATGCCCACATATTTTTGTTCCATTCAGCCTACCTAACACAGCAAGGAGTTGCCTAGTATATTCCAGAATAATTCATTAACAAAAAAGTGAACATTCTTCAAATTCAATTTTACTGAAAATAATACTCCCTCTGTTCGTTAGCTCCATAACATTTTTGGACATTTTTTTCCCATGCAATTGTGAATGAAGCTATTTTCCTCCTCTTCAGCAAGTCTTTAGCATGTTTATCCCATTTGCTGCTTGGTTACCGTATGCAAAATTGCACAGTAAACGGACTGCATTACCGCTAAGGTAGAACTGAATCCTGAGCCCGGGCATGAGTTGTGAGGTTTTGTCATTAAGAAGTGTCAGCATAGCTCTTGGAAGTAATATAGCGGTTAAGAACGAAATAGGTGGCGTAAGTAATACTATTTAAAAACTAATCCTAGTTGATATTTACAGCTGAGAGTATTGGAGCACTTTATTTCACCCGAGGCTTTCAGAACTTCTTAAATTTGTGCTATAATTTTGTTTTTGAAGAATCTGGGCGGAAGCTGTTTCTGCAGGGGGAAAAAAAAAGAGGAGGAAATATTTTATAAATTCTTTGAAGGTGCAAAATAAAACACAAATACCTCTTTAGCTTAGTGATCTGCCTAAAAAAAATTATGGAACTTCCAAAGGCAAGCCAGGAAGTCAAGCTGAATTCTCCTCATGTTGTACTGCTGGCTTTTCAGGGCTGGCTAAGAGCGAGGGGACGGTCTGTGTGTACCTGTGTTAGGCTTCAGCATCACTTGGTGGCAGAGGATATCACCTTCACACTGTTCGGTACATCAACCACAGCTGTTCTGAGAATCAGCAGCATTGTTCAGTCTTGTGTATCCTTCAAGAGGAGGGCCTCTGTCAACATATATATGTATATAGTCCATGCTGAATATATTATACCTGATTTAGTGTCTCACATATAGTTGGCTGTAGAGTGCTGTGACAGGCTATGATGGAAGAGGTTGCAGTTAAGCAGTATGTGAAAGGGAATCCAGACTCCACAGAGACCAGCGGCTGGCAGCTTCTTCACAGGGTTAGAAAAATCTGTTCTAGGCAGCAGGGGAAGTCAGTGTCACCACCACATCCTTATCTGGCTAGGTTACTGAGGAGAAATCAAACAGTGTGCAGCCCTCAGATGTTTGCTGAGTGATGCAGCAGCTTTTGTGCTCTTTCCATTGCAGCTACTGATAATGGGGCAGCTGCGCTGGGATGTGCCACGTGGTGTACTGGTGCTCTGAGGCAATGTCCTTACAGCTTAGTCTTTCAGCCAAATAAACAAAATGAGTGTAATTTCTTTGGAGAAATGAATAGTTAAACATGCTTTTATTGAAAAAGCCACTTTTTCCAGCCCTTCAAATATATTTACTGTCAATAACTGAACACAAGGACTTTTCAAAAGTAAATTTTAGTACTTCAGCCTTTAGAAATGTAATAAGTAACAGAACATTGACTCTGAGTTACAATGTATATGAATTTAATGCAGTGGAAGTTATTCGTAGAGTACTGAAGATTTCTAAATACTTTCTTAAATATATTAACTTTTCCCTTTGAATCATGTAGGATTAATTTTAAAAAAAATAACAACAAAAAACCTCAATAACAAAAAAAACCCCACAGATTTGAGCCAGGCTTTTGTGCTTCAGAACTACTTGACACCAGCTGGTAATAACAAATGCAGAGACTTGTTTGTTGTTCATGTTTGAGTCAACTGCTAAAGGGCATGTATGGTTTTGCTTCCACTGCTACTAGATGCAGTTTTATGTCTGTGTAGACATGTAAAAACACACACAAAATATAAGGTAAAACCTACAATTTTGTGTTGTGCATCTCAGACGTTAATAAGTGGCAAATGGAAGCTGTAAGAGCAGGTGAAATCTTAAATAACTCAGATAAATATGTCAGGAATCAGCCTGAAATGCCTTCACACAGAAGGATTAAGATAACTCGATGCACGCTGTAGCTAATAGAGGGGAAGACTGATATGGAAGATTGCTTTCTGACACCTGTTTTATGACACACTATTGTTTCAAAACAATGTGCTGTGTCAGCTACAAAACACAGTTTCCTATGGAATTTCTTTCATGTAAGAAAGTAATATAATTCTGAGTTGTGGGCTGAATTTGCAGGAATATTGCAAAGACAGGAAAGTATCACCAGGAGACAATTAAAATACTGATGGCATTATTAAAGGCAATAGGACTAGCAGGCTTCCCTTTGGTTCAGTGTTCCATCGAATGCCCTGGATTTGTGATCAAGGAGGCACAGCCACTTGGTAGTTCATTTCTAAAGAAAGTGAGCATTCAAAATTTGCCCCACTTAATTTTGTCTTTTAAGTTTTGCCTGCTGGAGGAAGGGAAATAGTTCCCTAGTCAGTGTGCGTTACCAGCAATAAATAGCTGGTGGATATAGGATCAGAGCAGCTGCAGATATCCAAGTGTTGGATGCTGGAGACTATTCCTAGTATTTCAGTGGTTTTGTACACATGCTGCTGTTGTCATGAGGAGTCACTTAAAAATGTACTGGTCTGAGGTGTTTTAAGCCTATACAGATGTAACAAAAATAAAGCTACACCAGACTTTTATAGAACTAGCATCCAGTATAGAATTGCTCAGCTCATCTGTACACTTCTCTAAAGAGTTATAAGATAATCACGGTCTTTAATATTGGAGATGCTAATGCTTGGTAAACTTTGTGCTAGAGTAAAGGTTATGAAATGCTTAAAATTAAGTCTGCAAAACTGTACATGAACAGGCATGATTGAATTCTCATCCTTGGCTTGGCAAGGCTTGGATTGTACAGGCATACCTACAAACAGAATTGAACTTATAGCTCCCAGCAGGAAGACTCAAGTGATACCACAGTAACAGAGGACTGATTTACATTTCAGATATAAACCAGGATGTAACCATCTCAGATGTCTTTCATTTCTCACTCTAGAAAAGGTTTTCTGCAGTCTGAACTACCTTTTCAGAGGATGCTTTCTTGTATAAAGCACAGGAAAATTCCATGCAGAACGGAGATGAGGAGTGAGCATAAGGAAAGATGGCATTTGTGCTGCGCTGTGTATAGTGGTAATCCCAGTCCCAAGAGATGGGAAGCAAAGATCACTCTTAAAATTGCATCTATCTGTGACTGCCATGCTCAGCTACCCGGCACAGCTTCTGCTGTGATCACATCCCTGTTGCCTCTGTTTTTGTGAACTGCTGTTTTAGTCTTTCTGAGGGTGTCACTGGACTGAAGCTTGGCATAGCGTATGAGCAGCTAGGGCAGCACAGTTCTGTGAGGTCTCAGTAGTATTAGCATCTACAACTGATGAGCTCTGCTGGTCCCTGGAAGAGCTGGGGGCCTTCACGTGGCCTTTGTATAAACCAGGGGATTTTGCCCAAAGGGGCAGATTGGATGTGAGGCTGGCAGAACTGTTCCCCTCCACAGTCAGAACCACTGGCTGTTTATCGGCCACAGCTGGAGCGCACACGGCGTTTTGCTCTGACAGATGATCTCCACATTGACTAAGATGCTCTGCTAGGACCAGAGGCTGCTGATCATCTTCTTCAGAAATAACAAAAACCGGTTTGTTTTTATCTGTTTCTACCATAAGCTCCTTTGTTTTCGAACCATTGACCAAGTTGATTTTCAGCAGGTTGGAGCTCTCTAGAGAATTTTTGGGGCTTTGGCTGTTAACTGGAGATGCTGCGCCGAGATGTCTTGTGGGATCCAAGGACTTCACATGTTTGCTGTCAGGGGAACTGGCTAAAAATCCAAAATAAGGGTTCCCAAACCTGGATTTCTTCAAATTGCAGGAGCTTAGCTTGCGATGCCTTTGTGCAGACAGCGTGAGGGGGTAGGAGGCATTACTGGCAGATGAGTCAGAATAAATAGTCTCTGTTGCTCCCTCTATCTCAGTGGCTGAGATTACCTTTCTGGTTGGGACACCTTGAGATCTTGCAGCTGTAGGAAGACCCTGCACAAAATAATAATAATTTAGTAGACATGCTGTGAAAAGCAGCTGTCTTGAGAAACTTTATCCCAGGGGAGCTAAAAGCTAAAATTCCTTGTTATGTCAGAGGCGAGGTGCATTCATTTGCAAAACCCTATGTTATTAACTTAAAGAGGAGAAACACAGAATCATAGAATAGTTTGGATTGGAAGGGACTTTAAAGATCATCAAATTCCAGCCCCCCTGCCATGGGCAGGGACACCTCCCACTAGACCAGGCTGCCCAAGGACCATCCAACCTGGTCTGGAACACCTCCAGGGATGGGGCAGCCACGACTTCCCTTGGCAACCTGTTCCAGTGTCTCATCACTCTCATGGTGAAGAAATTCATCCTAATGTCTAGTCTAAATCTGCCCCTCTCCAGTTTATACCCATTCTCCCTCGTCCTATCACCACAAGCCTTTGTGAACAGTCCCAAGCCTTTGTGAACAGTCCCACCCCAGCTTTCTTGTAGCCCCTTCAGGTACTGGAAGGTCGCTGTAAGAGCTCCTTGGAGTCTTCTCTTCTCCAGCCTGAACAAGCTCAACTTTCTTAGCCTGTCCTCATATGGAAGGTGCTCCAGCTCTCTATTAAACATCCTGTATTATCTTTGTAATAAGCTCTTGGTTTGATGATTACAGTCAACGAAACCTTGATGTCCCACCCACCTCTATGGATTCCTCACAATGCAAGAGTAATAAATACATCAATTTAAATAAATTTGAAGCATAACCAGCAAAAAAAAAGGTACATGTCAGAAAATGCAATGAGAAGATCTAATAAAGGCATTTTCAAATGTTTTTTTCTGGACTGGGGATCATTTCTTAGCCAGGTGTTGAATGCCAGGAAACACAGCTTCTTAGTACTTCATGAAAGCCTAAATGAACTACAATATAGTTGGGCAGAAGGGTTTCCCGTGCACCAAGCAAGATGGGACTGAAGTGTGTATCACATCTGCAGATCAGAAAGGCAAAGCAGTTGTCCAAGTTGACCATCAACAAGCAGCTGGGAGCCCTGGGGCACAGATTCTGACCTCCATCTCCACCCCACCTTGCAAGACTTACACTGTTGTCAACCAGCTTTGTGAAGGGACTGTTGGTGGTCCAGCTACACCATTTTTTCTGCAGCTGTGGTATTGGAGCCAGGAAGTCGTGGAAAGTGCGGGCACTCCACGTGCGTTGCCTGGGATAGTGATTTTCCAGCTGGACATTCCCCTTCTCAACAGCATCTGCTCCGGCAGCCGCGTGATTAGAGGTCAGCCAGTCAGACACGGAAGCTGGGCTCGTGACACTTCTTTTTAGGTTTTTGTCCTGAAAAGAGTAAATAAAGGTTGTTTCCAGTATCTCTCATCAAAAGTTTTTTAAAACACTTTAAGAATATGCTGTTCGTGTGAGAGACTGATTTCTTCAGTGGTTCTCTTCTCAGGACAGGGCACAGGAACGCAACTTCTCACTGCTCTTTCATCGTGCTGCCAGCAGTTCCCTGGCTTCCCTGGATCAAAGTTTTACTTTGCTTCCCCAGTGACAGGTTTAACACTGAACTGGGAAATTTCAGTTACATAAGAAATAAAGTCCTACCGCTCATTAACCAAATACATCAAATATCTACAGCCATATCACACTGGAGATATCTGACAAATCAGAGTTGTAAACTTCACTGTGTGAAACATAATTCTGGTGCTCTGCTTGGCTCTTGGAAGGCTCCAGAAGTGTCTGGGGAAACAAAACTTCAGGGGGGTTGGGGCCCACTGAAGGGAGCCCAGAAGCAAGCAGTGAGAGAATCAGAAATCAAAAATACATGATTCAGGAGGGAAAACTTCAGTAAGTGGTGCTCTTTATCCTATGGTAGGGAAGAATTAAGAAAAGAAAAATACTTGAAAACAAAGAGAAAGGGAATAATCTCTTCTCAGTGTCTGTGGTGAACAGAACAAGAAGCACGAGGCCCACATTGGAGTTAAGGAGATTTTCATTCCATGTAAGAAGTGTTTTTCATGTGGAAAACGTGATTTAGCAGTAGAACAAGATACCCAGACAGCATAAAATTGGCATCACCAGAAGGTGAGACCACATTAAACCATTGTCACAAGCTCAGTACATAAGCCGAGGTGATCTGACAGGGGAATGAACTGTTAACAACTTCTAAAGATCTCTTCTATATTTACTTTATATATTCTGATGTTGCATTTTAAATCACATTTTTTCTCCTTAATATTGATGTAGGTTTAGAGGCAGAAAAGTTGAAGGACTCCTGTCTGTGCTACAAATCTCCTTTCATTCTTACTAATACTTCACCTGTTATTTATGTAAGCTCTGCTCCCCAGCTCTACGTGTATTTTTAACTCTCAGCTGTGTGAATATGGTTGTCATAAGAAGAATGCAAAATCCACATTCCCAAAGTTTACATAGTCTTTAAGGAGGGTATGAAATAAATCCCACACTGTCCTGGATTTTAAAGCTCTGAGAAACTAGAAACTTGTCATTTGTTATTTCTGAGAAACTGAATCTCTCAAGTTTCTGCAAATCAAAGAAACATTTAGTTAAAAAATGTCATATTGGAAATGGAGGGGCAGAGAGGCAAGAAATGAGCTAGTACAGCAGAAAAAACTTCTCAGTAGGAAGCTGAGAGAGGCATCAAGCTCTGGATAAGCTTGTTTCAATACTAAGGTCTTAGTCTCAAATTTGATTAAAGTAACAATCTTTATAAATTTATAAGCCAGCTGTCTTTTCCTCAGAAGCCTCTTTGGCTGATTTGGGATTTATTATTGTAATATTATTATAATTACCTCCAAACTGATGTAAAAGCTGGCCACTGATTTTGGGATACAGATACTGGCAGTAACTACACAGATGAATAATGTATTTTCTTAGATTTTTGAAAATGTCTTTCTTAGAAAAAAATATTTCTTAAACCTCAGTGATAATACTCTTTATTCAAACCTTTGCATCTGAAACTTGTGCAGTCTGGAATAGAAGTCAGAGGTCCTCCTGGCCAAAGGCTGAACGGTGACTTAAACCAAATGAGAATTAGAAAGCCACGAGCCTCCTGAAGGACACCTTAGGAGCCGTCTGAAAGCCATCCTACACTCCATCTCCTCCCAGTAGGCCACGTACAGAGAAATGCATTTGCTCTCCCAGCTCTTGCCTCCTGACAGGGGGTTGATTTCTTCAAGTGGATTTTAAAAGTTAAAAAGCAAAAGCCAGTTGATTATCACTGGCTGCTGCCAAGCAGAGCCGAGGCTCACACTTACTGGGGGCACCAGGGTGCCAGCCAACATGTCTCATTAAAATTATTTGGATAATTCTTTAGATGAAAGCTCCTTATGGCTCATTTTGTCTACTTGAGCGTTTTGGGTGAGGTGAGTCTGACGGCATTATTTGCTGTACTGTAAAGGCTCAGGATTTCACATGTCTTTTCCCATGAGAATAACTTCTTAGCTCCTGCCAAGAAAGCGGCTCCGTTCCAGTGGAAAACTCATCCTGCTTGGCTAGTGCTGGCCACAAAAGCTACACACCTCTGTGGGGCCCAGAAGCTAAAGTCAGGAGCTGCCTAACCAGCTGCATTTTATACCCTAAAAACACACATGTAGAAATTAACTGTAAAGGTCTTTATTTCTAACATCCACTAACCCTGAGTAAAATCTAGTGGCCTGAAGAGACCCCATTTGAGTATTGGTTTGTAATTAGCAACTGTGTTCCATTTCCATCCCCTTGGAGAAAATAGTCTTCAGCTGTTGGGAAAGACCCAGTGTTGTTTAAAAGGCCCTTTCACCCTTCCTGGGCAGGTTTTCTGCTCTTGGAGGGATCTGCTTGGGAGTGTTGACTCACTTGTGTGCAGCATAGACATCAATGAGAAGGAGATGCCTCCTGAGCTGGTAATGTGATAAATTGCTGTAAATTTTTGGGTGCCTTCACTTAGAACCGTTCTGACACCAAGTATTTTATTTCTATCTAAGTCTCTTCTAGATTGCTTGCAGAAGGGATGGCAGAATTTAAGTTTTTCTTAAAGTGTATTTGTTGAGTCTTGCTAGAGTGGGGAAAAGATGAAGGAAAATGCATTTCCCTCCTGTCTCTGGGCTGTATTTGTATGTGACTGCCACCAGGTGAAGCTCTCCCCACTGGAAAGAAGGACCAAGAAGTGCAGGTGTCCAAGGGCGCCTGGTTTGGGTGCTGATACAGCTCCCAGTGCCCTGCTCTGCAGAAGGCAACGTGTTTGAGCAAAGGAAGGTGCCACAGCTGTTTTCCCTTCTTTCTCTCTTCCTGTTAACCAATGTGGCCAACGGGAGGAAAAGCTTAGCATGTGTCTTAGACCAGTGTAGGAAAATCCTGACCACCCTGGCCTCCTGGCTAATTTCCTAATCAAGTGCGGGGATACAGAATGCTTTTGGTTTATAAGCTGTGACTGTCCTGGCGCACGTGTGTTCCTTGTGCCAGTTTTTTCTCCTCTTGGGGAGGAAAAAAGAGGGAGGGCACTGGATAGGAGAGTACTAGCAAAGGGTTCCATATAGACTTGTAATGGATGTGCTCTGTCAGGCTCTACGCTCCAGGCTGAAGAGGTGGCAGCCAGACCAGAGACTTCTGAGCAATCATCTGTTTCTAAATAATGGCCCAGGAGTACAGGGGAGACAGCTAAAATGAAAGAACTCACCGAACTGCCTCTGGTTTCTGTGTGTATTTGAAAGGACCCAAGTACCTTTGCTTGAAGTGCTTGGGTTTTTTGAGCATACACTGTTAATTTTCACATCAGCCTGGTGAGGCAGTTAAATAGCTTTCTGACAAGCTGGAGAGCTGAATAACTTCCCTGACCACTTGGTAGGGGTGGGCAGGAACAAGTCTGACTCCCAGGCCCTTCCATTGCTACAAGGGATGTTTTTAATGGAACACAGTCTTTGCCAATTAAAATTTCTGGGGGCTGGTCCTACCTGCAGAGCTGGCAGAGCTCTGCATTAGCACCTGTCAGATCTGAGATAAACTTAGGCACTTGCTCTCAAAGCTAGAAAGATACTGGCTCTTGCGATCATAACCCACATCATTTGATGGCAGTTCAGCTTGAGGATTAGTGACTGATCCAGGCAGTTCTTTTAACTTTCTTGGGAAGTGGGCAGTAAGCACAGATAAGACAAGTGCTGCCTGACAGGGACATCCCATGGCTTCCCAGAGATGCCGGAGGGCATTCCTACCTGTATTCTGTAGGTAGTAAAACTCAGCCCGCTGGCCCCAGGTCCAGCAGAAATAATAAACACTTCATCACTCCCAGTCTCGGTGGTCACTGCGGATGTGGAGGAGGGCACATCTGGGTCAGTGTCCTGAGGAGAACATTCTGTGCTGCCTCCACAGGAGGTGACTGAGAAAACAAGAAAATCACTTAAGAGGGCTTGCTGGACTCAAAAACATCTGTTCCCACCTCCCAGACAGTCTAGAGCAGGCTTTGGTTGTCTGTCACACCAGCCAGAACAAAACTCAAGCCAACAGTTTGGTGTCCTGGAACCGCAAGCTTTTAAAAACAAAACAACAGGAGAAGGGAGGAACACCCTTAGGTCTGCTTTCTAATACAGACCCAAACTGAAATCCCTCATGATAAAAACAAGGTGGTGTTGCAGATCAGACACTTGCAGATTTGCTCAACTTCTTCTTTATTTGTATTTACTCATCTCTGTTAATACTGGGAGCTGTGCTTTTTGTTGAAACCCTAGCAATGCTGCTCCAGGGCTGCCTACCTGGTCCAGGCCACCAGGAGATCTCTGGCCACAACCTCCTTGATTGACCCTTCCTCCAAGGAAGAAGATGGGAAACTGTCATGGTTGGGAGCACAGAATTAGCCTTTAATGAAGATACCTTTGTGAAAGCTGTGTGTGTAATGGCTGATGGTTTAGTCGGGAACTGATGGGGAACTGATGACCTTCACCAACCAAAGAGGGGCACTGATACAACTTCTATGTTGTGACTCAAATTTGCAGAAAGTGACATCACCTGCAGCCCAGCTCAGGGTCTCTTGTTCTCAAAACACACTGTGAAATATATGTCATCTAGAGCAGTCTCATCCATAAAGCTCTTCAGAAGAAAGTTAGCTCCAGGAGTTGAAGTTGCCCAAAGAATTGTAAAAACCCATCCTTTCCACATGAGGTTAGGCACTGAACAGGTGAAGCTCTTCCACAACGTATGGATCTTTAGAAGTTGTTTGTAGCAGCCTGAACCTGACTCACTTGCTCTGCTAACCCAGTGTCTCTGCAATGCCGTGTGCTACGGCAGCTTTAGTTGGCAGCATCCTGGAGCTGTGCTTGTGTGTGCTCCTTGCCAGAGGAATAACCCTACCAGCGAGAGGGGAGAGCAGCAAGGAATAGTTCCCACAACAAAGGCTTTCTGCTGTGAAGTGACTCTCCAGCTGTGCATGGCTGAGACAGTGAGGAGGACTGCAAGGAAGAAATGATCTGATTAACTGGCTGGGGGCTGTGGGGTGCCCTGACCTGCTCCCGACGCTGCCCTGTGCTTACCCGCTGGCTCCCGGCTGACAGAGTGGTTGTTGTTTTCATTCTCCCGACTTGGCACCACCAGCTGGAGCTCATTGATATCAACTGCGGAGTTCTGGATCCCATTCTACAACTCAGAACATGCCCCAGTAAACATAGTCAGATAAACAGTGCAACAGCCAATATGAAAGAGAGAAACAGAAATTGCTGAAGCCATTAGCACTAACCTCCTGGTCACTGCATGCGTTGGACGAGCTCCTTTTGGGGCACGTTCTCTGCCTGAAAAGGAGAGACAGCGACAACAACAACAAGCCCACGAGTGAGTTAAAGAAGGTAAGGTCCCAGCTGTATTCATCCTATGAGGGGAATCCAGTAGGTTATGAGCTTTCCTGCCTACAGGAGCATCCAAAACACTTGCCAAGACTCAGAGCAACAGAGCCTGTAGGCCAGGGAGAAAACGACGTGTTCATGTGGTGGAAAGTCAGCTGAAGAGAAGAACCTGTCATATTCTTCCTATGATAACTGCAAAAGCAGTAACAGAGTTCAAACCTTTGCCAAGTCCCACCAGCCTCAACTGCTCTTTTGAGTCAGTAACTAAATAGCGGGATTGAAATCTTTGGTCTGAGCAGTGACATCGTTCTCATCCTGTTAGGTGGACTGTTTCATCTGCCTTGCCAGTATCATGTGCTGGTTTATATTTACTAAGCAGAGAGCATCAGACTGTTCGTTTGTATGAACGTTTCATTAAAAGGCAGAGCTGTGGCAGAGGATTCCTGGGTAAACCTCTTCCCCGGCTGAAGGGAGACAAAAGCACATTCTTAACCATTTTTTTTCTAAAATTGAGATTATGAAATAATTAGTATTATTTACTTTTGAGTGAATAAGACGTGAAGGTGTCACAGAGAGAGGGTGGCAGTGATGAATGTCGTAATGACCGAAGCAAGTGTGTACAGCAGTTTTCTGTGGGACAATGCAGACAGACAGGAGCACTCAGGCACTGACCAGATAGGATGGGACCCGTGTTACTGTGTTCCCTACTGTCTGTGCTGTTGGCTGACATTTTTCCCCTTCTTGTTGGAGGGGCTGGTTTGTTTTAAGACATTTAATCTTCCCCATGCAAGTGTTTTTCTTTTTGTAGTGATGGGCTGAAGCCAAGATTTCAATCACCATTTCATTGCTGTTTGTTTTTAAGAATGGGGACTCAGAGACCACCCGATGAGGCTGGCCAGGAGCTGGCATCTGCTCCATCTCAGGCATGGTGGGTTTCATTCCTTCACCGTATCATTGGATCTCTTAAAAAAGTGCCTATTGACTGGCAAGTGAATTGAGGGAGGCAAAAAAAAAACCTATGACGTGCCCCCAGTGTTATTCCTAGTGAATACAGAGAAGACAGAAAAAGAGAAGAGTTGGCACTTGAGAATATAATCCAGAAGAGGTCCAGAGAGATAGCTGGAGGCACAATGGCATCAGCCACTGGGTGGATTTCTTGGGGGAAACAGGGCTAAAGCAGGGAAAGGTCTTCCTTAATGCACTGATTCAACACGGAGGGATCAGGGACAGGCTTCCAAGTAGGAGTGGTGTTGCCTTATTAAGCAAGATCAAACCAAGCAGGAAACACTTCCGAGTGGGAAATGTGTATGCAAATATTCCACACAAGCACACACTAGAAGCTCTTATAGGGCACCATTTTAGCAGGAGCGACCTGGCAAAACATCCCCAAAATAGTGAGTCAGTGTGTTGGTCAAGGCATTCAGGTAGATGGTGGGAGAACTGCGTGTAATTCCCTGCTTTCTACACATTGCATTAATTATTTTAATCTCTTCCCAGGTCATTCCTGCCAAAACTCATGACAAAAATTTAATGAAATCTGATATATTCCTATAAAATATCCTTGTTTCAAGTAACTGGCATGTTACAAGCAAATTTCTTAAAATATTCCCACACAGGGATTAAAGAGCACAAAGGAAATGCTCTTCTCTAAGAAAACACAATTTAGCACATATTTCTTCCACACTGAACATCAGGTATTGGCAGCTCAGACTTGTTAGTTAGCTGGATGGTCTCAACTTTTGGGTTTGTTATGTGAACTTTTAGCATGACTTAACAAGTTTGAGTTCTCAGAAACGCAAATAAAAATGTGTTCGTTGGACTCTCATATACAGCTGTCCCATTTGTAAGATCTTCATATTCTCTGTGGGGCAAAGCTAAAACCACAAAATATCCATTTAAAAGTCTCAGCAACTGACAGCTATGATAAACTAGGATAGACAGAGCAAGTTCTACACTTATAAACTGAAATACCTTGCATCCATTTGGCTCCTTTCCTTGCCCTTCTTTATAATAAATGTTATGCCCTACAGTATTTAGCAGCACCATAACCACCTTGAAATCCATACCACAGGCTGGCAGACAACCAAAGGGAGAGTAAGGTGCATCCCCAGCAAAGCGAGTCTTCTGTGCAAGTATTTGTGCTGGTTTGGAGTGGAGTAGAGTTAATTTTCTTAGGAGTAGCTGGTGTGTGGCTAGGTTTTGGATTTGTGCTGGAAACAGTGTTGATAACACAGGGATGTTTTAGTTACTGCTGAGTGGTGCTTACACAGCGTCAAGGCTTTTTCTGCTTCTTTTCTTCCGTAGGCTGGGGGTGCACAAGAAGCTGGAGGGGACACAGCCCAACTGACCAAGGGATATTCTATACCATATGATGATGTGCTCAGCTGAGAAAGCTGAGGGAAGAAGGAGGAAGGTGGGAGGCTTTCAGAGTGATAGCATTTGTCTTCTCAAGTAACTGTTACGCATGCTGGAGCCCTGCTTCCCTGGAGGTGGCTAAGCACTTTCTTGCCAATGGGAAGTGGTGAAAGAATTCCTTGTTTTGCTTTGCTTGTGCACACAACTTTTGCTTTGCCTCTTAAACTGTCTTTATCTCAACCCACAAGTTCTCTTACTTTTACCCTACCAATTATCTCCCACATCCCACTGAGGGAAAGTGGTTGGGTGGTGCTCAGTTGCTCATTGGGGTTAAATCATGATAGTTTGGTAGAATATGGGGGAATAAGAGAAAGAAAAGTCGTGTTCTTCCCAAATTTTAAATTAGGATTAAAAGATGGTAACTAGCTAAAACGTCCTCATTTTATCTTTTTTGCACCTTGGGTATTCAGTGCCTGATTTCCACTGAAATTTGATTTGCTGTTAAAAACTAACACAAAGGTCAGAATTTCTAGATTTGGCCAATAATTTTGGTGGAAATATGAGTTTTTTTGTCTTCTGTTCAGAGTCTGTGTCACAGTGCCTGGAGAGATGCTCTTGTTTGCAGGACTGGGGTTCTTAGTCCTTTAGCTCTCTCTCCAGTGGGACCACATCTCCCACGGCGCCCTCCTACCTCGCCACCAAGGAGAGCAGTGATTTAGATTGGTGTGCAGCTCATGGATATAAAGCAGCCAATGTGCAAATACACCAGTTTCCATCACTTAAAAGAAGTTGTAATTATATTCTTTTTAACAAAGTTGCTTCAAAACTTCTCAAGTAAACCAAAAAATTCAAGTCTGTTTGAAGCTTTGTGAAAATTGTCCAGTGTTCCCAAGCAGGCAGCTCCAGCTCAGTCTAGCTGTCTTAGGTCTCTAACTAAACCAGCCTGATTTGTAGAGGGAAAGAAATGGCCTCAAGTTGTGCCAGGGGAGGTTTAGATTGGATATTAGGAAATATTTCTTTACTTAAAGAGGGATGGAGCACTGGAACAGGTTGCCCAGGGAAGTGGTGGAGTCACCATCCCTGGAGGTGTTAAAAAAAAATGTGTAGATGTGGTGCTTTGGGACATAGTTTAATAGACATATTGGTGTTATGTTGATGGTTGGACTTCATGATCTTTGAGGTCTTTTCCAGCCTTCACAAGTCTATGATGGCCCCAGGCTCCGCCAGGGGAGGTTTAGGCTGGACGTTAGGAAAAAATTCTTTACAGAAAGGGTCATTGGGCACTGGAACAGGCTGCCCAGGGAGGTGGTTGAATCTCCTTCCCTGGAGGTGTTTAAGGCACGGGTGGACAAGGTGCTGAGGAATATGGTTTAGTGTTTGATAGGAATGGTTGGACTCGATGATCCGGTGGGTTATAACCTGGTTATTCTGTGATTCTGTGATTCTAAGTGGAGGACATGGTTACCACAAGCAAGGAGGGACTTCTAGGTTGTGCCTGGCACAAGGATGGCAGAGGAAAGGTCTGGTTTTAGTCCAGAAGTGACTAGGATTATCTAGGAGGGCATTATATGATGAAGGAAAAGTTTTGTCCCCAGGTGATGATCCAGCTGCAGGCAGTGACTGGCAGGGCAGCTTGCATGGAGAGACATGCAAGACACGATGACTCGATGAAATAGCTATAAGCACAGGGGGCTGTAATTGGAAACAGGTCATTGGCAGGCTATGCAGATGTGAAATGCAGTTGCAATCCATGGCTTGCAACCATCAAGCAAAAGTCTGCCTGCATTGGACAGGATTAAAATTAAATAAGGTGGACACGTCTGTTTTTCCTGGGGCTTGGGAAAGAAAATAAAAAATACCCCATTACTTGAGCCAGGCCTCATGGCCAAAAGTAATTAGAATTATTGGCCAACTAACAACTGAAGCTTTCTTTCCCTTGCCGAACAGCAAACAAAAGCTGCAGTGTGGCAGAGACTTGGAGTTTCCCCAGAGAGCTTTGCCCTGGCTGGATGCAATGAGCCCGAGCAGACACTGCTGACGATTTGGTGCATTGGAGTCGCGGTAGATGCCAAGCCCATCCCGGGCCATTTCTATCCCTGGCAAGGCAGAGCCTGCTACTTTTAGCTGAGCAATAGCAGCAGATAGGAATGGGAAAAAAAATTACAGCTAAAACTGGTACCAGAGGAGCAAGCAGAGTACGATGGGAAAAGAAAGTGGAGGGCAAGTTTATGAGGCCAAGAGCTTGAAGGTTACTATTAGCATCCTTTGCAATGGCAGGCTCCAACCAGGGCAAGTATTATCATGCCTCAGAGAGCTGGTCCCATTCCTGAGCATGCTGCGTTGCTAAAGCGTCTTCATTTCTCCCCTCAGTCCACTCCTCACAGTCCTGACATTTTCTGCAATGAGGACAGGCTGTAGCTAATGCACATTTGACAACTCATTTCAAGCCCATTTAGGGCAAAAAGCATAAAATGGAGTTTTGTGGGCTCAAACTAAAAGATGTTTAGATGCGCTTAATAGCCTCTGCAGGCTTATTCAGAGCTGCGTTAAAAACTCCACATCTGGGAAGTGTAGATGAGCTCCAACCAGCACCAGTGGTTCTGGGGCCAGAGACCAATATCTCAAAGCAGCACAGTAGGGAGGGAGAAAAGACTCTTCCAGTGCAAGACAAGTGAAGTTGCTCAGCACGGGACATGGCATCGTTTCCACGTGTGCCAGGTCTCACTGAAATGCTGCAAATCCAACAAGAAATAAGGTATTGCAATCAAGGCCTCCTTGGAATAGCACGTGGGGAATAGAGACTGGGATAGTAAATGGCCTTTCAGGAGGCTAAAGGAGTAGAGATAGTCTCACTAGAGAGTCAATAGCTGAATGAGGTATATCTTCCTTTAAAAAAAAGTCATAGAGCAATGAAAAAGCATAAATCATAGAATCATAGAACAACCAGGTTGGAAGAGACCCTCTGGATCATTGAGTCCAACCATTCCTATCAAACACTAAACCATGTCCCTCAGCACCTCATCCACCCGTCCCTTAAACACCTCCAGGGAAGGTGACTCCCCAACCTCCCTGGGCAGCCTCTACCAGTGCCCAATGACCCTTTCTGTGAAAATTTTTTTCCTAATGTTCAACCTAAACCTCCCCTGGTGGAGCTTGAGGCCATTCCCTCTCGTCCTGTCCCCTGTCACCTGGGAGAAGAGCCTAGCTCCCTCCTCTCCACAACCTCCTTTCAGGCAGTTGTAGAGAGCAATGAGGTCTCCCCTAAGCCTCCTCTTCACAGGGCCCCTGGTAGGATGTATCTGCAGTGACCAGAACATACAGACATTTTGTGGAGGGGGAAGAACTGTTTAGTTTTCCTCTGTTGGTCAACAACAACAGAATATTACTTTATTTTGTAAACATCTGACAAGCAAAAAGCCAAATTGTGCGTTTGAGCAGCACAGCCTGACCTAAACAGGCTACGCAGAGTAAACTTCAGCCAGGGTAATCTCAGACTGATGGTGTAATTTTTGTTTGGAATAATACTCAGCTTCATGGCTAGTTGCAGTGAAATTAAATAGTGGTAATGGAGCAAGAACAGCCTACTCAACATGTTGTATCAGCCCAGACTGCTGCCATAGTGAAGGGAGCATGTTTCTGTCTCTTTTGAAGGTTGGCAAGGGTATAAAAATAAAGTATTCTGTATCTGGAAGACATTTACCACCAGACGTTTTCCTTTAGAGCTAGCAAAAAATTGTGGTTTAAATTAGTGTTCTGCAAGCTCTTTAAAAAGAAAAAAGGTTAGTTAGATGTAACACATGCAAGTTTAACTCTTACAACTACGAAAGCTCAGGCTCTGAAAGCAGGAATTTCTATATACAGCAATAGAGATTATATTTAAGCTTCACCACCTTGCCCACATTCTCTTATACTCAGTATGATGGCCTATATTTCGTATTTATTCCACAAGAGCTAGAAATGTAGCCTCCAAAAGGTCAAGGGAAACAAAGTTCCTCTGTCAAACCAACCTCAATGACTCGGAGCGGCTGGGCAATCCTGAGACCTTTGGGGTTGGAGGATGCACAACAGATGAGGCAGGGGATGCAGGAAGAGAGAGGACAGGCCAGTTGCGTGCTACCCCTGGGAAATGAATGCTATTAGTAATACCCAGTCACCATAGTGGAGCCCAGCAAGGAGCAGTATTTGCTTCAATTTACCTGATATTTTCATTAAAGTCAAAACATTTGGAAAATACTGTTTGTTTTGACAAAAGCCTGAGGAGCTTGGGCTCTGTTTTGAATTTGTTGGAAGGGGAAAAAAAATGAATCACTGTTTCTACAAAAATGTTTCCACTAGGGAGTTGGTAAGAAAAATGCGAACATATGCTGGGGAGTGGAGAAGCTTTCCCCTAGTAGATATAAAGGAAAGAAATATATAAAATAAAAGCAATGGACTAGTGAGGTATGCTCTTGTCACTGACTAGTTCTAGCCATTTAACTAGTTAGCAACAGGACCTGGAAATCAGCAACTCAGCCTGACCATCAGCTCACTTGACCATTTCATTTTGGGTGACATTTAGGGACAATCACAGGTACTTCCATACAGCTCTTGGCTCTTCCCTTGCAGGCAAAGGGATGTGCAGATGACTGCTAAACTCATGAAATGCTTTGGAATTAAAATGCCTGCAGAGTCTCTTGGATAAAGCATGCTACAGTCTGGGAAGTGCTATTCCATCTTAACTCTAACTAGCAATACTTTTGTTGTTATTCACTCTTCTGCAAAGCATTAGAGGCGGTTAGGGTCGAACTGTGAAACTGCTGTGAAAAGACACAGTGGCTCAGCCTGCTGGGGAGTCTCAGGGAAGGATGATCTTTCTGTTCACATTTGATCATTGACCACTTAGTGCCCCAAAGCTGAGGTTCAAAGGCACCACTGGCATTGAAACAAAACAATGCCCAAGAAAGTCCTCAACCTTCAGGTATTTCTATAGGAAAAAGAAAATAAATTGGAGGCACAGTAAATTGTAGAACTGGGAAAGAAAACCGAGGAGCGTAGGGCAGGAGTAGTGCTTGGCATCCATCTCCTCCACACGCTTTACTGTATTTAAAGCACAGCAAGCATTAACAGAAGAAAAGAAACATAACTTTGTTTTCTAGTCTTTTTCCTGTATGGATAATATCACACACTTTACAGGCTCAGGTATGCATGATCTTACCTGCAAGTTATGCAGAGGGCAAAGAGCAAAGCAAGCGCAAAGAAGATAATTCCTGTTATAATTGCCAGCATCATCATATTTTCCTTTCTCTCCTGCCTCATAGCATCTACAGAGTTAGGTTCGGTGATGTTCTTGTACTCAAAGAGCATTGCAAAGCCTCGGCCCCGGTCTGTGGTGGTGATCAGTTCCATGATAACCTCAACCATTTCCAGAGATGAACCAAAGACCATGGTCTTGTTTAAAGGTGAATTGGGTCCACAGAATCGAGAGGAAAATGTGATAAGATCAGAAACATATAATACATCATGGGGACAGACATCCACTGCTGACTGTGGGCTGGAGGAGATTTCCACAGGCAATACTGTTGTGGGAAGAGTCCAGGTCTCCACCGTAACTTCATCTCTCTCACTAGCAGCTAGATGGGCAAGCAAGGTTTTCCCTTTCAAATCTTCTTGCGTTTCCAGGCCACTGGTATTTTGCCTCTGCATTGTGGTGCTACCATCCACCAGGAACGGCAGCTCTTCTGGCTGAGCCTTGGTAATCACTTTGGGTTCTTTAATCTGCTTCAACTGATTTTCTTCAGATGCTTGTTTGGCTTCATCTTTTTTTGAAGCAGTTCCTGGAAGTTCATCCAGATGACTAGCAAGGTCCTTTGACTGATCTCCTGTACTGCTCAAATTCTGAGCTACCTTTGGCATCCAAGTCTGGAGAGAGGGTTTTGTTGTACGGAGAGCAAAGTCCAGGTTTTCCTCAAGAGCAGGCATGTCCTTATTTCCTGTTTTATCAGGGGCTGAAAAACCATCCCAGGGGGTTGGAGTTTCACTAGAGCTTTCAAAAATGTCAAAGTCAAAAATTTCCAAGATAAGATGGGTTCTCATGGGAATGAAAAACTGCCAAACACAGTGTGTCCCTGGGTAGTAGTTGTTTGGAAAACCTGGTGATAAAATCAGGCCTCTTTCCATTGATTCCACCACTGCACCGCAGGAATAATACACCTGGGAAGTAAAACAAATAAGTTTACGTCTTGTCAGAGATGATATACAGATGCAGTCTGCTAGACCTGCTGATGGTCCTACTCTTTTCTTTCCCTTCAGGGACAGGCACAAGTTAACCTCAAGAAAGGGGAATTCATTAAGCTCGTACAAGCCTATCTTCTGCTTTCCTATTTGAAGCATTAATCTAATATATCTAATATGGGAAGCTGCTCTTAGAGACTATGGAAACATGCACTGCATGATCAACCTTCCCAGAAATATAACCCAAATGAGTAATTCACATAATTCTCATTTTCTGCTGCAGGTCACAGTAGCATTCATTTCTGCTGTTAGCTAACATACAGCTTTCTGACCATACAGATGTGTTGTCCTAAACAGCTGGTTGTGTGATAAAAATCTCAAGAAGCTAAAGACAAATTGTGTCACCACAGCATCCTTAACTCTGTATTTTCATTACAAAAAGGTTTTTAATGTAAAAAAAAACAAACCACTCTTGCATTGATGATTACCCGTGATTCATCCATCCAACTCATCTTCTGTTTCAAAGATATTCAGCATTATTTACTGGGTGAATTGTTTCTTCTTCAAATGCAAAGCCTCTCAGAAGAGTGAGAGCAAGTACCAGCTCTCTAATAAACCAGCTATCAGTGTGCATTTTACATGGCACAGCAAGAGGCCCACGTAAAATTTGCCATCTCTTCTTTCTCCATAAATAGCCTGCAGAATCCAAAGAGGAAGGAAATCCTAAATGGTGGCACTAAATACTGTGCTGCTGCTTCTCTAAAGGTCCATGAGGCGGTTTTCAAACACCGAATTTACAACTACTTTCTCCCAAAGACACTCCCAAAGCCTTTTTTCAAGTTTCTATCATAAATTCAGAGAGCACTGAGCCCTGTCTGCACCTTGGGCAATTGTTTTTGTAAAAAGGAAAAAAATAAGTCAGAAGTACTTAGGTCACAAGCCCATCTAGGAGTGTGAGTTTACAAGCATTAATTGGAAAAGAAAAGGAACGCTTTGGGTTTGGTGGGGTTTCTTTATTGGAAATGATTAGTTGTCTTGGTCTGTTATCTATTTAAACACAAAGGAAGTTTGGCAGTAGAACAAACAAAGCTTATGAAGTCCATATAAAGCCACAAAGATCAAAATACTCCAGATTTTTTTCTTCCTGGTCTCTCCTCTTGGCTCATATTGAAATACAAAGAAAAAAATGCCATGCTGAATGTTAGAAATCCTTAAATATAATTAAAACAAAAAGGCCAGACCTGTTCTGCAAGGCATGAACTTTGTTTTCTAGCAGGTGCTTTTCATATTTTGAGTGAATTCAGGGTGGATGGCAAGATGGCAATGGAAAAGGATGAAAACAGCAGCGTGGGTGGAAATTGTATTCTGTATTCAACATGAAATCCAATCCTTGTCTTTTAAAAGCATCATTTAAATCAAAACTTATGTTAAATTATAGTGGAATAAACTGCAGACTCTCATTTAAGGCACCTGAGCTGGACTATGGTTTGAAGTCTCAAGCGGAAAAGAAACCACATTCATGTGCCAAAAACGTATTATTCTCTGTCTGCTGCCTTAGGAGTCCCACAGCATGTGATATCAAGATAAATTAATAGAAATTTACTGATTTTGTCTGTAGGAGGTTGGGGGTTTAGTCTAAATTAGCTAATTCATGGTAAAAATCCAGATGAAAACAGCAAAACTTTGTGTCAATTTAAGAGGCTACAGATCCTAACATTGAGATCCGTTTGTTAATTCACACCAGGATTACAGACACATTTGTTGTCACTTGGACTTTACTGAAAACTAGCTGGTTTCCAGTGAATATGCTCCTCTTCCCTTAAGGAGAGGATTGCTCCTACACTTGCAAGAAGCAAAGGGGGCTTTTCTTTGACTTTCTTCACATTCTTTTGCTTTGTCCCACACTAGCCTTTCGACCTCACTTTTAAATAAGACATTTGCATAGCAAGAAACAGTAAATAGTGTCTAACTTTTCAACTAAAATATGTACCCAGTTTTGGAGGCAGAATGTGCACCAGAACTGTTGCGATCACAGGGTGGTACTCCTGGATGTGGGAGGATTGCAGATTGGCCCAAACCTCCTTAAATTAGCAATGTTTTGAGGGTTAAGATTTTATTTTGAGGAATATGTGAACTGATCTAGTTGCCTTTTTTCAGATACTGAGAAGGCGCTTGGAGACATTCACAGCCCCACCTCTACTACCAGAAGACTTCGTTAACACCCAAAAGCAGCAACCACCAGTTCGGCGGATCTTGTGAGATTAATCACTAAAGTGCTGAGTGGGTAAGCGCCTCCCCCCATAAATCCCTCGCTCCTGCTCTCAGGATAGGGTCCCTTTCCTGCCTGAATTTTCACTTGAATCTGGCATCATCTGGAGAGAAATACCTGGCAGACTCTGTGCACATATGAGGAATCTCAGATTCAGACTCAAATGCCTCTTGTTCCCCCACAAGCCACGTGGCCGCCAGCTGGCTGCGATATCTAGCCGAGTCCCAACAGGTGCCCTCATCCCTGAACGCGGGCAGGGGGGATTTGTGCAATGTGTGCATTCCAGAAATACAGCTGAAAGGTCACACTGGTGGGGGAATTGTTCCTTTATTATGGCTTGGGAATCTGAAAAGATTCAAGACTTGCTCTGACACCAGGAAAAAAACTCCACAAGGGACAGGAAATGCAAGACAGATCCGAAGAGAGAGGGGAAGGATTTCTGATGAATTTATAATCCACAGCTGAATGACTGATAAAACTGTTTGGTTTATTTGAATCATCCATTATGAAGGTTGAGCTTCATCAATTAGAGTCAGATGTTCCCTTTTGCAGCAAGTTATAGACTCATGGGCTTTTGACAGAGGCATGCAAAAAAACTAGCACATTTTTAATCTTTGCAAATTATAGGTGGTTGTTTTTTTTAAAAAAAAGAACACTTGATACATGCCCACGCCAATTAGGTCAATTACAAGCAGGGAGAATCAGATTATCAGTCTTGTTAATTTGCTTTTCAGTACTTCCCATTCTGGCTATGAGTCCCAAATGTTTAAAACAGTTGTCTTGAACTGATCCTCCAGCCTGCTGTGCTCAGACGTACCCTACCCGCCTTCTGAGGAAAATTGCTCTTGAGAAGCAAGTGGAACTGACAAAAAGCAGAATTCCCATGCAAGAAAAGGGGAAAATAATTGTTTTGTCCATATGGGAATTTATTGTAAGGCCCAACCAAGTATATGCACAGGAAAAAAGTAGTTATCATCATCTGAGTAATATAATCCTCAACTCTCTCTCCATTTGCACAACTCCTACAAACGTAGCCCTGGAGCCTCTGCATTATTCCAGTAGGAACATTGTCAGGGAATCAACACGTTTAAAGGGAATCCTGCCACAAGAAGAATTTAATTAGCACCCTTTCTTTGCTCGCAATTACTGCCAAAGAAGTCACCAGACTAGAGCTAGAGCATGCGCAGGAGCAAGCTCTTTATTTTGCCAGGAGAGGACAAGTTCTCGTGGCACTTCACATCAAAGCCAGGAGACCCTCCTGACTGCTTCCACTGGAGTGAAGCCGTGCAGGAGGGTCTTGCAAAAAGCCATCAACAGCGAGTTGTGACAGCCTGCAGCTGGCCCACAAGAGCCCTGCAGTGATGGGTACCAGCCTCTGCTGAATCACTAAAAGCAGGCAGGGCTGTTTCTCAGGCTGGACCTGCCTCCAAGACAGAAATGCTTCTGGCTAGGGGCCCAGAGGGAATGTGGGCAGGATACTGCAACATGCAGCTGGTAAGAGAAGGTGATGTGGCCCTGTGGATTAGCTTGTAAGGGCACAAGAGCTGCTAAAAAGAAGTAGAAACAAGGTGAAGCGCGGTACTGGCTAGGGAAACCCTCAGCCCATTTGTGCTCCTAGTTTTTGCTGAAGCCCAAATAGGTGAAGTAGTTACAATTTTTTTTCATTCACGTGAACACTGGTTGCAAGTAGCTGCTGTCTGCAGCATCCTGAAGGATGCTGTCCTGCTTGTGTATCTCATGCACAATCCCAAAGACTGTTTATTTTTAAAATATATTTCTTTAGAAGAAGAGAAAGGAGGACAGTCTGTCTTGATGACTGTCATTCCTGTGTGACCACAGTCTCGGATTCTCTGGGTTGGGAACTGTCCAATGCAGATTGTTTTCTTTTATAACATGCTTGCCCAAAAAGTATCAAGCTCTCTCTGCATACTTAGAGTCAGAGTGAAAGCCTCAACAGAGGAAACTGAAGACAGACAGTGGTGCTACTAAATTTCTAAGACATCGTCAGGGGCCAAGCCACACACTGAACAGAGATACCCAGCTGCAGGCTTGCAAGAAAACGATGTGCAAAGATCATAACCCACTTTGACCTCATTAATGCCTTATGCACATCTCAGCTTCTCTGCATTTCTCACATGTATTTCCAGTTTCAGGCAGACTTAAAAACATCACTTTCAATTCTATTTAGAAATGACAGAGAAGGAATAATCCACTATCTTTCAAACTGACTGAACATTTATTAGTCTTTTCAGGGAGGGTGTGTATTATCTCCTTATCCAAGTTAAAGGACTTTTTGGTCTCTGCTTGAAGACTGTACTAGAAAGATTTAATACTAGATTAATGAGTGAAGGTGACGTTAGAAGCTATTTATGCAGTCCCTGGGCTCTTAAAAAACATCACTCTGAAGTCAAACTACCTGGTGATGATCCTGTGCTTTTGACTGAAAGGTTCTTTTACTTTTTCTCTCTTCCTGTAAAATAGCCCCACTACATAAATAATCCTTTACTGATTTTCTTCTATTTTTTTAAAGTAGAAAAGAGGAATCCGTTCCCCACATAGATTTTTTTTTTCACTTGATTTAAAATACAGAATCCACTGGAGCCGCCTGGTGCCAGAATAGGACAGTAGGCAGTATGTGGCAGCTGTATAGTAGCCTTATCTTGTCAGCTTAGAACTGATTCAACAGCAACCACAGAGATATGCAAATATGATCAGCTTCTGGACAGAGAAGGAATCTTAGAATCCAAGATTGTTCAGTCTGGATGACTAAATTTAACCGTCTGAGCTCACTGTAGTACCAGTGGGGGTAAAATCCAGCAAGCTTTATTTAGGATCCCTCACCCCTCCAAAATTAAAAACATCTTACGTGCACATATACACGCACATGTGTGTTTCTTCCAAGGGGTTCGCAGCACTTGGAGACTACCTCACCAGGTCCTTCACATTTTATTCTGCCCCAGGGGCCTCTTTAAAACTCTGGCTCCACCGACCTCTTTGCAGTTGCTCATAACATGCAGGGTGAGGTATGGTATCTCGGTTACTTCCCCCTTCTCCCCTTCGAACGTGGGGGGTTCATTCTGAGTTAGAGATCACTTGCACTCACTAGGACCTTTGAACAGATCCAGCCACCTGGAATGGAAGAGGAAGTGGCCCAAACTTTCAGCCAGTGCAGAAAGAAAATGCTAAACTTGGTGTTCTAAAAAGAAAAGGAGAAGGAAAAGGGGAACTGGTCATTCCACACTCCCAGCTTAGTGGGGGGAAATAAACTTTAGACAAGTCTTTACTTGCTGACGTGGCTGGAACTAGCTGCAAAGCTACCAGAAATGCAATTCTTGTGGTTCCCAGTGAAAGCTCCAAGTTCTCCTCTCACAGTATTTCCATGGAAGTCTGAGATTTTTGGATGCTTGTCAAGTACAGGATCTGAGGAAAGACTATCCTAAGAATAAGATCTAACACTCCAGTCTGTTCATTTAAGAAGTGACCACATTTATTTCAGTAGCTGACTGATCTAGAAATCAAAACTGGTTGGACTTCTTCCAAGCGGAGGACAACGTTAATCAGAGACTTTATAAAATTAGCACGTTACTACTTACTTTTGCATTTTCAGCTCATCTTTACATGCAAGGTTTGTTCTCTTTCATTAGCATGAACTAGATCCAGCAGCAGCACAGCTATCCTATTTTTCACCTGGTAGTACAAGATTTCCTGGAAATGCCTTGGAATCACCATTTCTCCCTCTGCCAAAATGCTCTGCTGTTTAAAGCATGAGACAACAGCAAAAGAAGACTCTCTCATCCTGTACTAGGGCAACTCTTCAAGTATCTCTGGATGCTTCAAAGCAGCAGGCCTGGTAGAAGTAGATCAGGACATGGGATTGACAGAGTATAACAAAAATCCTCAACACTTTGCTTAGTTATTAGGACAGAGTTGTCTCAGTCTCTTTTTTTCCAGTTCTTAACTATGATTTTTTTTCCAGATCTCCAAAAGCATTCTCATCAATTAAGAGAGTACCCTGCTTGCTATAAGAGGTCCCCCTCTCCCACATAACTGCACACACACTTCACGTGTGCTCCTTGCTCCCTGGGCAAATTCACATAAGCAAGCACTGAAGGGGGTTCAGTTGTGGGACTCTGAAACTGGGCCAAGCATACATTTGCTTTTAATACATTTATGGTCTCAGAGCACTTGCACTCATGTTTTTAAACAAGGGTCTAGTATTTCTTCAAGTGGGTGCAACCTGCTGGATTTAAGCAAAACCCAAACCACATTTTTTTAACAGATGCTCTATTATTTCAGTGGTGGGTAGCAGCAGTTTTCTGCCACATGAAAGTGATTATGGATTCAACATTTCCACTCTGCAAATCCCATTTTCAGGAAAGACCCTGACTTGTCTTGTATTCCTTCTTGGCACGCATCAGACTGCCTCACAGGGCCCTGTCTTCACAAACATCACCAGCTTTTCTACTGGTTTTAATGGTTTACAGGATATTTGAAGAGGACAAATACACGGGGTAGGAAGGGGAGAGCCTGTTGCTGCAGGAGACAAGGAAAATAAAAGTAGTTAGAAGAGTAGAGGAAGGAAGCAGGGAAGCGGTGCAGCAATTAGAGCAAAGAATGCAAAGGCTGAACAAGACTTCAGGACTTGGAGGCCCAAATATGCCTCAGAGTGCAGACATCATCTTATTCTTCCCATATGTGACTTTGCTGCAGCTGAGCCCTGAGCTCAAGCATCACAACAAGATTGTTTGGAAGGCGCTGCTCTATTTCACCAGAGAACAGATAACCTTCTCCTTGCTTCCTGGGAAGACAAAACCCAGGGAGGATGGTAATGTTTGTATACCCTTGGACAAAGGCAACTAGGCTCTGTCAGGATAGAAGGAAGCTGGCAGGGCTCAGGATATCCTCACCTGCTCCAGATCCCTGAGGCCAGCACCTAATGCCTGTCTGTAGATGTAGCATTTCCTCCAGCAGCTTGCCAAGCCATTAGGCAGGTCATTGCCACAACAAATCTCTGTGAATCAAAGCAGCTGCAGAAGAAGTGGCAGGAGAAGGTCAGGGATCTCATTAGAGGCAGGAGGCTGGGGCCCCTCAGCCACTACGAGGTCCCAGCTTCGCAGCTGCAGTGTATTTTGATACCTGGCCTCAAGCAGATTGCATAACTGCACCGTGAGGTCACCATCTCTCCTGCTTGATCCTCTCTGAGAACAGGAGGTGGGGAAAAGCAAAATCATAAAAAAACCAAACACGGGCACTCCAACAAGCACCAGGCACAGTGACACACTTCAGTTTCTGTGGAGAACAACCTCCTCATTTAACTCCAGAGATGCAATGTCTTTTTCTCCTTACAAATAAATGCTTGTTCCCAGAGACACAAACAGGGGCTGTTCTCCAAACAATCACCCATGGAACAGCGCAGCATCATCGACAGTATATGCATACACTGTAACTTGACATTTCTACTTGCCTTTGGCACAACCAGAGGAATCATAGAATGGTTTGAGTTGGAAGGGACCTTAAAGATCATCTAATTCCAAGCCCCCTGCCATGGGCAGGGACACCTCCCGCTGGATGAGGCTGCTCAAGGCTCATCCAACCTGGCCTTGAACACCTCCAGCCTAACACTCTGCTGCTTTTGGGAAATGCGAGTGAGAAGCAAAACTAGTTTATCCTTACTAGGAGATGCCAACCTACACTGTATTTATAAGCAGTGGGCAACATTTTCTGCTGCAGATATTTTGAGTCTGCAAGATTCCCACATGAGGCTGTGAATTAAGATCACTCAGCTCTGGGCACAGGGCTCTGCTGGCTAATCTGGCTGGCCTCCCTCTGCAGACATAAGCCAGAGTTGTTTCCTGCAAAGGGGAAATTCAGAGCAGAAGTTAGGGATAGTTTTAACAGGCCGCTGAAAGAATATCTCCCCCTCTCAGCAAAGGTGGGTTGGTAGCTACGTAAAGGTGGGTTGGGTCTCAGCTATGTTGAGCATTGCAGGTGAAATCACAGCATATTGAAAAGGTGATAAAACCATTCTTGCTCTTTCCTTATACGATAAATACGCAGAAGTTTTAGTTCTCCCCTTTCAGTTCTTTAATTAAGATTGAGTCGAACTGACCTACAAGAAGCTTTTCAAATTATAGCTATATAAGCCTGGCTAAGCAGAGTTCTCTCTCCTTTTCCAGTTCTTTCTTCGATTTACACTTTTAAGGCCAGAAAGTCTTAGAATGAGTAGTTTTCCTCTGGGCTTGGCAGGATCCTGTCAGTTTATGGGTGCTTTTGCTACCTGTTTGCCAGGTTGAACTTACGACCAGGAGTAACCCTGACATTCACTGATAACTTGGTCATAGTTGTATGCCAAGGTGTGTACATGCTCTAGAAGTTGATAAAAATATTGATAGGAGTGTGAAATGCAGATAGAAATGCTGTGGAAGAGATCCAGGCCCAGGTATAGGGCATTTCTAATTTTTCCTTTAATTTCATTGATAGTCTTGCATCCAGGTGCTTTTACCAGAAACTAAGTCCCAGGTCTTACTCTGAACTCTTCTTCATCCCTCACTGCAGCCCCACATTGCAATATTCATTCCCTTCTTCCCACCTTGGCCTGAAAGGGACAAAAGCCAGACTGCTTTTCAATGAAATGTTTTGAAAAATCCGTTTAAAATATGCAAATCCAGGGCTTGGAAAGACCCACTTGATTTGGCAGCGTCCCCTGAGGACTGTAACTATTACACTCATAAAGCAGAATTATTTTAAACAGAAACCTGTCATTAGTATCTCATAATTTATCATGCTATGTTCATGCAACAAATGCAAGTGAGACAGGTCGTTATGAGAGCAGTCTGAGCCTTGTCTTTCCCCTTTCATCCCAATGTTAGCTTTCACAGCTAAGGAAGCACATAACGTATCTAAAGTAACATCCACCAGGGAGTGCTAGAATTCACACCAACAACCAGCTTTTTCTTGTGGACTTTTCAGACTAATTCTTGAAGGGGATAAAAAGGGGAGCTAACTCTTGTGACTGGACATTCAACAGACAAATAGAGATTCTCCAATACAGAAGCAAGATGCCACATCAAATAAGATCCTACATCTATACAAAGCTACTATCCCTGATCTAGTTGGGGTTTTTTGTTGGTTTTTTTTTGTGGAAAACACCCTCATTTAAACATACAAAACCATGTAAAGCTTTAGAAAGGGAAACAAAGGCATCATTTAGAGTGTCTCTTCAGGCAAATAATCACGAATATGATGGGACCGGACCATCATAAATAAAAGTAAGGCAGTGTAATGAAGCCTTCAAGATGCCATGGTCATTTGCTTCAGGGTTTTAATAGGTCAGCATAGGTCTTCTTTCGATTAGAGCAAGTTCTTATTTTCTCATTAACAAAGCATACACAACACACCGTAGTAAAAATTAACAGTAAACAATAGGGTTGGTGGGAACTGACGAGGGATTTTCCAGAAGATCAATCTGGTTTTCATTTTCTATAAACTGAACAGGCCAAAGCAGCTCAAATTAAAGATTAGAAAACATGGTCAGATTGCTTGAACTCCTTGGAAAACAGATTAAATATATAGCAAAACAAAAGCTATAGTGCTGCAGTAAAAGTTTGCTCATAGAGTTCAGTATGAAAGTCCATTGAGCAACCTATGTGTGTTCATAGGAATCTGTAAAACTAGTGTTCCTGATGTAACTTTATATATATAACCTCCCAAATACGTGGGGGAGATTTAAATAATGAAATCCATATGTAGCTTAAGTGCCCCAAAACGCTTTGTTTTGGTTTGAAAGTACCAGAAACAAGAGAAAAGGGAACTGAAAGGCAATCCCATGCAAATTCTGCTGGCCAGTTCCCAGGAAATAAATTTTGGATCTTAAAAAGCAAACAAAACACACATATAATATACGTGTAAATTGGCCTTGCAAAAAAGAGAGCTGTTTGTCCTTGGATTTCCAGCTGCATGACCCTATTGTTTCATCTAGACACGTCAGATGTTTCACATGTTGGGAGTCTATTGTACAAACATATGGAGAAAGAAGCATTCCACATGTGAAAGTCAAAACCTGCAAACACTCTGTATCACCACCAGCACGCTGCAGAGTTGTTACTGCAACTCTTTGGGAACCAGGTTGTTGTTTCGCTAAATGCCACTAGCAGGTGAGAGGGCTTATGCAGAAGACATGGACAGTGATCCTTAAAAAGCAAACAAAAAAAAAATCCCTCTCCCTTTCATGCAATATTTTTAACCAGACTTCTCAATGAGCCTCACAGCTGAGGCTGACCATTCAGAGGTCTGTTACAGTCTGAACGCACATCCTTACTTTTGGATGGTGTACAAACAGCAGCACTTTTCCCCACCTCGTTGTTCCGGGATTAGTGCACTCTGCCAGAGGAAATTTCCAGGATTCCACCTTTGCAAGGGTTTCAGAGAGCAGGATGCTTGTAAATTTTACTTTATTGCCCACACATAAGGAGAGAGCATGAGGGCACAGCAGGGAGGGTGGGGAAGGAAGCAGAGAAAAGTATCACAGATATTGCAGCCAGAGGAAAAACTAAGCACTAGGTTTGTTTTTATAGGGTCCCAACTGGGGAGCCATTTATTTTTCCAAAGAAATCTGCTTTGCAGACATCCTTTCTTCTTCCTCATTCAAGTTTCAACCAGGAAACCTGGAATAAGTTATGGTTGATTTCAGAGGCAAATCAAAGTGCTCAGTCTGCTACACTTGCATTAAAAGTTGGTATTGATGAGCAACTCCTTGAGGCCTCTGCATTCAAATAGTGAGGTCTTAGATTCACCTGAACAGCCCACCCATGCAGATCTATAACACAGGGAGGAAGACAAGGGGATCTGCAGCAGGGACTTCACGTCTCAGTTCTAACAGTAAAGCCTCCTCCGCCTCTTAAAATCTTAAAACAGTCATTCAAAACAGTAGGATAACCAAGACGAGGAGAGGGTTGGACTTAGGTAGAATGAGTGGATTAGATCTCCCATTGCTAATCCCAATTTAAATCGCAGGCACACCCTCCTTGAAAAGGTTGAGCAATATCTTTCTGGGATTTGGATCAGGTTGGATTTTCAGAGGTATTTAATCTCCTCTATCCAAGAAGCTGTCCTTAATGGCATCCTTGGCGCCCAACCCCTGCTACAGTGCTACTCCTTACCAGAATAATGTAACACAAACACTAGGGAAACAGAGCCATAAGGGATCAGGGAACTTCCAAAAATCCCTTCTTCAGAGCTGATGGTAGTTCTGAATGGAGGCTTGTCCCAGCCCATTTTGTTTAGGTGGTTTGATGTTGCAACCTGGCTGCTAATATAAAGAAATGAGAAGAATAAAACACTGGATGAAAATGAGATAGCACAGCAGGTTATGGCTTGCATGTGGTAAATTTGCTTTTGTTTTGCCACTTTGAACACCACCCACCCCTGCTTTACATTGAAGCGTAATGGTGCTGCCTGCACTCCCCCAGGACCAAGGATTTCACATAATTTAATAGTTTTTGTAATTAGATATTTGTGAAACTCTGAAATCCTCTGATGAAAGGTGTTGTAAAAGCATTACCAACTCCTCTACCATGAAGGAGAAGACTCCACCCAAACCCAAATATAGATGTCGTCTTCTGTACATCGTTACTAATCCAAACCAGCACTACTTATGGCCCGACTTAAATCCTCCTGAAGGCCCAAGTGACTTCTGTGAGCTCCAGTAGGTTCCAAGAAATATAGAAAGGGAATACAGGCAAATTATCCTTTTCTCCTCACAAAACTGGTTGGCAATGACACAGGTGAGGATATTCAAAATGAACCTCCAGGCCGTTTGCTGCTGAGAGCTTGTAAGAGGAACGATAACATTCTCATATTGAGTTTGAGAACAAAGGCTGCCAGTAAGGATTTTCCCTACTTCTGTATAATTGTTCCACATATTGATGCAAAACCCTATAGTTTCCTGTCCGTACTCCACCCTCCTGCTGCCATGGATTAGTACAAGTAGAAGAGGGTTATTTTTCTATTTATTACTTCCCATACTCAAAGAAGTATCTAACCACCAAGCTGATTATTTATTATTTGTAGACCTGAGATATCAGTGCATAGTCTGACCTTGTAACAATAATAGTGTGTAAAAGAAAAAATTACTACACCAGACCTGCTGCTGGGCAGCCTCTCTGGTATGAAACGTGCCACGAGTTGTTTTTTTTTTAAGAGGAAAGGGAGGCAGGCAGAAAGAGACTTTAAGATTTTACTGCCGTTCCTAGCTTGCCACGCAAAGAGGCAGATGGAGAGAATAGTAATTGTTGGTTGCCACAGGAAAGTTTATTTGTTAGGGCTTTTTAAACCAGTGCAACAGGATTGTTTGCTTCAACCTACTTAGATAGTAAAGAAACAAAAATTGCTTGAGCATTTTCATCCCAAGGATGGTTGGCATCTGCAGTGGTATTGCATTCTTTTAGCTCCTTCTGCATAAAGATTACCCACGTCATTCCAGAAATCTCTGCCACTGCCTTACTCCTCTTACCCTGGCTGCTGCTTCCATTGCTGGCCTTGGCAAAGGAGAGAATTCTGGATCATCTCTACAAAGAGAGAATCCATGTGCTGTGCAGGACTTGAGGCCAGCCTCAACCATCTTCTCAGCTTTCAGTTTCTTCAGTGCTCCAGTAATTAGAATTATCAGGACTAAAACACTGTGGACATTATTGCTGCTTAGCGTGAAGCTAACAAGAGAGCGCCAGATTTACAACATTCTGGCCAGACACAGAATTAAAAAAAAAAGTTACAAATTATTGCCTGGTTCCAGGGATACGTACTCCAGGATCTTATTTCGCCAGAGACTCTGCGTGAACTTTAGCCTCTAGAAGAAATCCGCCTGCATTTTTCTAATTGAAATACCAGTCAGACCAGTGGCAGGATGCAAACTAACATGCATGAAAAATAAAGGTTCGATGACCCAAATCAATTATGTTTTAAGGGCACTGCTCTGGACTCAGTAAGAAATATTTCAGACAGGAGAAACAACTAAATAGGATCATTCAATGAACTGACCTGGAAACGAGACAGAAATTTAGTACATAAGAAGTTCAATGCAAGCTGGTTTTATGTATCAACTGTATTGAATTAAAAAAGCAACAAAACCAAGCCAAGGTATTTCTTAGACTCAAATAATGTTTCAGGCTTCTGGGTGCTAAGGTGAACAGCGCAGTAAAGCAAAGCAATTCTCATGCCTACCTTGAGCACAGGCAGCATTACAGAGTTTACTTCCAGACATAAAAAAACCCCACTTACAGAAATCCTGAAACTGCATCTTTATTAAAATAGGACCTTTGCAGATCTTCTGTATAAAACAAAAATACTAATTTCAAGCAAAAACTTCTGAAAATCAGGACCAGCTGCTGCAGCTGGATTTTTAAAGCACACAAGCTAGGGAGAACAAGCTCAAGCTAGGGAGAAACAGCTCAAGCTATATGAATATAGCCAATCCCCAAACTGGCCAAAGATCCAAACCCTCCACACAGTAAATACCTGTCAAGATACATTGTAAACACAATAGGAAGCAATATATGGTAATTAATCAAGATAAAAAGAAAATAGGAAAGACATATTGTTTTCCTACTCCCAAAGTACGGCATATTTTCATAAACAGCGAAGAGATTAATAGATATTAAGTTCATTGCCAACAAAACTTTTAGATTCCTTGAAAGGTGCCTTGTTTGTCTTGATTGGATTTGTTTCTTGAGACAGAAAGATAGTCCGATGCACTTATATAGTGCTTTACATGACCTGTAAAGCAAAAACTACCTAGACCTAAAAATCTCTACAAGTTTTACTAAAATAACCCCCACACCTGGCAGCAGCTGGAATTGGAACCAGATGTGCAGTACATCTGGTAAAGAAAGGGGCTGCTGCTTGCAGATGCTGAGCTGTTTGAGGGACGTCCTTTTCTACTCCAGCATTTGTCTGGAGAGGCTTGATAAAAGTTGCGTATTTTGCCTCCCCTTTTCTTAAGGCAGCGGTTGACCAATAACAGACCTATTGTGTGTCAATTGAAAATATTTGAGAATTTCCATATCCTTCCACCCCAATGAGGAGTGCATATTTTGCTGCTCCAGTTGCATAATTTACTGATTCAGCTGCATGCTTGGTTGATCTGGCAGGAGACTAGTACAGTAGTTGAGATTCTGGATACATTGCCAATTGTGCAGCGTGCTTTGTTGATCAGGGCCGTAGAATTTAATAGCTGAAATTTCATACACTTTACTAATCAGGTCACATTCTTTGCTAATTGAAGTGCATATTTTAGTAGTTGATTTTTTTTCTCCAATCCTTCACTGATCTTGGGAAGGATCCTGCTCCCTCTGAAACCAGTGGGAATTTTGCCATAGTCCTCACTAGGAGCAGGACTAAGACTTTCACGACAGGGTCTAGGATTGCTAAGGTTTCTTCTTTTAAGAGAGACAAGAAAGGCTTGATTTTTTTCTTAAAGTCAGCAAACGAAACAAAGATACCAGATAGAAGATGGCACTGGCGTAGAGACTTCCTCCACAGGGATTTGATTAAAACAGATAATATTTTAGGGGCATACAGAGACATAATTTTGACTATGTTAATCTTTCATCAAGCTTACATTCTTCCCTCAGGAAAACAAGCCACTTATCTGCACATCTTGTTCCATCTGATACAGACACATAGGAGGAAGCATCATACACCTTATCTTCAAATTTTCTTTCATTTGATCTACTTCCTATTTTCCTGTTGCTGTAATACTCGGTGAAGGATTCCAGAGAGAGCCTCATTTTGCCACAAAACATGCTTCAAACATCCACTCTACCTCACAGCATTCCAAAGTTCCTCAACTCTGACTGCCAGAGACCACCTTCCTAGATGAAAAGAATAATTCCGTTTTCTATATCTCACGCAGATTTGCCCTTGCCAAAGAGTTTGTTATGTTTTTATATTAACTCTAAGCCAGAAGACAATTAATTTATCATAAACCTTTGAATACCTTTTTTCAACTGCTAAATTGAACTACATTTGAACCACCAACTTAGAGTGGGATGCGTGTTTTTTTACTAGCACAGCAACAGATCAGAACGTAGCCAAAAAAGATAAAAATAATGAAGCCTACGCAGCATAGTGCAGTTCTTGATGAGTGAATAGCAAGTGCAACTTACTCAAAGAAATAAAACCAGGGAGCAAGAGATGTACACAAGTGTCTGCACTCACAAATTTCCCTCTGTCAAATTTAGGAAGATAAGCTGTAGAAAATGCCTAAATTTCATTCTGCAAAAGAAATTGTCCTGCAGCTAAGAGACTATAAACAATGTGATCAAAAATAAGAAGTGATGGAGCAAGAAGTCAAGTCTGGGGAAGTATGAAAGAGGTTGCTGCTTCTTTGTTAATGGGGCGGTTTCTTTTCTATAGTGCTGGTGGTCAATACTTAACTAGTTCAGGTACTGCCTGGTGGGAAATGAAACAGTCCAGATTTTGGAGACAGAGAACAGCGGAAGTTGGATAAGAAAAAAAGAAAAAAAGAAAAATCAAACAAAAATTATACTGCTTGCTGATGTCCCACAATCAGCACTTGCACCCAAAGGAACACCACACAGGGAATACTTGGTCCACCTCATTGCTGTACAGGCAAGGTTAGAACAAAACTAGCACAGGAAGGATGTAATAACTTAGGGCAGCAAGCAAGTTCTGTAGTTTAATAACAGAAGTATGCAGCTGGATGAGAGAGTTGTTCACTTCTAGTAACAAACCCAACAGGAGAGGGAAAGCTTGCAGGCTGCACAATACAATTCTGAGTTAAAAGAGAAACAAAAGACAAAACTCCAGAGCCATACAATTCAATAGATTTAAGCGCACACACTCATGAAGTTCATACTTAGTACTTCGGTGCCATAAATGTGGCTTAATTAAGAAGTTCTCACTGCTATCTTCACTAGGATACCAGAGCGAGATAAAACATCTTTGTTTCAACCGCAAAATCATTGCTGTGTTCATATGTGCTGTGGCAGGGAGTTGGTGTATCGGGCAGAATTACAATGCTGTTTTCCACAGGGAAAGCAACTCTCTACCTCTATTCTTTATAACATATACACGTAACAAAATATATAAATGTATGGAATATTGTTATCTTACAGTGTCGTGGCTCCTGCCACTACAGATCCAGATCTGAGAATCCCTATGAGAATTGTGAAATCTTGCTCCTAACAGGGTCCACAGGAAAAGTCCCACTCACTTCAGCAGGACCAGGACTGCTCACCCCTCCAAAGCACAGTGAGAGTTCCCTCTGTCGCCGTTCCTAGTGGCAGGTACTCCATGGGGCTTCTTTGTCTGCCTTTCCATCACCACTCTGGTTCCCCAACTGCCCCAGATCCCTGCCCTGAGATCCGCAGCTGTCATTTCATAGACTCATAGAACAGTTTGGGTTGGAAGGGACATTAAAGATCATCCAGTTCCAACCCATCCCACTTGCTCAGGCTGCCCTGTTCACCTGCTACCCATCCTACAGACGAGGTGTACGGGACAGGAGACAAGTGACACAGCACAAGGTGGTTTCTTTGGACTCCTTATGCCCCTCGTTAGCGATGCCTTTGGACGAGCACTCTGATCTCTGCTGGAAAAGCTGCTCTATCGCTTCGCACGGGGCTCGCACTAGATTTCGGGTCCGGCTGTGTTGAAGCGACGGTGACCCAGGCTCCCGCAGCCCCGTGTCCCTTCGGATCCCCGAGGGGAGCCCCAGCCGGCCCCAAAGCAGCGCCCCCGCGCCCCGAGGGCAAAGCCCCCGCCGCGGCACCCCCGGAGCATCCCGCACCCTCCGTCCCGGGGCTCCCCTCACCCGGGCACCCCCAGAGCATCCCACACCCTCCGTCCCGGGGCTCCCCTCGCCCGGGCACCCCCGGAGCATCCCGCACCCTTCCTCCCGGGGCTCCCCTCGCCCGGGCACCCCCGGAGCATCCCGCACCCTTCCTCCCGGGGCTCCCCTCGCCCGGGCACCCCCACTGCATCCCGCGCCTTTCTTCCCGAGGCTCCCCTCGCCTTCCCCGGAGCATCCCGCACCCTCCGTCCCGGGGCTCCCTCTCCCCGCGGGGTTCCCGGAGCCCGGGGGTTACCTTTCCTCCCGCCCCGCCGAGGCAGAGCGCGGCGGCGGCCGCCAGGACGAGCCCCGCGGCGGGGCGGCTGCGGAGCATGGTGAGAGCCGAGCCGAGCGCTGCCGAGCGGGCGCCGCTGAGAGCGACCCCCCGAGCCCGGCCTCCCCGCCCCTCGCTCCCTGCCCTCCCCCGGGGGTCACCTGCGGCCGAGCCCTCCGAGCAGCCCCGCCGGAGAGGGCTCCTGCCGGGGAAGCGGCTCCCGCTGCGCGGAGGGGAGGTGGAGGGGGCTGGGGTCCCGGCGCCGGGAGCAAAGCCGGTCCTGCCGCAGCCCAGGCAGCGAATGTCAGAGGAATAGGAAATAAGAAAAGGCTCGGGGCTTGGAAAAGTCACCCCAGCTTCAGCTGGAAGAAATTCTTCGCGATGAGGGCGGTGAGGCGCTGGCATAGGTGGCTGCCCCATCCCTGGAGGGGTTCAGGTGCGATGGGGCTTGGAGCAACCCGATGGGGTGGGATGTGTCCCTGACCACGTCAAGGGAGTTGGAACTGCATGAGCTTTAAGGTCCCATCCAACCCAAACCATTCCATGATTCATCTGACTACAGAGCAAAGGACGGGGAAGCCACGCTGCAGGGCATCTTGGGGAGCCCAGTGAGAAGGAGCTGCACAAAACCGAGCTGTTGGGGTACAGGTGCCACTCAACCTTTCTGGAGAGCCGGGGGTACTCCTCATTGCTGAGGCAGCCTTCTGGTATTGCAGAGGAGGCCCTCTCCTGTCCCCCATCCAGTCACACCACTCACTGCAATGAGTGTCAGGCAGCCCCACAGATCCCAGCAACCAAAATTGTTCTGCCCTTGTAGCTGGCAGAAAACATTGCCAGCTACAGTTAATTATTCCATTCTGTAGGAAGAGCTGCAGTAATCTATTTTAAAAGTAAAAGTCTTTGACAAAATACCGTGGTTTTACACTTGGAGCTGCTTTTTTTGTAGCTCATTTCCCCCTCACAGTAAGCAGCACAAGGAGCCCTCAGAGATCCAGATCTAACTGTCTGGCGTGGGAGGGGAATCTGCCAAGCAGCAGGTTGTTACGTGGTTTCTTACACCTTTCCCAGAAAATTCTTGTGCCAGCCACTACTGGAAAAGGGACAATGAACTAGCCAGGCTGTTGGGCTGCACTGGCATCCCAGTTCCTGAATTCCTCTTTCCCAAAGAGCAGAGATTAACCTGGTTTTCAGAGGGCAGTGTAATCAATAGGAAAAAAATGGCTAATACCTTCAGTTGGTGTCCAAGTGGGTGCATATAACAAGCGTGAAGTGGGAGGACTGATGTCTAAGAAAACCGGTTTTTGTCATAAATGCATGAATGTACTTTGGATTGATTTTCCATATCATCATTTAATTGTGTAAATTGGAAAAAACGTCTTGAATGTATATTTTGTAATGAAAGTGGGAGAGGCTGAACGCCTGCACCGAGGCAGCAGTCTTGCATTGAATGCGCACTGGCACTGGGCTCGTGCAATCCAGGGCTGTTCACCTGCTATGTGGGTTTGAGGTCCTCCCAAAGAAGGAAAACAGATATCCAGGTGATCCTTGTAGTGCTTGTGAGATGATGTTGCCTGTTATCCATGACTGTGCAAACGGTGGGCACCTAGAAAAAGTAATGAGATGATTAGCCCAAGGCTGAGAGAGAAGCAGGGACAGGATTCCTGCGGCTCACTGCCCTCTTGGACGACACTGCCTCCCTGAGAAATCTGTGTGCGCTAATGCAGAAATAGCCCTTCAATGGAAGGGCACATAAGGAACATCTCGACAGCTTAATTGGGTTGTTTATCCTTCTTGCACTGAAGGCAGAAGATGTAAATAATTCTTTCTGTGGCCAATTCTTATTTCACCCTTTTCTTTTCAGGGCAAGTTCTGTGTAAATGGTGTTCCTAGGCTATGACCTTGTCAGTTATTTACTGTGATTGCTCATGTTCACATTTACATTTTGCTCCTCCTGGGTAATATCTCTTTGAATTACCTGTCAACTGAAAAAGCATATATAACTACATTATATCTATTCTGAATAAATACATAACCCAGGATGCTTGGCATCTCTGGCAAAAGGCTTTTTTTTGAAAGGAAAGGGATTTTTCCAAGCAGAACACTTCTGCCTGAAGGGCAGTCTGGTCTCAGTAGCACAGTGCTGTGGTGCATTGCTTTTCTTAACACTCACAGTTAAATCTCAGGGCGATGTCACCATAAATGCATGTTAAGCTTTGAAAAATCCCTGAAACAAGAAATCTACTTCTTTTCCACGAGGCTGAGTGTGACAGAAGTAAACACAGAGATTCCATCTGCTGTTTCTGTATGTTAATGCACAGTTGTTGAGGACATAAGTCAAGGACTAGCTAGCAGGAAAAGATATTCAAAAAGTGATTTTTTTTCTTCACTTGGACAGGGCTGGAATAATAATATAAAAATATCTGAATGAAAGAGAGAGAACATGGCCAAGTCTAGCAATGCAGTTCTCGTTTTAAGGATCTTACATCCCTGTTATTTGGATTCCTTTCCAGGGGTCATCTGAGTGCAAGTACCCGTAATCCTTTCGGGGCAGAGAGGCTGCTGTGTGGGCTATGTTGCCGTTCCAAGCTGTAGACCTTGAGCATGAGGCACAGACACAAATGTCTGTTGATTTCTCATGCTTGTGTGTACTCTGTTCTTGGCCTAGCAAATTCTGTCAATATGTCTTTGTTCCCTTATCTCAGCCTCTCTCTGCTAGCAGGACCTGTCCACACAAAACTTCCTCACTATGGCTTCCCAGTGACTTAGCATCTAGAATTAAGGATCAAACTTATAGCGGTCTGCTCTTAAGTATTTTCAGCTCAGAGTGGTGACCCTTTCAAGCCATAGTTTTTGTGAAGATTATGTTTTACATTTATGAGCTCTCTCTGTGAGTAAGCAGTGGGACTTTGTATGGGCACGGGCAACTTCCCACACCAGGCAGCATAGGAGACTAGCACCAAAAAGTGTCCGATGGCCTTCTGAAGGTAACAGCCATGAAGCAAGGCTTGCAAGTCATGCACCAAGCCTACAAGCAGGGCTTCTAGTGCCTCTTCCAGGGACCATCTAGCTGGTGAGCTGGCTTCCCACAGCATCTTGCCCAGCTGCCCAAGAGAGAGCCATGCAAAGCAGCTGGAGGTAGGTCAGGAATAGATTTATGGGAAGGATCAAGAAAGGGTAAAAGGGGCTTTGCTTCCTGCCTACTCTTTATTCCCTGTCTTTTGCTCTAAAGCTCCACACCGCAGGTAGTTGCCACGCAGCCCAGATCAGAGTCGTACCCCATTCCCACTCTGCATTGGGAAGGGGAGATGCAAGCACAGCTATGCAAATCCCTGGAGAGACAAGGCTAAGCCTCTTCCACACTCATTGAGACATTGTTATGGACGTAAATGTCCTGTTCTCTGTGTTGACCTCCTTGTTGAAAAAGTCAAGGTTTCCATGCTGTTTTAGCAAGTCCTTCCAAGGACTGGCCGACATCACCTACTGTACTGTGCCATTTTGAGGGCTCTTGGAATGCTGAAGCAAGCATGACAGTTCAGTGGATTTATGAAGTTAGTGGATAGGACTTGTGTGTGTAATGGCAGCATTTTCTTAACCAGTAGCCTCAGGCCGGGAAAGTAATTTCCAGAAAAAGAAAGTAGAGACTTACTGCTTCCAGGCTGGCAGCAAAAATCATTTACTGTGGGAAAGCTAAGCTTGAAACCACTAAACCCCAGTAATTTCTATCCATTCTCTCTCACACACACGTGCACACAGATACACGGAAAGAGACCTTTCTGAATCAATTTCCTTAAATATGTGAGGCATCCTGATACCAAAAGTAACCCTCCTCACCTAGGGAAACTATAGTGGAATGTCCTACAGAAATGAATGCAGCTCTTAGCAGTTTCTGTTTTTTAAAACAGCTGGTGTGACCAAATTGAACCCAGCTTTCAACAGGAGGAGGCCATTGGCAAGATACTTCAGTAACAAGACCTTTAATCTTAGCTTATTCTCTGCACACAAGAGCTCTCATATGCAAACGTTCTGGTTACACAACATGGCTTTTTATGCTTGCCCAGCCTTCTCTTACACAGAGTATAGGTTGATTAAATCCATTATGAGCTACGTTGTTTTATCAGGCACGCCACAGTTGCATCTGAGTGTCTCCCCTGTTTATAGAAATGAGTCAGGAAAGAAACACTTTAAATACTTATCCATGCTAGAACAGACATGCTAAAAATTGCTTAGGTAGAATGCTGTATAAATGTTTCACAATTATACATAAAATTTATAAGTAAATAGAAGATGTAAATAAAATACTAAGATAGTCTTTAATAAAGCATACTTCTGAAGAGCTGAATTCTAGTTCCATAGCCTGTATTTAATATAAAACTATATTTTCCCTCAGTGGCTGTGAGAGGAGAGCTGGATGCCTGATTGCAGTGTGCCAGTAACAGAGCTATTTATATATGGTTAGCACAGGTTTCTTTTTTAATGAAGATTTTGCAGACTGAGTGACACCAAATAATAAAAATATGTATGCAGAAAAATATGCAATAAGCACAGGGAACTGGAACATGGTTTTGTCAGTGGTTAGTGAACAAGATCTCTGGTAAGGAAATATTAAGAAAAACATGTCTGTAGCTATAATAGCTGTAACTGGAGAGCACTGTGCATGGGCTTTGTGCTGTGCAGAGAGTGCCACCCTCTGCTTCTGCAGAGTATGGAGCCTTTCTCCCTTACCTGACTCTTCCTCTTCTGTTAGTGCAAGTCTTACACACACATAGACTGAGTCACAAAAATACCCTGCCAGATAGGTAACTCTGCAAACAGTCTGTCTTTCCCTGTTTTAATTGTTAGTTTGGGTCTTTAATTTGGCATTCTATATCTATTTTATTTTTTCTAACGCCAGAGCAAAGATGAATAAAGTTGCCTTCCCCTCTTAGGGGCAAGGCCCAATAGGTTCCTGAAAAAGACAATTTCCATTAAGATTTGAGAGAGCTGACATGGGGATGAGGTGGCAGAACAACTCCTATATGCAGGCTAGTTGCAGGGTGGAAGAATATTGCTGCTGGCTGTGGTTAAAGGACTTGCTGTGGTACTTTCTGATTTCTGAAGAATAAAAAAGTGTTCTGCAAGAGGAACTTAAGTAGACTTTGGGATAAGTCATGGGCTATTTCTCTGCTGGAGACAGAGACTGCTGTTTACGCAAAGAAGTCTCCTGCAAATTTACAGGAGACTGTACTTAAAGGCATCATTTGTGTTAATGTTGGACAATTTTTTCTGGCTTTTTAGACATCTACCATTTACTTTTCCTATTGCGCTAAAACTTATGTTACTGATAATAGGCGTCTTTCAGTATGAAGGGTTCTTTTTCTTGTTCAGCCTGTTTAAGCCTGCTGCAGCTTTGTGCTGTGCTTGGGCTGTAGTATTTAAACAAGTGGTTATTCCTGTAGCCGGGGGGCTTGGTGCCATGTGGGAGACTAATAGGTAAAAAAGATGCTTTGGTTTGGTTTTCCATACTCATTTACATCCTGGTCCATATGGAGACTAGCAAGGTTAGGAGTAAAATCTACCCAACCAACAAACTCTTCAGCAACCCCAAATAATCCCAATGTAACCAAGGTAAGCCACTGTGCTAATGGAAAAAAAATCTAGAAAAGCAAAACCCACCAGCCTAAGTGCAGGAGGAAACAGTAGTGTGAAATGCCACTCTGATGTGGCCGTTCCTAGCATCCCGAAGGAACATTGGGATGCCCAGTGCTAGACATGGCCTCATCACTCTCATGGTGAAGCAATTCCTCCTTATGTCTACTCTAAATCTGCCCCTCTCCAGTTTATACCCATCACCCCTAGTCCTATCACCACAAGCTTTTGTGAACAGTCCCGCCCCAGCTTTCTTGTAGCCCCTTCAGGTACTGGCAGGTCACTTTAGGGCCTCCTTGGAGCCTTCTCTTCTCCAGGCTGAACAACCCCAACTCTCTCAGCCTGTCCTTGTATGGGAGGTGCTCCAGCCCTCAGATCATCTTTGTAGCTTCCTCTGGACTGGTTCCAACAGCTCCATCTCCTTCTTATGTTGAGGATACAACATATTAGATATTAAATAATTAGAAAGAATTAGATATTAGAAATAAATGTTTTCCTGTGAGGATGGGGAGGCCCTGGCCCAGGTTGCCCAGGGAAGCTGTGGCTGCCCCATCCCTGGAGGTGTTCAGGGCCAGGCTGGATGGGCCTCGGGCAGCCTGATCCAGTGGGAGGTGTCCCTGCCCATGGCAGGGGGGTTGGAACTGGATGATCTTTATGGTCCCTTCCAACCCAAACTGTTCTATGTTTCTATGGAACGGTTTGGGTTGGGTTTAATCTTAACTCGAGGGAGCTGGACAGGGTCCCGTGGCCGCTCCCCGCCCCGCCAGGCCCTCCCCGCCCCGGAACGTTCCGGCCGCGCGCGCTGCCGGGGGAGCGCGATCCGCGCCGCACCGCGCGCCGCCCCTTCCCGCGCGCCGCCACGTCTCGGGCCGGAGGCGGGCGGGCCCAGGTCTGCGGGGCGGGGGGGGTTGGGGTTGGGTGACCGCCGTCCCCTCTCCCCTCCGGGCCCACCTTCCGTACCCCCTCTCCCCCTGCCCTCCCTGCAGTCCCTCCCCTCCATTGCTTCTCCCGTCTCCTTTCCCTCTCTCGTCTCCGTCACACCTCCGTCTACCCCTCCCTTCCCTCGCTCTTTTCTTTCTGTCTCATCTCCTTTCTCCCTCCTCTCTTCCTCTCTACCTTTCCTCTCTGTCCCCTCTCCTCTCCCTCTCCCCTCCGTCTCCTTTCCTCCTCTCCCTCTCCCCTCCGTCTCCTTTCCTCCTCTCCCCTCCCTTATCACCGTCTGTCATCTGTCTCATTTCCCTCTCTCTCTTCCGTCTCCCCTTCCTCCGTCTCCCCTCCCTCCTTTCCCTCTCCCTCCCCTCCCGTCTCCTTTCCCTCTCCCTCCCCTCCCGTCTCCTTTCCCTCTCCCTCCTCTCCCGTCTCCTTTCCTTCTCCCGTCTCCTTTCCTTCTCCCGTCTCCTTTCCTTCTCCCGTCTCCCCCTCCCGCCTTCTGTCTCCCCCTCCCTGCCAGCCAGGGTGCTTGGAGCCACCTGGGCCTTTAGGTGCCTCTGCGGGCGCAGGGAGTTGCCCAGCCTCGGCCCCAGGACCCTCAGGACAGCCCCTTGGCCCTCCTGGTATTGGTGTTTTGAGCAAACCCAGCTGTTTCCATACTGCTCCTTCTGCTGTGCATTTACTGCCGGGTTCTCGCGGTGTGTGTGTGGCTCTGTGTGTGTGTGGCTCTGTGTGTGTGTTTGTGCCCAATGCAGGGGTACAAAAGGGCTTTGAAGCCAAAATACTCTAATATTTGGGTGTGGGTTGTACAGGAGAGAACGGTTATTCATGACCCCGATGGTTACAAGGTGTTTTGTGACGAGGATAACAAAGCATCTGGTGCTGGCTGAGCTTTTCCGAGGTGTAAACAGTCTGAGTTGTGCTTGCCTTTGTCTGTAGTCCCTCTTTGTGACTTGTCCTGTATATCTGCTGTACAATGGCTGTTCATCCAGAAATTTTATTGTAAGCTTCGTTATGTAGAACGGCTTTTAAAATAAGTAACAAATCACAGTGAAAATATTAATCTTTGTGTTTGGAGGAGGTTTCTCTTTTAGAGATGCGCTTCACGTTTCTGGCTGCTACACAGCTCACCTGCCTAAGGGTCACCTATGTAATCGCCTGGTCCTGTGTGTCCTGAGCTGTTGGCAGCTGCCACAACATGTTGGAGATGACTGGTGGTGGTGGAGGGCAGTTTGATGCAGTAATAGTTACACAAATACTCTCTGGAGATACAGAAGCAGCGTTGCTTGGAGTGTTTGTGTTCATGTATAAATACAATTAAAATATTCCAGACTTGTCTTTCTCCCCACAGGCCCTGGGAATTTCTTATGTTTCTTTAGTAAATAGGAACCATAATGTTTTGTAATCCAGACTCAGCTGTCAGAAACTATTTGAACAAAATTTAAATACTTAAAGTGGCGAGGTACAACAGTTTCTGTCAGATTGCGTTAGTTGGCTGGTTCTGTACCCAAAGGTAATATCTGAATGCCTGAAGAATCCTTTGCAAGTTGTATAAACTGTTTGGAAATTTTCTTGGCTTGCCAGAGGAGAAGGCAGCGTTGAACTGCAGCCCAGGCCATGTCCTGACTGCCAAAGCGCACTGTAATTAATAGTTCAAGCTCTGTACTCATTGCTCTGCAGACAGGTAAACAATAATGATGTAATTTATTTATTTTAAAAAAGAAACTGAATTCCATGCTGTCTTCTAACTAAAGTTATTGAAAATTAAATAGGAGTAGGTCCTTGAAATGAAATATATTATATGAAATCCAAAATGTTGCTCTGGATACCAGATCACTTATTAAAGCAGAGGCCAAACAGTCATTTCTGTCAAAAGAAACAATGGTCTTAAATCAGTTGTCTCACTGAATATTATCTTGTTGCATCATTAAGCAGGTGTATCGGTGCTACTAAAAAAAAAAGTAACAAAAAAGCTGTTAAACAAGTCACTTCTTATTCACAAAAGCTGGATACTTCATTGTATTTCATTGTCTCAGTTACTGCCCCATGACCTGATCCTGTGTGTTGAAGTTGGGCTGGTGGGTAATTTGCAAATACTCTTTTTCTTTTGAACTCATATTTTCAAAGTTTTAAGAAATGTTTGTAAATCTACTACCTTTTGTTTCTAGAAGATGCCGCTCCTTGGTGATTACAGCTTTGGCTGCAAGCTGTTTTTGTGATCTGTGAAGCTCAGAACCGTGCTTCTGTGTAACATCTTGATGCCGTTGTTGCCAATGGAGAGAAACAGGACTTGGTAGTTCACTTGGCAGCAAATTATTCAGAAGACAAACTCCAGAGATCTGGATCATTTTTACCATGGACTCCTCAACTATCCAGCAGAACGTCCACTTGGAGAATGGAGGCAGTGATGGGGCCCCTAGCAGCTCTGAAGAACTGTTGGATTGCAAAGCCAAGCCAGATTTGCCACTTATACCAGATGACATTAACAGTAAGTCACTTCACTGCATCAAATCATACCCAGGCTTCTCTACAGCAGCCTGTTTTGTTGTTCAGGTGATGCTGAAGAACTTTTTTTCCTTGAGATCAGGAATTTCTTGCATAGCTGTTTTAAGAAAGTTTGGTGAAAGCTATGGCTCTGTGGGAAAACTGCCTTTTGTGTTAAAACTTCTTTCCAAACAAACCCAAACTATTAACTTAAGTACTACTGGCTGTCATTTGAGCATATGTTGTTCAGGGTGCTGCTGTCTTTTGTGGTAGGATTTCCAAGACTGTATATTTGAAATTCTCTACAACTAAGCAGTTCTGAAATGATTGTTACAGAGTTATCTCATGATTGGAGTACTTTATTCTGGCAAAAGAAGTTTTCCTAATAAATTAAATTGATTAGGCAAAACCCAAAATGTGCTTAAAACCTCTCTCTAAACTTCCTTCTAAGGAAGAGAGATGATGGCATGTACTCCCCAATTATCTCAAAATAACTTTTGAATGTAGACAGGTTCTATAATAAAATAATCATGCAGCTGTTTACAAGACGCTTAAGAGAATGCTGATCTGAGTAGATTATAGAATCAAACTTAGTTTGGAAGGGAACTCTGGGTCATTGAGTCTGATCTCATGCACGGAGCAGACCTAGTGTTGAAGTCAGATAGGGCTTTGAAAATCAGGTGAGAGAGACGTTCAACAGCCTCTGCCCATTCTGGTATTTTCCAGTATTTAACTGCTTTCATTGTGAAGATCTCTTCCTTGTATTGAGCTGAAGTTTCTGTGTTTCTACTACAGCTATTTGATGATATGTTGGTATATAAGGTGGTAGATGGGTGGAGGAGGTGTAGATGTTGCGGCTGCGTAGATACACAAAAGTAGAGAGGTTCCTTGTGTAGAAGGAGGTGATCATGTGATGAAGGTGTTACCCTTCCATCCTCCTCTTGCGCTCCACATTTGTCCTCTTGTCATGGGAAAGAGCATGGAGGCCTGAGGCTTTGTTTGCGTTTCTGACCCTGCCTGTTATCAGACTGAGTGTAGTTACATGATGATTCATTCATCTTTTATGAAGCTGGAGATCACGTGTTCCTTTGTTGGACATCATCCAAACAATTGAATTGTGGCTTACAAATAGGTGGGCTGTCTTTCTACTGTTACCAATCTAATTGCATCTCTTCCAGTAAGAAAACTGCAGTTGTGTTGACACTACTGCAATTGAATTACTTTAGTTCAAGACCGCGTTTAGATTCCGAGTGTCTCATGCCTTTAAGAAGTTGCCAGATAACCATTGCTCCAGAGTTTTGCTCCAGCATCTCTTTTGTGTATGTTTACCACTCTCAGTTACGAAGATAAAAATGTAAATAAAGTATGAACCCGATGCAGTAATAGCTGCAGCTTCTGAAACGTGATGGAATATTCAGTATTCCTGAATGTGCGAGCTAGCTTATGTTTAGCTTCTCGTGGGTATTCTTAGCACTGACATCTATTTTAAATTTGGGGTTGACAATCTTTCAGTTTTAAAATGCCTTAAACTCTGCCTTTGGTTAGCCATTAAAAAGACAGTCTGTCCTCTGTCTGGCTTTACATTGTTACACCCATCCCTTCCATTGTATCTGCAAGTGTTTTTGTGACCACATGGTGAACTAAATCAGAGAACCGATTCAGGATAAAATGGCCTGGAGATGTTCTCCATCTGACAAATAAGATACACAGAAGTGTTTTAATTCTTAGAGGACCAATGGCAGCCTAAGGATGAAAACTTTTTAACAAAGTCAGTTTCCTCTGAGCTTGTTCACTGTAGAAACAGCTGTGGTGGTGTGAGGGAGGATGCACCACAGAGGTGGGAACAAATGGCTGGGGGTGGAAATTTGTTTTGCGTTTTAAATTACTCTGAAGTGAAATTTGAATGTCCTTCAAAGGAAATCTTTTGCTTTCTTCAATAACAAAAGGGAAAACAATTTAAAAATCTTAACTTCCTACCTGTAAACTTTTCTGATATAGCTTATTTAATTTCAGGGTGCACTTTAATCTCCACATACATGAATGATAATATTTTTCAATTGTTTTGCTTTCAGAAGTTTGTAGTGATGGGCATTATATGGGGGGAAAGCTTAATAGCAATATGTTAATGGTCTGGTCTGAATTGATAATTGAAGTTTTATTAAATTGTGGTAATCAGCTTCCTGGCTACAGAATATTTCTGCATCTTAGAAACCCTTAGTTTGAGGAAGATATATTTCTTAGTTCTGGTTGTTTTGGTTTTTTCTTCCCCCTCACATCTTCTTTGAGCAGACTTTAAAGCAAACAAAGTGCTTGTTCAAGTCTGTATCTGTGAGAGGAAGAAAAAATAGAAAGAGGCAACTTGGTTTTTCTACTTGCAAATACTTTGTGGTCATAAATGTTGAATCTTTTCAAACTTCTTTATGAAAACAACAGTGAAGTCTTCCATATTATTCCAATGAGTTCCAGTTACTCTGGTGATGCATGGTGTGAGGATGAACAAAAAGATAGTGCTGTTTCAGTATCCTGCTTATTTGGGATCTGTAATAATGAATTTAAAGTTAGGCCCAGAATTTTGTTGCAACAGCAGTTTCATAAATGTAAGTAGTCCTCCACCAAGTGAGGCAGAAATGTGTGAGAAATCCAAAATATAAACCTGTCAAGTGTTGAAGATGAATTTTTCCTGATGGAAAAGAAAAATCCAGTATTAGTAAACGGCGATACAATTGATACTAAAGTGATTTTTTACTTTCCTTTTAATTGGTAGATTTATTATTTTGATACATGTGAGTTTAGTCCTGCACTTCTGGTGAAGACGTCCTACTTGTAAGAATTTATACTTGGTTTGAAATAGAGACGTTCTGCTTGGCCCAGGCTGGAAGTGGGGATGGTGGTTGCTTTCTCCTGGTGCCCAGTAGCATACCAAATAGCTGAATCATTCAGCACAGGCCCACAGTTGCTGAGTCTTATTTGTAGTAGGTTGCCACTCAGTGTGATGTAGATCACGTTACTTACACTTGGTGTTTCATTCTTCTAAACCTAACAATATTGAAAAACCAATGTGAGGTTTTGAAGATACTTTATGATCACGTTTGAGGTCCTGCTTGAAGGCAACATAGTAAAGCTAAATGAAAGGTACTTGTTCTGGTCTTTTTATTTAAAGAATCAAAAGTCCTTTATAAAATTCCTCCTGCCAGCTACTGTCATTAGCAATTTCTGTCTTTACAGTCTAAAGGCGTTGTGGTAGCATTGTATTGGGTGGAGATGTGAAGATAAATGTCTGGCTTAAAGTGTAGTTCAGTGAAACTTTCTTTTCCAGCTACCAGTATTAACGTCAATCAAGTGCCAAATGAAGAGGGAAGTCTGGAGATAAACAGCAAAGTGGATGCCTGCCAGAATGGGCCAGAGTCGCTCTTCCCCGACTCTCCTGTATCTTTTGACCCCACCAGCAGTGCACAGGGTCAAGAGTCGTCCCCAGGTGTGACTGGTTTCCATGACAGCCTAAGGAAGTCTCAGGGAACTAGTGCTGAGGGCATAGTTCTTAGAAAAGAAGCTTTGCAGTCTCTCAAACTAAGTCTTCCCATGCAAGAAACTGAATTGTGTAAGCATCTATTTATGATGGTGCCCCTGCTTCTCTTGCTGCATAAAGCTTTTTACTCTGAGCCTGGCTCTAGAATCCTATAACATCATTTAAGCTTGGACTAAACTTTCATTTTGCAGTAAGCTTTTACTTGGAACTACAATTAATTTTCTTTCAGTAAACCACCTTCTGCTGCAGCCAAGGCACATGCCTTACCGTTTCAAAATCGCTCTTACACTGGAGGGGAATTCATGCTTTCTGGGGCTGAAGCTGTTCTAATCTTCTTGATTATTAGAAGTAACAGGTGACAAAAAAAAAATAATGCAGAATGGCAGAACCAGGTGATGTTAATCTAAGTAACAGAGGGAGGAGGAGAATAAAGGGGAGAGAATGGGAAAGCCTTTATATAAAGGTATCTAATGTTATAGGAGTTTTCTGAAATAATGTTTTTAAATCTTTCCCATAGTAAGGCTTTTTAGTGCGAGTTAGCAAAAAAAAAAAAACAAAAGAAAATTTATCTAGGGAACATCTTTTTCTGACCTGTAGGGAATGGGTGCACTGTGTAGGTTTTGCTTAGTTTTATAATTTTAGTACTGCCAGAAGTGCAGGACAGATGAGATGGAATGACAGCTGTAGTTTTGTTCTCGCTGTATAATCTCTTGTTATATATACCTGGAGGAACTACAGCTTTTGCAAACTGAGCAACAGAAATGCAGAGGCTTTATCATTGGTTACACAGGGATATATTAGAAGAGGGTATTCTGAGGTGCATGCCAATGGGCTTTCCTTGCGTTCCTTGCTTACGCATGAAGCATGTTGCTGATGGTAGAAGGGGCTTTTTCCTTTTGCGTCACATTTGCCTGTGGTGGAGTTTCCTGTTTGACTGTGAAGATACCTTTCACTTACAGGCTCAGTAGAGTCTTCACTCCCATTGGAGAAGGAAGAACAAATAAGACTTCAAGCAAGAAGACGGCTAGAAGAACAGCTCAAACAATACAGAGTGAAGAGACATCAAGAAAGAGTGAGTACCACACAACAGATTATCTAGACTCAGTGGGTTGCCGAGAAGCTTGAAAACTTTGTTCTTTCTGTGCTCTACATTACTGTTTTTTGTATGTTAAACATTCAGTAGTTTTCTCAAATGTGTGAAAACGTTTCATTCTTCTGGACTTGCAAAATGTGGTTCTCTGTTACCTCATTGGTAGGATACCATTTTGTGCTACTTAAAATAGGGGGGAAAACAAACCCCAAGCTTAAGTAATGGAATTTTTTTTTAATTAGCTTTTGGGGTCTACCTTGATCATTTTCCATTTTTGACAGGCATATACTGAGCCTTGATAAGATTGATTGCTGATGTAATTTACGTTGTTTATTAGATGATGCATATATTTAAATATTACTGTAAAAGTGCTTTACATATTAAGTTATACAGCAAAGTAAGTCTTTGATGCTGAGTCAGATGTAATATTCTGGAATTTGTCATTGACTCTTTGCTTCTTTTAGTCGAATCAGTCTACATCCAAAAACCGGCCCTCCAGCACCCTAGATCCTGAGCTGATGTTAAATCCAGAAATCTTGCCAAGAGCTAGCGCTGTAGCAATGACAAAAGAGTACTCCTTCTTGCGGACAAGTGTCCCCAGGGGGCCTAAACTGGGTAGCTTGGGACTGCCAGCATCCTCAAAAGAGAGAAAAAGTTCAAAATCTAAGCCCGGTAAGATCCGGTCCTTGGCTGACTACAGAACTGAAGATTTAGGCTCTGGAAATGCTACTGGCAATTTTGTGGCTACGGATTCATCTGGTGGGACTTTGAAGCAAAGCAGGAGTGGTCCAGCATCAGTTGTTTCTGAGATCAGTCTACCCTCTGACACGGATGATCGAATAGAGAATTCCTCCTTGGCAGGAGACAGCATTTCAGAGATTGATGGGAGTGAAGTGGGAATGAGGCTGGATGGAAATGAGAGTGACAGCTCTACCTACAGCAGCGTCTCAGGAAGAGGGCCGTATAGCAGTTTACAGAATGCAGAAGGCAAACAGAGTATTCTGTACACAATAAATGGTCAGAAGATACATCCTGATGCAATGGGGCAGTTCCCTTCCATCAGTGATGTGCTACAGGCTGCAGCAGTGGAGCATCAGGCCCAAGAGCAAGAAGTTAATGGGGAGGTACGGAGTAGGAGAGACAGTATTTCTAGCAGGTAAGAAAGATTACCATATGCCCAGGCCGTTATCAGGGATTATGCTTTCTTGGAATAGACAGCCTATTACTCTTCTACTGCCTTTGGATTCAGTTTTAACTTGCATTCATTCTGATGAAATCTGTTGTTAACTTACAGATTCTAAAAGAAACTGAAAGGACACTTCACCTGAGTACCTATTCGCTAAGTATGTCTTTAGAGAAAGACATTTTTGCCATTGACTGTATATTAAACATACTGCTAGCAGTTGCTTCTTCCTGTTATTTCTTGAGAAGCAGGCTTTCCTTCACTGAATCTCTGATGTGGCATTGGTCTTCAAAGTCTGAAAGTGTAGACCTCACTCAGTGATACTTATTATTGTCCTTATACTTATTATTGTCCTTATACTTATTATTGTCCTTATACTTATTATTGTCCTTTTTCTGATGTCCGCATGTACCTTTCAGACCTCAAATAAATGCCAAGAGTCTTGTCCTAGATACTGTCATCCGCTTCAGCACTTTAGAATGAGATTTACTTAGTCTCTCAAGCTTACGTGTATATAGTAGGTATTAAACTGTGATTCAGCAAGTGAATGGACAACTGGTGAAGCCCTTAATAATGCTGATGTGATTTTTTTTCGGTCGGGTGTCTACAGATGCATGCTTTTTACATGCTAATTTTGAAATTACTTTTTTTTTTCCTTTGTTGGAATGAAGTGTAATGCCCCAAGATGTTAAAGTAAAATCAGTTGTCAACAATTATTCCAGCTTAAACTTAACTATTAGAATAATAAGAGAGAGAAGATCTTTTGCCCTAGACACCTTGACTGTGCCTCCTTGGGAAGGAGCATAAGAAATCCCTTATACCAAACACCTTTTCTTCCTTCTTTTGCAGCAGCTGTTGGTATTTCTCAGGCACCTTCATATTAAAACAAACAATACTTGTGGAGGTTCTGCATGGTCATTATATCTGTTTGTCTGCTTATGATGGGATGTGCAGATACAGGATAGAATTAAGTCAACCATTGCACTTCCGTAACCTATGGGTGCCACACTTGTTGGTGCAAACGTAGGAAACTAATGTATAAAACCTTTGCATGAATGTAATTACTTTATCTCTTTGAATGGGAACAAACACTGTTTCACTGCGTTCTGGATCCTTCACAAAGACAGAAAAAATGTCTTAAATTCTAGGTTACATACAAAGCCTGAGTACCTCTTAACTTCAGCTTCACTTTTCTTCAGCTAGATGAGTGTTGTATTCGAACCCTTTTAAACTGTATGTATTGTCTCTGTCTCCAGTGTTTCTATGGAAAGCTCTATCGCAGGAACTCAGGATGAAATGTTGCAGGTTCTGAAGGAGAAAATGAGACTTGAAGGGCAGCTAGAAGCACTCTCACTAGAAGCTAATCAGGTAGAAAATTAATTTGAATTTCTGTATATAGCAAATTATATTAATTTGTTAATTAATTTTCAAGAGCCTCCTGCTCATTACTTGTGGGAATTGTGTTTTGTAAAAACACTGTTGAATAAGATACTTTACAAGATGCTGTGGTGGGTTGGCCCTGTCTGGATGCAAGGTGCCCAGCAAAGCCGCTCTGTTGCTCCTCCTCCCCAGCTGGGCAGAGGAGAGAAAACAGAAAATGAAAGGCTCATGGGTCAAAATAAGGACAGGAAGATCACTCAGCAGTTACCGTCACAGGCAAAACAGATTTGGCTTGGGGAAATTTGTTTAATTCATTACCAACCAAATTGGAGTAGGATAATGAGAAACAAAACCAAACCTTAAAACACCTTCCCCTCACCGCTCCCTTCTTCCTGGGCTCAACTTCACTCCTGATTTTTCTCTACCTCCTCTTCCACAGCAGTACAGGGGGACAGGGAATGGGGTTACAGTCAGTTCATTACACATAATTTCTGCTGCTTCTTCCCTCTCAAGGTGGGAACTCCTCACACACTTCCCCTGCTCCAGCATGGGGTACCTCCCATGAACTTCTCCAATGTGGGTCCTTCCCATGGGCTGCAGTTTCTCCACTAACTTCTCCAGTGTGGTTCCCCAACAAGGCCACAAGTCCTGCCAGCAAACCTGCTCCAACACGGGCTTCTCTCTCCATGGGTTCACAGATCCTGCCAGGACTCTGTTCCAGCATGGGCCTTCCATTTTCCTTCAGACACATCCACCTGCTCCTATGTGGGTCCTCCATGGGCTGCAGGTGGATGTAAGCTCCACTGTTAACCTCCATGGGCTACAGGACGACAGATTGCCTCACCATGGTCTGTGCCATGAGTTACAGGGGGATCTCTGCACCAGCACCTGGAGCACCTCCTCCTTCACCAACCATGGCATCTACAGGGCTGTTTCTCTTGCGTATTCTCTCTGCTGTTTTAATTCCATGGGGGGTGGAATTTTTTACAAGCAAGTGCCCTTTGTCTTAGCAAAGCCATTTTGCTGGGCATCTTCTGTAGCCAGCCGTTAATGTATTTTCTTTTAAGACTTTTGTATTTTGATTTTCTGGACACATTCAGGCTCTCAAGGAGAAGACTGAGCTACAAGCCCAACTCGCAGCTTTGAACATGAAGCTTCAGGCACAGGTGGAGCACAGCCACAACAGCCAGCAGAAGCAGGAATCTTTGAGCTCAGAAGTGGCCACATTGAAGCAGTCTTGCTGGGACCTGGAACGAGCAATGGCTGACCTGCAAAGTACTTTGGAAGCAAAGAACGCTAGTTTGGCTTCTTCAAATAATGATTTGCAGTTAGCAGAGGAGCAGTACCAAAGACTCCTGCTGAAGGTTGAAGATATGCAAAAAAATGTTCTCACCCGAGATAGCACAGGTGAGGTGAAGTTAATATCTATCTTTAAAATTTGTTGTCCTTAAATCATTTTATTTCAACGTAATTCTGAAGTCCAGGAAGAAGAAAGCATTTTAATTTGTGTTACATTGCTGCCATACTGATAAAATGGTCTGAATATAAAGATGATTGGTTTTTATTTTGTGTCTCAGACGTGCTACAATTTGCAAGCTGCCACTGACAGCTTTTGGAGAGGGAGGCATAAATATGTAGCCTAGTAACTGTTTGACAGCGGACTAATGGTTTTTAGAAAATTGTGCAAATATTAATTTGTAATGATGACTCTACATGTCAGGATACTTGCTTCTTGATTTTTAATTAGTTCAAACTTTCTGCCTCTAAGGAGCTGTGAATGCTTATAGAAGTGATTCATTAATTTTATTCTGCTTGTGACCTGATGCTTTTCAATCTAACCTATCCCCTCACTTTTGCAGGAAAAGCCAATCTTTATGTAATTAGGCATATATGGTTTTGTTCAAAAAGAAAGGAAAAACGATAGAAAAAGCTATGAATGTAGCAATAATTGTTGAAAATGTGTACATAAAAATAGAACGATGGAGTGCACTAATCTAAGTTCTTTTTCTTTTTCCAGTTCATGATCTGCGACAGCAGTTGGCTTCCTTGCAGAACCAGCTCCAGAAGGTGCAGTTGGAACGGACCACGCTGACCAATAAGTTAAAGGCATCGGAAACAGAAATCACATCACTCCAAAACGTGCGGCAGTGGTACCAGCAGCAGCTTGTGCTGGCGCAGGAGGCCCGTGTCAGGCTGCAGAGTGAGATGGCCAATATACAGGTATTATGATGTGCTTGCATATAGTAGGACTGAGAATCTGTTGGGCTTGATGTTAGTTTTATCTGGAGGACGTTTATTATGAGCTCGGAGAAGTGAGCTGATCTTGTTTGTGCATTTGTTCAGGTGGAAAGCAGGGGGGGATGATGTTTTGGTTTTTATCATAAGGTGTTAGTCCACATTAATGCTGAGGCATGTATTTAACCAAAGCACTTGGCTTCTGTGGATGAAGATCTGCAGTGCTGTGAAAGTAATAGCACAGATAGATTCAATGTGATTAACTTATTTCTGAAACTCTTAAATTTGTTAGCCAAATTTTCACTGTTGGTGTTAATCTGATTTTTTTTTTCCCTTCCCTTAGGCTGGGCAAATGACTCAAGCAGGTATGTTGGAACATCTGAAACTAGAGAACGTCACACTGTCTCAGCAGCTGACTGAAACCCAGCACAGATCTATTAAAGAAAAGGAGCGTATTGCAGCACAGCTGCAAAATATTGAGGTATGATTGTAGGTGAAAACTGAATTGGAGGTTAAACTAAGTCAGTAAAGTGCTTCTTAAGCATGTGAAATTGCCCAGCACTCTGATTTGTCCTTCCTGTCCTCCAGTAAGAAGTACTTGGAACGTTAAATCCTATTGAATACCAATGACATTCCTGCTTCTAAGTCGCAGAGGGCAGTGAATCTGCAGGTTAATGGAAGCGCCCTATCTCCAGTATTACCAATAGTGGCTGTGTGAATCACAGGAATTGCTATTTCACTGAGTAGCTACAACATCCAAGGAAATCTCTTTTGTTTCAGAATTTTTCCAAATAGCTTTTGGATTTTTAATAAAGATTCTTTTTTCTTTACGTTTTATTTCATTAATTTAGAAAGGACATGGTGTTATTTAAGAGTAATTCACATTGTCACAAGTAGATGAGATATTCACTGTTACTCTGTTTTTAAAGTGTATGAATGGGTGACTTCAGTGAAGACATGCAAGTGTGCAAAGCAGACATTGGAATTACTTCGCTTGTGTCTTTTCTCTGACAGTTTTCTTGATAACTTAGCTTTTTCTTTCCCTTTTCTTTTTTACTTTCCTGCTTCTCCCCCTCATTGAAATTGTTGATTCCTCGCTTTTTTCTGTGCAGGCTGATATGTTAGATCAAGAAGCTGCCTTCATGCAGATCCAGGAGGCTAAAACCATGGTGGAAGAAGACTTGCAGAGAAAACTAGAGGAGTTTGAGGATGAGAAAGAACAGCTTCAGAAAATGGCCGATTCTGCAGCAACATTAGAGCAAGAACTGGACAAGGTAGGCTGTTGTTAGGCAGTTTCCCAAGAGATTCAAGGGAAATACTTATTTGACTGAAAAGGCAATAGTAAATAGGTCCTGAGCTGTAAACATTTTAAAAATCTGAAAGATTGCTCCAAAAATGAAGTTCATATCAAAGCTACTCTATCCCAGGTGAAAAGGCTCACTTTTTTTGACCATCTCAGTAACCATACCTCTTTGAAATTTCAGAAGTATCATCCTGTAGATGTTGTGCTTGTTTTAGTGAATTCACTATGTGATTATTCTAAGTACAGACAAGAGGCAGAAATCCATGTTCAAAGTTGTTAGGTAATCAGGATATCATTATATATGCTTACACTGTAGTACATCTGCACTTCTCTACAGAGTTCTGCTTTAACCTTGTAATGTTACAATGGCAGGATGCCAAGAGCTGGAATGAGATGAAGTACGTGATAGCTCAGTATTATATTACATGTAATGATATGGCATTATCACGAATAACACTGAATTTACCTGGTATATCTACCTCGGACACATTTTTCAAATAAAAATTTAGAATACTGTGAACCTTACTTAGGAGTATTTTAGGTTTGTCATTCTGGTCATTGGTTGGCCTGTAAGATTATGGGTGCTGCAGGAGGCGATCAATGTACTTGGCAATTAGCGCAATTAGAAGTGGCCTAGGAAAGTTAGAAAGCACTTTCACCTTCTGCTGTTTTCTCCTAGAAGCTAAAACATTAATAAAAGGATTTTATTTTGATTGGGGTGCATTTGCAAAGGTAACATTCATTTTGTATGAATTTAATCTTAAAATGCTTCTTCTCAGGTCAAGTTGACTTTGCAACAGCGAGATCTGCAGCTTGAGTCTTTACAACAAGAACACCTAGACCTAATGAAGCAATTAACTCTGACCCAAGAGGCATTGCAGACCAAAGAGCAGTCCTTGGATGACCTGCAAACGCAGTATGATGAACTGAAGGCCAGATTAGAAGAGTTCCAAAGTGACGCTACTTCTAAAGATGAAATGATCCAGTATTTGCAGAATGAGAAGATTGTCTTAGAAGTAGCTCTGCAGGCAGCAAAAGCAAGCAAAGAGCAACTTGATGAAGGAGTAACACGCCTTGGAGAAGATACAGAAGTAGCATCAGAAATCTTAGAACAACTGAGGCAAGAAATGGCAGTCAAGTCAAGCCAGGTAATCAATCCCTAAAAGTATCTTATTTAATTAGCTGTTGCAGGTAGATGTTGCCACAGGCACGTGATAGAGCCAGTTACATGAGAGGAGACTGGTACACTGGTGTGTAGTTGCAAGGCTCCACTAGTGGGAGTATTTTAATACTCTCATCTTTCCTTATTGGTAGTCTGTCTGACACTTTACATCCTGACACATTGTCGATGAGCTTGCGGTTTAATATCCCTCTATCTATATGCATTTGTGTGGTTTGGGATGGGAAGCTAAGGTTAATTGATCTTGTTTGCTGTTTCCAAAAGCCACCATCTTTCTAAAATCTTCCAATTTTAAAACACAACAATTTTGAGTACAGGTCACAGTTTTGGAAGTTATTTTCTCAGCAGTACTGTGGGCCAAACATCTTCCTTATGCAGTAATTTGTTTGTGACTGCTTTAAATATGGTGACTTGTCCGTTCGAACCTTAGTTCAATAGTCTTGTATGCTCTGTATCTTTTGGAGCACCTGAGCTCCATAGGAGGAGCTTTCTTGTTGAATACTGCTAGCAATGTATTCCTGGTAATCTTTAGAGATCTCTTTTGAAGATAGTAATGGCACCTGATGGTATTACCAATAGAAGTATTGAGTAACTATGGAAGTATACTTAACATAAAGACCGTGCTCTTTCCTTCAAAGAACCAGCTGGTTTCTTCATTTGTTTATGTACGTGTGAACAGGGGCCATGTGGATATAATGTGCGTATGCTAATGATGCATGCTAGAATTCTAGTGGCAGGATAAGAAAACTTTGTGCATTCCTGAGGGTTGCCAGGACTCACTATGTGGTGACCTGTGTGCACGTATGTCTGTATAAAACGTATTGTCTAACGGTGCCATTGAGATCTCAGAAACAGGATCCTTATTAGATTAGGTAGTTGGTACAAGCATAGCAAAAGATAGTGACACTGCTTGAAATAATGTAGAATATGACATTTGGTATTTGAAGGAACATGTTTGCATTTTTTTCCCACTGGTAGGTAGAAAGTCTGCAACAAGAAAATGCCAGCCTTAAAAAACAGGTTCAAAAAGTGAAGGAACAGTTCCTGCAGCAGAAGGTAAGCAAAAGTAAAGTATTTCAAATATATCCCATACTGCTATAAACACTCTAAGAGGGTTTTTTTTATGAACTGCTGATACATATTGGTATTTGATACGTGAGCTTACATTCAAGTCGTTGAACCAGAGTAAATATGTTACAGATGATGATGCTGGTTTGTATCGTTTAACATCCGCCTCCCACAAAAAGAATACCAGTAAATACTTCGTAGTAAATTACTTTTATGTTTAGAAAGTTGTAACCGAGTTGACATAGTCCTCTTGAAACTCTTGTGTCCAAGGTAATGGTGGAAGCTTATCGAAGAGATGCAAGTTCTAAGGACCAGCTGATTAGTGAACTGAAAGCTACAAAGAAACGGCTGGATTCAGAAGTGAAAGAGTTAAAACGAGAGCTACTGAAAATTCAAGCTGAAAAACAGTCACTTGAATCTGAACATTCAAAACTACAGAAGGAAGTATCTCAAGTTCGCCAGCAGATGGTGGAAATAGAAAATCATCTTCAGTCAGTGCAGAAAGAACGAGACAATATGGAAACACGCCTACAGGTATGGAAGGTATTACGCAATGGACTGGAGGGTGTTATATCCAGGATACCTTGCTATTCGCATTAACTATGGAAATAAACAGAATGAGCAGCTGCAAGTTAAGGTTCTTGGGTACATATTTAAACATTTGAGCATATATCTATCACAATTCTGTAGTACATGACTGCCTGTTAACGTCTCGTGTTAATTCGTGGTGAGAAGCATGCTACAGGAGTGGTAGAGGCGTGATGTGGAAGCAGTTTCCTTGATCCCAAACTGAACTCCGTCTAAGAGCAAAGACCAAACTGTAACTCTGTTTCATACATGTTATAGTGGTGGCCACAAAGGGAGGAATTAAAGGAGAAATCAAAGGTAAAAGAAAGGAGATGGAGAACCTTGGAGCAATTTATATTTAGAGGTGGAAGTAATTTTGAAATTTCATGCTTATTCTTTTATAGTCCAACATACAGCAAATATGCTTTTTTTTCTTACTCTCATGAGTGCTTTATTCCTTCTTATTAAGTCTTTGCAGTTCGATAAGGAACAAATGGCGTCGCTTGCTGAGGCAAATCAGGCATTAAAACAACAAGTAGAACAAATGCAAGAAGAAGCAAAACAGTAAGTGTTCTCTTAGCACAGGCAAAACAATACAACATTTGTTTTTCACATTCACCTTTTTTAGCAATCACTCTTTTCCTATTCCCTAGACTTTCCTTTGGGAAGTTTAAGTTGTCGGAGAGAGTCAGTCATATCCGTAGTGAAGTGCTGGTTGCATGCTACACAGAAGTTTCAGCTTCTCCTCTGATTCACTTATGCTTTTAACAAACAGTATGTGACATGCAACATACATACTAGAGCTAATCGTAATTATCAGGCACTGAATTTTACCCTTGACAAGCTACAATGTTGGTGGTAATGAGAACCTCCCCTGGGGATCACAGGGTTTTTATGATACCTACTGTTTCCGATAAAGGATCTCTCTTTGTTATCTAAATTCTGTGTTATATTTAGAGACAGTAGGATATATTCTTCCATATTGGAGTTTTGACAGTTCTGACAAAGATGTCTTAATTACTGTAAGTATTTTCTTAGAATGTTATCAAGAGTTGTCAAGGTATTTTCTTGCAAAGGGCTACATTGTCCCTTACCAGCCTGATGGCTTTCTCTGGTGAGGTGGGTGACTTTGGGACAAGGGGAGAGAAGTGGATATTGTTTAATGCTGGACCATGTGAAAAATTAATCTATCAATACTGTTTTCAGGCATTTTTTGGTTTTACCTGATGTTTTGTTTTTCCTTTCGCTCCAGAGCCATTACTGAGCAGAAACAGAAAATGAAGCGTCTAGGGTCAGATTTGACAAGTGCTCAGAAAGAGATGAAAGCAAAACATAAAGCCTATGAGAATGCAGTCAGCATTCTTAGTCGTCGGTTGCAGGAATCTCTCACTGCAAAGGAATCTGCTGAAGCAGAGTTGAGCAAACTGAAAGCGCAAATCACTGATGGTGGAAGCAACCAGATTGCTCAAGTATGCAGATGTCTTTTAATGTTGTTAGTACAAGGACAGAGCTATCTTATTATTTAATAAAGTCTTGAATTATTATTTTACGCTAAAGTGATGAAAAGAAATTAAATATTAAGCTAGATAAGAACATGGTATCAGTGTTCTGAGCACTGAGAATTTCCTTAACTACGTTTGAGAGAGGTGATTCGGCAGGCCTTGGTTTGGTTAGTGGGGTTTTCTTAATTTTACTTGTATCTTTCAGGTTGCCAAGTGCAATCCAAGTTGAAGAGGATGATGAGCCTTAGTGCTCAATTTTGTGATCAATTTTTATTGTTGGGTTTCTCGTGGGTTTGTTTGTTTTTTTAAAGGGTCAGCATCTGAATATTTTCCAAAGTTTGAACTCCTGGTGCTTTTTTCTCATTGACAGTTAAAAGTCCTTCAGGGCAGCCATAACTTACTTATATATGTTATGCCTGTGATAAGAAAATTAATTTACTGGGGGAAGCTCCGATTCCTTGGACCAATGGAGCAAGATACCATGTGTACTTAGAGCAGTAGCTGGATGCAAGAGTAGAAAGTGCTGACAAGACCTTCACATTAAACACTATCACCTTGTTTAATATTTGCTAGAGAAGTAGGCTTTTTAAAACATTTACTGCTGTAGATGGTGACATATTAATCATGCTTATGATCCCTTTGTCTTTAGGAAAAGATTCGAGCTCTGGAGACAGAATTACAAGCTGTTAGCAGCAGTAAATTGATGTTGGAAAAAGAGTTGCAAGAAGTGATTTCACTTACCAGCCAGGAGCTTGAAGAATACAGAGAGAAAGTGCTGGAACTTGAGGATGAGGTGATTGCTTGAATTTGCATGGTAGATGGGAAGGTGACAGTAAAAAGTGCCTGAAAGGCAGGGAGAAATAGTAATATAATCATTTTATTCCAACAGTGCAAGAAATCAGAACCTTACATAGGAAATATCATGTGGTGGCACTTGCTAATTTTGCTGCCCAGTGCTGGTTCTTTGTGGTTTCATGAATAATTATTGTAAAGGGGAAAAGAAGATGAGAGAAAAAAGTAGTTCCCATATTGAATACCAGCTGTGTCTGGTCATGAGATGGTGAGGATGCATGAATCATTACCTTCTGAAACTATTTGGAGTCATGGATGCTCTGTGATTTTGAGGGCAGAGTGGTGGTGTTCAGTGGTGGTCACATGAAAAAATTATATATCGACTGCTCTTGATCTGCACCTGAACGGTACTCCTGAATTCTGCTTTTCTAGCAAGCATCTTAGTCTTCCAAAAGGAAAAAAAGGAACCTAACTGAACTGATTTATAAAAGATAAAATAAATCTCATTCTGGGAAAGCAAGACATCCAATGAGTTTAGCTCACAAGTTCTTTGTGGCAGTAATCTGGATTTGTTTGGTTTTGTTTGATTTGCTTTTTTTTCCTTTGGCTATAGCTTCAGGAATCTAGAGGCTTTAGGAGGAAGATAAAACGTTTAGAAGAAATTAATAAGAAGTTGGCACTTGAACTGGAGCACGAACGTGGAAAACTTACAGGTCTTAGTCAGTCCAACGCCGCTTTGCGGGAGCACAACAATATCCTTGAAACAGCATTAGCAAAAAGAGAGGCAGACTTGGTGCAGCTCCATCTGCAGGTATTTGACATTTTGATGCAATATCTTCAGAGGGGAATTAGCTCATGTATCTGATAGCAGGATATATCAATCATGATACAAAGTTGGTGCATTTTCTCCAGATCTGTGTCTCCCATGTGTTGTGTAACAGCAGTAACACAGGGGTCTAAATGAGATCAGAAATGAGACTGCACTAAACAGGGCTGTTTTAAAACTTAAATCACACTAAAGTGTTTCCAGTGGTGGAAGTGTGGCTCACATATGTTAGTTGGAACATACAAACTGTAATGTATGAATTCACTGAAATGAACGATTTTTATTCCAATAGTACTGTATTTATGGGATATAAGCAAATGGGAATATAGGCAATGAGCTACCATTTAACTATAGCTACTCTTAGGGTTGAAGGGTACCATAAGGAAAGAGTTACCCATGAGCAGCAGAGAGAGGTTTTACAGTCCCTGCATTGGCTTGTGTTTGTATTTCCTCTACTGACATTTCAGGTCTTCCAGTGAATCTGCACAAAATGTGTATTTGTTTTTGTGATGTACTACAGGTTCAGGCAGTCCTAAAGCGGAAAGAGGAGGAGGATCAACAAATGCAACAACTTATTCAAGCTTTACAGGCTTCCTTAGAGAAAGAAAAGTCAAAAGTTAAAGACCTTAAGAAGCAGGTAGTGATTCATCTTTTGCTTTATGTACTTAAAATGTGATTTAAATGTAAAATATTTGAGAAGCTGGGAACAAAATCTGTGCCTTAGAACATCCTGCTTCCTGCAGAGTCTCTGTTGTGGTGGCCAGTGTCTGAAAGCTCAGTTGATGTCTTTTCTGTTGTGCCCTCTGTTAAGCATACTCATTGACTCCCAGGGAAGTTCCATTATGAATTGTAATGCATGGAACATACCCAGAAGTCATGACACTTCATCCAAAAATTCACAATGAAGAAGCAGTCCAGCAAATATTCTTCTTCTATTACATACAGTTATTAACCACCATTAGTGTTAATAAGGATAACAGCACTAACAATAAGGTTTTTAGATAAAGAAAGTAGTGTTAACAGCTATGCAACTTCCTTCTTGATTTTTTTTTTACCCTTTTAGTCTAGCTTCCTTTATGATTCACCTACAGTGACAAAACAGAAAAATGGCATCTTTTTTCTTGTAGGAAGCAGCAGCCAAAGCAGATGCAGCACATAACCGCCGTCATTACAAAGCTGCTGTGCTTGAGCTCAGTGAAATCAAGAAAGAGCTTCATGCCAAAGAACTGCTTGTCCAAGCCCTTCAGGCTGAAGTGGACAAACTGCAGTAAGTAGATGCCCAAGTTCTTACAGAACAGTAAATAACACAAATTTTCAGTAAAAGCCACCCATTAATGAACTTTTGGGTTTGCTGCTCTGGAGTGGATTGTGTTGAAATGCTGAGCCTGACTATAAGATGCATGTTTGGACTCTAGGTGAATGTTTGCATTTTTTTGTCTCTACATAATTCAGTTAGACCTGAAGTACACCGTGTTTAGGGTTTGTCATCTGCTTTCTTTACAGTTTCAACACAGATTTCTACTATTTCATGTTACTAGTAAGGATTAACACTTTATATATGTTCTGTTATTCTTCTCTCTTCCACATTCCTGAGGAACTACATAGAGGATGAATTTGTTGAATATATTCAGCAATATGTTCAAATTCAATTTGTCTTCTTAAACTGTGAGAAATTCAGACCTACGTGAGAATGGATATAAGATTAGTGCTATTTCTCCTAAAACAAAAGCAAAATTGCTGACGAGTTTTTTTGTTTGGGTTATTTTTTTCTTTTTTTCTACATAATCTGTTGTTTATAACTACTATTACCAATGCTCAAGGAAATTTTTTTGCAATATTTAATGCATCTGTCTCATAAAATATTTTTGCGATTTAACTTACTGTGAATGTGTTGGCAAAGCCTTCAGTCAAAGCTATAACTAACCAGGTTCCATGCTCTGTCATGTCATTTATGATTCCATAGCTAACCCAATAAAATAGTTGTTTTAAAGGCCAGGTTGAATAACTGCTGTGTCTCTTAATCCTGCTGTGCAGTGTAGAGGATGGAAAACATTCCCAGGAGGTATCACAGTTTCAGCAAGAGTTGTCAGAAGCCAGGTCTCAGCTCCAACTTCTGCAGAAAAAGCTGGATGACAAGCTCAGTGAACAGCCTGTAGTAAACCAAGAGGTAAAAACCGCACAATTCCTGTGTTTATCCTTATTTATGACGCACTGTATGATTTCATTTATCTTGAATTCAGCATGTTTCATGAAGTTTTGCGAGGTTTTGTTAGAACCAAGAAGGGTTCATGAAACACAATATATTTCAGATTGTGTTGATTGCACCTATAGATAATTCTAAAGATACCTTTTTTTCCACTGGTAGGTGGAAGACCTCAAGTGGGAAGTAGAAAGAAAAGAAAGAGAAATTGAAACACTTAAGCAGCAGTTGGATATGAGTGAACAGCGCAGCCACAAAGAGATAGAAGGCATACAAGGTGTCTTGCAGGTATTTAATCTAGCTGGTGGAGATTTTGATGAGTAACTGCTATTGCTGTGGGAGGATCATTAAAACAATATTTTTATTATTTAAAAGCATACCTACACTAATACTTCTCTGATTTTTTTAATATAGATTTTTATTCATAAAAACTTATTCACTGTATGTTTTGCAGTGTCTTGGCTTTTCTTAGTTTTGCTTTGTGCTGTTACCTTCTTACATCCTTAACCATACACCACTGAAATATGCTACTGACTTTTTTTACTCTAATTTTTTGTTTTCTGCCAGGGAAACTTGGTATCAAATAGCAGTGTTGTGTTGTTTCTTTATCTAGTTTCTTCCAGAATCTGATACATTTCCATGTATCATGTTGATTCCTTCTTTTTCCATTTAGAATATCAAGACAGAGTTGGAAATGGTGAGAGAAGACCTGTCAGCGACTCAGAAAGATAAGTTTATGCTGCAGGCTAAAGTGACTGAACTGAAGAACAGCATGAAGTCACTCCTGCAGCAGAACCAGCAACTGAAGTTGGATCTGAAGCACGGCAAGATGAAAAAGGTATTTAAACAGGAAGAATACGTGTTGTAGGTTACTAGAAAATACTCCACTAATGCTCTTAAATTAAGTACCAGAAATTAACTCTGCTGCAGGAAATCTGATGAAAACTCTGAACTGAAATGCCTGCCTGTGACACAGACTTATTGATGTTCTCATATTTAAATAATAAACAGAGAAAGATTTGTAGCCAAAAGTAACTGCACTGATTTTGACTTGACACCGCTTACTTAAGAAATCTTTGTTTAGCATGTTATCTTACAATTACATTTTAACTTATAAGGCAACAAAGTAGCACTTAAATAATGAAACATGGGCAAATATGAAGTTAATACCTTCCTATAATCAATACCTTCTTAATGTTCACATGTCTACCCTCTCCATGCTGTCTAGTTTTTCACTCTTCCACAGTTTCAAAAGGTAACTACTGGTGGCTTCTTTCAGTTTTATGATTTGCTGCTAGTGCACACAAAATGCAGTAATAATAGATCTCTTTCTCTCCCTGAAGTAATTCTGTCACTTAGTGAGACAGAATTTCATATAGAAGCCTGCTTTTCATTCTTTTAGTTTTGGTTCTGATACCTCATCCTTCAGGTTCCAGAATTTACAGGATTTCTTTGATTGTACTTGATTGATTTTATTACTTTCCTGGACTGTTCTCATAACTATACTGAAAGAATGTTATTAAAATTTGTTGTGAGGATCCTAGTAATTTGCTTTAAATCCTTCCTAGTTTTTCTTTAGTAGGGTGAGTTCTTGAGTAGGTCCTTCTAGATGCTGTTTGTTTACTCATGAGCATGGCTAGCAGATGGCATTAGATCAGGAACTTCAGCTTGTGACCCATGAAACTTAACAAGAATGGTGTCTTCTGATTCTTGCTCTATAATGCAGATACAGCAGTAGTGCTATGTGAGACTGTGGTAAAAATGACATTGATGAAATAAGGTAATAGTATTTTTGGCTTTCTTTTCCTTTAACTAGAGGAAGGAACTGAAAGGAGAGAATAACTCTTCAAATCCTGTGACTCCTGTCAAGATTCCTGATTGTCCAGTGCCTGCTGCCCTGTTGGAAGAACTGTTGAAACCATCGACAGCTGTGAGCAAGGAGCCTTTAAAAAATCTGAACAGCTGTCTGCGGCAATTAAAGTATGACCTGTTATTTTCAACCATATTAAATAATCTTAAAAATCTTTCCAAGAAGCCAGCTGCCAGCCTAAGGAAGAAAGGGTGTTAAATTATTTCTTTTCCTTTTTGTGGGACCATATTTAGGGACGGTATTTAGGACAGTAGGATGTCCTGTCATTGTAGGTGCTTGCTTATATGGTAATGAAATGGGGGAAGAAGCCTTTACAATAAACTAGACAAATTGTGCATCCTAAGTTGTACACAGCGGAACAAACCAGAAACAGCTATTTGTAGGTGTTCTTGCTGGTGACAAAGCTGGTGTTCCTCTCTCTTTGCAGCATCAGAAAGGCTGCTCGCAATAGGAGCTCAGGCAGTATGTTAATAAGAAATCTCTACTGAGGATGTTCATTCTGCCAAAAATAAGCTTTCAGATCCTGCCTTATAAGTTTGCACATGAGATTCTGAGCAGGAAAGCTACAACTTCAGGAAGACAGGAATTCCATTCAGGTTATTAGGAGACCCAAGCTGCTGTTATCACTTCAATTGATGTTTGAGAGGAGTGAGCCTGTGATAATGTTCTGTTATTCTGTACTACCAGACTAGTTGCTTTGCTAAGCTAGTGTCTGAATAAAGTAATAATGTGTTTATCTAGTTATATTTCTGTGCTGCTTTCCTCACGTGTATCTCCCATGTTGTCTTTTATGCCTGCAAGAGTGCCGCGTTCATCAGGCTGCAGTTCCTGAGTGCCTCTATTGAGGGGACTGTGCTGTGTCATCCCTCTTGTGAAGTATGTGCAGCAGAGGAGCTGCTGCATTGTTGGCCCTTATTTTTTAATTAAGCATATTGTTTTTGTTTTGCTCTTAAATTGAAGAAAAACAGTTCCTAAGCTCCTGTAGACTTTTTTCTCCAGTATATAGCTATAGCTTAGATAGTCTTGCAGCAGCTACCAAGAAGCAGAAACGTAATTTTCTGGTCTTGCATTTAGCAGTTAGCTTTTTGCTTATTAATTTTTGTTTGTTTGTTTTATTCTCGATACTTTCAAAAGGCAAGAAATGGACAGCCTTCAGCGTCAGATGGAGGAACACACCATTACAGTACACGAATCAATGTCTTCATGGACTCAGATTGAGGGGCAGCTCATGGACCTTACCTCTGCCAGTCCTGCAACTGCTTCAGACCAGCAGGAGATTCCTACTGTAGATGAAAAGAAACAGAATTGTAGTGTTAGTGACAAGGAAGCTTTGACACTATAACCTCCTTGTCAGCTATCTTTCTTCCTATGCTTTAAGTATGTAAACAGATCTTTATCAAAATTATTTATTTATTTCATTTTTTAAAATGCTGTTCAGAGTTGTACTTTTGCCTGTAGAAGCAAAGGGCATGGTTTTGAGAAACTGGTGAAATATTAAGTACAGAACATGCTGCTGCAAGGGTTTGCTTGAGACCTGACCATAATAATTGTGTCATGTTGGGGACTTCTGAGTAAATATAACTAATTTTGGATGTTAGGGAGACATTCCAATTAAGGTTTAAAATGAGGTCAAAAGGAGCATCTGTTTCCAGGTCTGTCTTCATTCAAGCTGGATGAGTTTAAGGAATGACTGTTAATTGTGTAACATCTAGGTTTTGGTGTGTCAGTTTTTAATTTGAGGTTGGGGGGGAAGTGTTATTTTTCTTCATCTTGGGTTGTATCTAAATCACAAGGAAAACTAAGTTCTATTTATCTTCAGCCATTATTAGTGGTTGAGAACGGGATATTCTAAGCATCCTCTCTCCTCCCTCCTATAATCTCTTTTTCTTGAAATTCACAATACAAGTATCTACTTAAAAAAAAAAAATCATTTGAAGCCATTTTTAGTTGTGAAGGTGACCTCTGACCTATAGCAAAAGAAATGAGACTGTAAAGACAAGCAATGCAGACCAGTACGTATACCTTTGGCAGATTTGCCTGGGATGTTTTCTGAATCAACAGTTTTTCTTTTACAGTCGCAGGCCAGTAGGGAGCTTTGCTTCTTCACTGCACAAACACTTGCACCTTTTTAGTTCAACTTTTGAAGTAGACACTCTTGAAAAAGGTATGTGTGTAATATATATATATATAAGAAAAAAAAAATCATAATTTTCTGACTTTGAATATCTGTTTTAATATGCTTATATACTGTAAGTTAAGGCTGACATGAGGGTTTTTGTTACTGTCATTGTTTTAATGTTACATTTAAGTTCACTATTTTTTGACATACTGTACAAATGGCATAGGGAAATTAGCCCCTAAAGCCAGAGCTTTGAGAAATGTAATTATTTTTACTTTAAAAGACAAAATTATAATGCCTATAAGATTATTATTTTTATTAGCTTTATCTTCTCCCACACACTTCCCTACTTTTTGCACCCTCCATGACAAGGTTTCCACCACGAATGGAAATGTTAGTACTGCAGCAGCCCCTCTGCAGAGCACCTTGACCACCAGATTATAATTAAAGCAGCCTGCTTTAGATTCTTTCACCTTTGGTCCTGTTTCTCCATGTGGCTCATTGTGCAGTGATACATCTGCCCTCTCCTCATTCAGAAGTTCAGTGTGGAGATACTGCTTTGCCTAATGTGCTAAAGCACAAATCAAAACATACGCGACATTATTTGGAAGATTTAGTGGCAACTTGTGCGTTGGCACGTATTTGTCTTTAAAAGAAATCAGGTCAATTCTATCCACTGTAGTTTGGCATTTTAAAAAAAAAATCTAATAAATACAAGTAGCTTAAGTGGCCGGGGAAAAAATAAAATTCTGTTTTGTGATTTTTTCCAAAGAAACTGTTGCAGCTTTTGGATTGACTTGGTTGCTTTGGGGGAAAAATTATTGTAGTGTGCTTTGTAGTAAGGCAAAAAATAAGCAGTCAACCAAATAAAAAACCCAAACCCACCTATATTTAGATAAAGTTTGATTTCTCATAATTACCAGTTCAAGCTTTAGGAACACTTTGCAGTTAAGGTGCATAAACTGACAGATTTCATGGCCCTTGGCTACTGGATTTTTAACTTGCATTTTATTGGGATCAAAGTCAAGTGATGCCATAAGTCCAAGTTTTAGAAGTGGTGAAAGCGTGGCATTAGATGCCTGTCATATAGAATTACCAAACAATTTGAAAAGCAGTTAAAAGCGTTACAGAGTAGCTTGGACACATTAATGTCTGCATGCTGCTGCAGTCTCCTTTGTAGAGTAAATGGTACCGAATATCTTGCTGCTGTCATGTTCTTGAAGTTGCCTGTATATTGAGCTCAAAGAATTAAAACAAATATAGGCAGTATTGTTAAAGAACAAAATTGAAACTACATAATAATATATTGAGTACAAGAAACTTATCAGATGTTCAGGATTTTTAAATAAAAAACACGCAGTGTTAATGTTGATGTTCATGTTAATAAATACATTGCCTACAGTTAAGAATCCATTATGTTTTCATCTCTTAAGTTTGGCCACAATTGTATGCATAAAGGTTTTATCTGATGTGAAAGAAGCCAGAAGAATTGTTAGAAACCTTCATAGTTCCTTAGAACACCTGCTTTTCTTTTGTATCGATATTCACACTGCCTTCTGTTTCCAGTACAGTGCTGTGTTCTCTCACTTGCTCCTTACAGAGACATCTGAGCTTATACAATCGAGTAAAGATGAAGGAGCTGTTGTGAAGTGCTCAGATTAGATTTCCGCACAGACCCTCTGTGTGTCTCTTTCGAAGTACCTGGGCACTAGGTATTTTCAGTTTATATTCAGCACATGTGTTTTCTATAAACAGAAGTACCATACTGTTAGTGAATGACAAGCACTGGGACTTTAGGGTTTAAATCTGGTGAGGTACTAAGTCAATTAAATTATAGAAATCACTGGGAAACCTCCTAGGAGGAGCATGCAGCGTGTGAGAAAAGTAAGGCCTTTTATTTGAAGCTCATCACCTGTTTCTTAATTAAGCAGAGAAATAGTTGTTTTGCTATAAAGTCTCGCCCTAAGGCTGAGCATGCTTGCTCTACAGAGCTTTGAGTCTCTGCTGTTTCAGCAATAAAACAAACTAGTAGGAATGAAAACTGCCTCCCCTCCATTTGTCACAGCTCTGCCAAATACATCAGACAAAAAGCTGAAGAATACTCTTAAAGATTTTTTTTCTTTTCTTTTTCAAGCAACAGAATGTATTTTCCGTGTCTGTTTCTTCAATGGTTGCTACCAATTGTTGTTGATGAAGGAGAAATGTCACTGTAATGTGAGAATGTTAGTAAATGATGCAGTAAGTGATGAAAGTAAATGCTGTTGCATTACTTTTTCAGATGCTGTTTGGTTTTTGAGGACTCTTGAATATTTGTACATTTAAAAAAAAGACACACAACCTAGCAAACCCTACAATAGAAAGAAATGTTAGTTACTGAGTCCCTGGTGTTGCTGAACATTGCATAATGCTCCATTCTGTTGTCTTCCAGATTTCTTGGAAATATTTGTGCACTGTATTGGGATCAGCTGCGCCTCTTCCCCCCTCATGCAATGGGAGGATCTTATCCAATACTGGTTTTTCAGGCAATATTCTAGCAGAAATCTGTGAGAACTTGATATGAGTAAATTTTCAGAATGAAAGTTCTAGTGCTTATATTTTCCTGGATTACTTATTCCTCTGTAAGGGGAGTGAACTGTAGTGGCACGGATGTGTTAATGTTAGCTGTGACAGGATCAAAGGTGCACTGGCAACAGATAGTATTATAAACATAAATTTAACTTAAAGATGACAAATTTACTACTGATGATGCAAAAGATTTGATGTACGATTTATTAACTTTGCTGGGGAAGTGTGAATAGTTGCATGTGACTTGCTCTGACCAGAGCCTTTAAATATTTTCATGTGAAAGCAATTACAGTCCAAAGTAATTACTAATGCTTGTCAGCTGTCATTTGATCACTCTTGACTCCTACTAATGTGTAAACATTTCAGCCTTGAGCAGTAGGGCAGCCCGATTTCCAATACAGGTGCACAGATTTCCAGGGGAGGGAAGGATGTTCTGGATATTGTAAAGGAAATAGCGTCCTGTTTTATACATGACATCCAGTCATGTCTGCTTAGGCTGTATTTGTAACAGTAGAAGTTAATCACGTTATATTCTCGAGCAGATAACCCAGGGGATGGAGGAGTTACGCTATGTACCAATAATGTTTATGATCATACAAAGCATGTTGATTATAAAAATTACGTGCATAGGAATTCCTTTAAAGGTTTTGTGCAATAAACTATTTTTGGTAAAGGGTTCCATGTTGTTTCTACTTTTAAAGAGAAATTGCTCTCGTCCCATCTTTGGTTTTGGACAGTAATTGTGTTTAGGATTCTGAAAACGCTGTATATCCACCTTTAAGAGGAAACAAAAAATCTTATTTTGAAATACGTGATTTTTCACGCATCTGAAGTCAACTGTGCTTGTATTTCCATCACCTTTACTTTTCCTCAGCTTGCTGGCTGCAGCAGGAAAGAAACGCCACGAGCCCCCACCCCGAAAGCAACGTGGAACAATTCAAACGGCCGTGACATTTCTGCAGGCAGCCCCCGGCCGTGACGAGGGGAGAGATTCCTGTACCCCACTTTATTAAAATGTGAGAGAGAAAAAAGGGCTGTTGTCGCGGCCCTCCCTGCCCTCTGGCCCCGCGACGGCTGCTGCCAGGCCGGGCGCGGACCCGCGCTCCTCCCCTGGCCCCTTATCCCCCTGGCGCGCACCGCGGGGCAGAGGCGCGCCAGCCGCGCCGGGCCGCGCCTTCCCCTCAGGGAGGCTCTGCGGGGCCGCGCTTTCCCGTCAGGCAGCGGCGGGGCAGCCCCGGCGCGCGCGCGCGGGCGGGGGCCTTCCAGCTTCCGCCACGCCCCGGTAGGACAGCGGCAGCGGCGGCGCCGGGCATGGAGCGCTGGGCCGGGGCGGCCGGCGGCTGGGGCTCCCTGTGGGGCTCCCTCTGGGGCCGCTGGCCGGGCTGGGAGCTCCTGGCCGCCTGCGCCGTCATCGGCGCCGTGGGTTGGCTGCTGCGGCTGCTGGACAGGAGGCCGGGCGGCCGCGGGGCGGTGGCCGCCTCCTCCCCGGCGCCGCTCGCCGGGAGCCGCCGCTGCGGCGGGAGCCGCCCAGGTGAGAGACACGGGGCGGGGGGGGCCGCCCCCTGCCCTGCCCCGCTCCTCCCGCCTGCCTGCGGCGATGATACCCGCTCGTTTCCAGTCCTCGGCGATTCCCCCGCCCCTTGCCTTTAATCCCGGTTTTCCCGTGGCTCGTTCCTCGCAGCCGGTCCCTCCTGGCCCCGCTGTTCGTCGCCGTTGGCCGAGGCGGCGGGCGGTGCGGGCTGAGCGTGCGGCCGCCGCCGCGCTGTCCTCAACGGATGCTGTCGAGAGGGAGCCGGGAGCAGGGATGTCTCCCCCTTATTTCCTACCTGGGAGGCTTCTCTTCTTCCATTGTATGTTTAGTGAAAAATTTGAGGTGTAGGGATATACCGTCCATAAAAATAAGTCATTTGTTCTTTCGGCCCTAGTCTTGATCTTATTGGGAAAAGATTCTGCTGTTTCATACCGATGCGGTGACACGAGGGAAAATACTCGGCTTGCTCATTCTTCCGGATTTTGGTAGATTTGGGAGAAATCTGGAGCGTGTGGCTGTTGTTACAGTAGTTACTCATCTTTGTAAAGCTGTTAAAGGTAACCTGCAATGCCTTGTGTGCTAAACTGGAAAAGAAGGCAGCTCCACCAGTGCTGGCTGTACTCTGGGCCATTTGAAGTTACATAAAATGCATTTTCAGACTCAAATATTATCGCCTTTTGCACCTGCTTATAGCAAATGATTCAAGGATTTTCTTGGAAGACGCGGGGTGCGATTTTTCATGTTTTCAAGTTACACCTTTTGTTTTGGACAGATCCAAATAGGTGATGCAGTTTAAAATCAATAAATGCTTATGCATTTTAGCTGAAGGTTTAATGTCGGAACACAAACATACTGTGTGAAAGTTCTGTGTAATCATTCCAACAATGTTTTTCCTGTTTCCACAGCAACCTTATTGTAGAAAACTCTTTGTGCTAACAGGAGATCTTTAACCAAAGATTAATTCCTTCACTGCTGGTCTGCTTCATCATTTTGCTGTCTGATTTAGTTGTATCTGGGTTGTAATGGATACGTGAAATAAGTAGTTTTTATTACATATTTGCAGAAGAAAATTTTAGGTGCTAAGCCCTATCAAAACGTGAGATACCAGAGAATTAAGATATTATCTTATGTCTTGACACTTTCAAAGTGTTTTCGTTCAGTTGTTTCTGTAATAAACTCTCTTGCCTCTGGTTTTTAATCTATATTGTGCTTATCTGACTATACAATCTCAAAAAAATATCCTCAGAATAGCAAAGTTTGGTGTTCTTACAATTGGCTTGAGGGCCACGTTTAATCCTTTGATTAAATCATAGCGGCATCACATTTATTAAAAAGTATGTGATTAAGAATGAAAAAAAGAAGGTCTTTATCATCTGTCTTTGCAGCTTTGTGAGCAAGTCAGATAATCCTAACGAGGAGGTTGCTTGGAGGTTCAGGAATCATACGGGAGCGAGAATACTTTGGGGACGTAGCTCAGCAGCATAAGCTGTGGCTTTGCCACAGTTTGGGGGGGGGTTTAAGCTGAAACACATTCATTTCCCATAATTTCAGTGCATTTCTAGTTAATATTCATGAAATACTGTGGGACTGGTGGGTGTTCTTGAACAAGATGTTTACATTCAGACATTAAAAAAACAAAAAAACCCAAGAAACAATTCCCAAAGGGAATGACCCTCAAAGAAACAACCCGTAAACTCACGTGCTGTGAAGTTGTAGTAATATTAGAAAACCTGCTTAAGATGTGGCGTTAACTTCTTTTCCATAGTATTTCCCGTTATTAGAATTGTAAGAGTTTTGAAGTCAGAGACCGCTGAAAATTTTCCTTGGCTATGTTGATGATTGCTAAAAGTTAGGAAAATTGCTCCATGCGTTTTGTTGGTTTGTTTGGGGTTTTTTTTTGATATATGAAGAGTTTGCTTCTATACCAGGTTAATCCTTGGGTAAATTAAAAAGCAAAATGATCAAGTCCTTTGTTGGTATATTCTGTGATGCTACTGTTGGCAGCACGTGTGGAAAAATAAAGGACTTGCCTGTACTGCAAGTCTATGATGAATATGCAATTTTGGAAAGACTTCTGAGTTTGTACATACTGACAAAATAAATAATTAAGTTTATGAGAATCCAGGTTTTAGAGTGCTGCATCCCTGGTGTGTTGGGGTGCAGCCGTTTCCCGTTCAAACCTTTTGTTAGCTTCCCAGGCAGAGGTTGTCTGTCAGAGTGGATGCTCTGACTTGTGTCAAGGGCTGCTTGTGCACCCTATTCCTAGAGCAGAGCTCATCAATTGTGCATATTTCTCATGCTGCCACACGTGTCCACAAATGCTCATTTGAGGAGATTTAACTAAAAATTCCAGGTTCATGCTTGGGAGATTGCTTTGTCTGTAATAGAGTAAAATTAGGAGTTGTATTATGCCAAACATAGCGTGATTAAAGAAAACAACCAGAAACCACTTCATGTGGAAAAGCTGCAAATGTGTGTTCCAGTCGTCTTGAGTTGGAATGGAGAAAAAAGTCCTAAAAGTGCCATACGCTCCTATCCAAGCCAGGATAATCCATAAACTGGCTGGGTAGCGAAGGAGGGGTCAGTGTAAGGAGCAGGGGAAGGCAAGCTGAAGGGATACGACACATAATCCTTTCTGCCCTGGAGCTGCCCTTTCCAAGTAGCAGACAGCAGGAAAAAGTCACGGCCTTTGTGGAGATATGTGGATGTAGTAGCTGATGAAAAAAATTTAAAGCTCTCTGTATTCTTGAGCTGTGCACATCTTATGTTTCAGTTGTTTTTCACAGCAATAAATTTGTATGCGCATTGTGTTGTTGCCGGTATCCTCCTGCTGACCGTGCAGAAGCTGTTAAGTGCGTGGATCACTCAAGGGAAGTGAGCTGGGGATCACTCAAGGGAAGTGAGCTGGGGACTTCCAGTATCCCTGGAGAGAAGGATTTTCCTTTGGAAATTAAGGAATTCTTCCAGCTCCTGCTGGTTGCTGGAGAGGGAGATCTGAAAGATAGCTGGTTTTGTCCTTTTTTGGCTTTTTGCTGTCAAAACAGGCGCTGGGAAACTACATCTTGTGTAAATATCTCCAGCCTTGCATCATGGCCAGATACCGTCCTGGTTGCTGCATCATGCTTAGGCCTTATACTTTTTTCAGCTAGAAATTCTTAGGGAAATAATAGAAATAGTGCTGTGCTTTTAGCTGTTGATGCTGCCTAACCTGAACCTCTTACTGGGGCAGACTAGCTATCGCGTTCCTGTATTCCACTAGATACACAGATTGTTCCTTTCTTGGCAGGAATCAATTGTTTCTCAGCCTGTTGTAAATTTTCATGTATGAATGATCTGGATTTCAAAAGAAATTTGGAAAGGACAAAGAGAACAAAAATGTAAGCTGTAAACACTTTTGAGTAGTTGTGAGAGGGTAGGAAATAAACTCTTGGTTTAAGCCTGATAACACATTAAAAAAGTTTTTAGTGTGTTTAGTAGAAAAATATTTTGTCTTCTCTGCAAGTGCAATAATCTCTTCTGAATCAGAAAAGTGGTTATGAGACACTTTTCCCCTTGGTTTAGTACAGCATTTAAATAGCAGAAAAAAAGCTGTATTGTTCTTTACAGTTTATCTCATTTATTTTCCACCTTTCTTACAGGTGAAATAACAATGGATGCAATATTATCCCAGTTGAAGCAGCTCACCTCTGATGAGCTTAGAGAAGAAATTGTCAGAGCAGGACTGAAATGTGGGCCCATTACCTCAACTACTAGGTTTATTTTTGAAAAAAAATTGGCTCAGGCATTGTTGGAGCAGCAAAGAACATCAGAGGAAGAAGGATCTCCTGTGTCAGAGGAGGCCACTGGTGATGTTCCATCTTATAGCAGCCAGAAAGAGGCACAGAAGGCTTTGGAAATGATGGCAGTGAATGGTCATGGAAGCGTTTCTGAAGAGGTCGACTTTGGGTACTGTGTTGGTCTGAACCCTCCAGAGGAGGATGCTGTGATGCACGCAAACTGTTCAGCTCCAGCCTGTGGAGCAGGTCATTGTGATTCACAAAGTGGTACTCGGGCACCGTCCAGAGATCCTCCACTATATTATGGTGTTTGTCCAGTTTACGATGACGTATTAGCAAGGAATGGTAAATGCTTATTTCTTTTGTTTCCAATGACAAGCATTTTACAACTGTGTCCAAATAGACCTTTTTCTGTACAGCAGGTAATAAGAACTCCTGCGTTAGCATCTTAACCATTGCTTGAAGTAATGTTTTGTTTTTCTAAACAGTATTCATTGGATCTTCTGAGGCATAGAAACATAGTTGTAAGAGACCCCAGCTGTTCTTCTGCAATAGTTGATACACCTGAGGATCCTTTACCAGATGTAGCTTAGGCGAAGAAAATAATTTCCTATGACTACTTTCATGCTCATCCTGTGCCTTTAATCCCTCTCAGGAATAAATAAAAGTAATCATACAAATCAAAACTGCTGTTGATACTCTCATCAGTTGAAACTTAAATGATCTCTTTAACAGATTTCATATTTTCCTTTCTGTCCTAATGCCAAGTGGTATCTGGAAATATGGTTCATTTTTACACATTCTATTGATGAATAGTGCAATTAGGAATTTCTAAATTACCTAGTGGCAGGATGACAATAGTGCATGAAGGATTGCTTACTCTGAGACAGTAGTAAGCATTCTATCTTATAAAAAGGATGTTCGGATATCTTAATTTGAACAAGTTAACATTAATGCAGAAGGAGAGGAAGGAGTATTTGATTAATATCCAAGGTTCTGTGTAGAGGTCTTAAAGCTGTGGCAGTGGATTATTTACATAGTTGATTTTTCTGAACGCAAGAACATGGAAAGTTATGCAGAGTGAACACGCCCTAAGTTTGCTTTTCAATGTGGATATGACATGCTTGTTGAAGCTGACTCATCTATAAAAAAACATATTCAGATATTGATTGCTAAGAATGGCCAAACACTGCACAGACAGCACCTGATATTAGCTGGAGTGTGCAGAATTCTTCCACTCGCTTTCCAAGAGAGAAAATTTAGAAGGGCTTTTGATTCTTTTGCAGTGTTCTGTAGAGAAAGAGTTTGAGACCACAGCTGGAAGGATAGTCCAAGAATTTTGTAATCTATTTCTAGAAACAAATCTGAGATTATTGAGATAACTTAACCTGGATTATCTTGTTGCAGAGAGAATACATGTTTATGAAGACAAAAAGGAAGCTCTCCAAGCTGTTAAGATGATTAAAGGTTCCCGTTTTAAAGCTTTTTCAAACAGAGAGGATGCTGAGAAATTTGCTAAAGGAATTTGTGATTATTTCCCATCTCCAAGCAAGTCTGCTTTATGTTTGTCTCCAGTGAAAATGGGATCGTTTAACAGAGGTAAGTGTGTTTGTCTGTGTACGGTAGATGGAATATAGAGTCTGCTCATTTGTTATGAGAGAAGATGCAACAACTTCATAAGCAATATACTAATAAAACAAAAAAACTTCAAAGGGCGAAGCATCTTAATAAATTGAAGTCCCTTTAGAGTAGTGGTGCTTAAGACAAGGCGTAAACAAATGTTAGATTGCAACTTCAGAGCTTACTCACCAGATAAAATTACTGTCTAAATAGATACAGCGATGAGTATTTGCATTTTTTAATGTGAAGTGAATTAGAAACAGGCAATAAAAAGCATGTTTTATTTTTTTAATTCAAATCTGGTTTTACTTCTGTATAAAATGATACTGTCCCTGGCAAAGTCATCCGTAAAGCTAATTGATGCTTTACAGGGAAAGGAGCACCAAAGCTCATGTACAGAAATAAAAACCCGAAGAAGAGTATGTTAGAATCCTGTCATTTCTTTTGTAAAGAATTGCCAGAGCCTCAGGAATCTATGGAAAGACTACTTTTTGTGTGTTAAAGCATGAAGTTTGGCTTTCTATGTACAGTTCCTATGGTCTATGTTACGATAAAATGAACTGGTTACTTTCAAAAGCAATTGTCATTCTGGTTTGTGTGACTATTACACTAAAAAATGTTCCTCTTCTAGAGCTGAAATGTTGGTAATGGTCTGCGTAGAGACTTTTCTTAGTAGTCTGTGCTTGTATTCAGTAGGATTTTATTTTACTCATGGATTTCAGGATGTTCAGGTTCGATAAGGCACTGATAAAATTGCACAGGATATTAAAACTGTACTTAAGTAAGTTTGTAAGTTCAGAAATAAAATGGTGAACACTGATTGTATTTCACAATGTTCCCAGTGGCGAGATGGAAGGGACATGGTAGTCACGGAACTGCCAAAGCAATTTTTATATTCAGAAAATTCTTATTTCTTGTTGAGTTTTGCTTTCAAGTTTGTGTAGATGTAGATTGATAATTATAAAATTTACCAGTCCCTGTTGAAGTCTGAAACAGTTTTACAAGAAGATTAGGTCATATTCTCCTCCCTCCCCATGACTAGCTACTAGTGCTTTAAAACGTCTTCTCATTGACCTCAGTTTTTTTACTCCTGTACAACAAAGATGCAAAGTTAGTACACTTTTCAGATTAAAAGCTTATTTTCATGTTCTAGGTATGTAAATAGTGATCTCTGAAAAGAATTCATCTAGAAACATGGTGTTGTGTTTTGATAGATGGCTTGTGCTCCTCTGAGACTGAAACTGCCAACAAGGAGAGAGCCAACAGCTATAAAAGTCCACGTACTCAGGATCTTACTGCTAAACTTCGGAAAGCTGTCGAGAAAGGAGATACAACAACATTTTCAGAACTTATTTGGAGCAACCCTCGCTATCTGATTGGGTCGGGAGACAATCCCACCATTGTACAGGTAAAAAAAATAAAACAGAAAAATCCAAGTTCTGGTTTAGTGCTCTAGCTTTGAGGATGGGTAGGCCGGAAGGAATGGAAGGAGTGCTGTTTCCTGCTCTTTCTTCCAGATATCTTGTTTCCAGCAGTGCAGAGTTCCTCAGTGTGCATTGATAGTAGCTGAAAGCTAAGAGAAACATGGCAGTTGTCTGTCTTGTGTGAGTCACCCACTGTAACTGAGAGCACTCTTTGCTCCAGAAGAGCTAATGAAAAGGGGTGTGCAGTTCTTTAGAGGAAGAGTAGTTTTATCCAGTCGTGAAATAACAGTCTTGTCTTTGTATAGTATTGATCTCCCTCAGAGTAATTCCAACCTTTTTAAAATAGAATGGTTCAAATTAGTAGCAGCGCTGTAGCTGGCTGTTCCTACTGCTTACCTGGACCCCAGGTCAAAACTTGCTCTGCCTCTAAAATCTGCATAGAAGGTACTGTTTAGCAGACACTGACTATCTTATTTTAACAAATTGCTTCTATCAGGCAGCTTTGTGAAGTTGTGGACATTTTGTATGTAATACGTATATATGTATACACTCATTTTCCTATCTCCTTCTGTTATATGATATCTTAATATATCTTCTTTGCCACATTTTTGCCCTAGGTGTAAATAAATACTATAGCTGAGCATAAGAATAATGTTATTAATAGCAAGAATAATGTGGGCATGAAGATGCATAAGTCTCTACATGAATCATATCATTTATTGTGACTCTGAGTAGTTATGTATTGTTTTGTAAACATCTTTTCCTAATAAAATGCTAAGAAACAAATAGCTAAATATAAGACACAGTGTGGAAACGTCAGTATTTTCACAGCTAAATCAGTTAATTGTACAGGCGTAAGAAAGTTGTTGAGACTTCAGTTCATTCTAAAGTTTGTCTTCTTTTTCAGGAAGGGTGTAGGTACAATGTCATGCATGTTGCTGCCAAGGAAAATCAGCCTGGTATCTGCCAGTTATTACTGGACACCTTGGAAAATCCTGAATTTATGCGGCTTATGTATCCAGATGATAACGATGCAATGTTGAAGAACCGTATTCAATATATTGTTGACCTTTACCTTAATACACCAGATAAAATGGTAAGATCTGAGTGTTTGCCAGTTTTGTCTTAATATGGAGGCTGTTAAAGATGTAAAAGCGAGAAGAAAAGAAAATAGAAAGGGATACAAACAAAATTAACTATTTATGAGTTTTGTGGGGTTTAATAATCATTATTCTACAGTATGATCAGAAGAGATCTGCTAAGAGCACTGATAATTAGTCATTACATTTAGTTATTTTTCCTGCTCTCAAAATAAAATACATGGGATTGACTTTGTCATGTTTCCAAGCGTATATGAATATTCTCTTTTTCCCACTGCAGGGCTTTGATACTCCGTTGCATTTTGCCTGCAAGTTTGGGAATTTGGATGTTGTTAATGTGCTTACCTCACACCCAGCTATTGTAAAAAGTCCAAGAAACAAATATGATCAAACTCCAGCAGAAGTAAGTCCCTTCTTGTCCCCACCACCACCAAAATGTTGTGCGTAATCAATGTTTTTCAAGTTCAGACATTTACTGACTATGGCATAGGAGGCCTTTGAGATACTGGTGTAAGTCTTTGATAGCATTAAAAGTACTTTGTTGATTGTATCTGGGGACAAGTTCTAGATTTCATGTTTCACTGCCTTTTTTTTATGGTCTCCATTTTTTGGCTTTGGATGTATTTTAGTGGTTTGTTTTGCTCTGAATTGAAAGTACTGGATGGAATGGGTAGAGCTCAATAATTTGGCTATTCAAAAAGAATGTGCATTGCAATTGATTTGAGATTGGTGTCATGCTCTACTAACAAATAACAAAAATTATATTACAGGTAGTTTGTGAAAGAAGCAAGAATAAATCTGCAGAATTGAAAGAAAAGCTAAGGGAGTACTTGAAAGGTCTGTATTCAGATTTGTACCGTGTCAGGCGTGCGTTCTGGCTCTTTGCTGTCTTCTGTTCTGTTTGCTTCCTGTAGCGTTCCTGTTCAGAAATGATGCTACTGTACAGCGCTGTGAAAACCAACAAGAAACTAAACTGACAAGGAACAGAAGTCTTCTTGCCTTTTAAATTACATGGTCCAACTGTATGGATCACAAGGTCTTCCTCATAGCTGTGTAACGTGGCCTTTATTTTATTCAGCAGGCCTGAAGCAGGAAGTTTAATCTGAAATCAAACCAAAGAACTTTACAGAGCAAGAGATTTATTTGTCAGGCCAGGGAGTGGTGTAATTTCTTTGACATAGAACTCTTCACTGTTTTGTTACATGTGGGTTTGCTTAAGCATTTGCAAAAGGAGGTTTTGAAATTTGTTGGAAGATCATTAGGGAAGGAATATATCTATCAGTGCCGGCATTAATGGATGAGAGAGAAGGGAGCCTGTACTAAAATACAGTCTGTAAGGAGTCAATAAATACTGAAGCAGTGAGTTTGAGTAACAAGTAGTTTTACTGATGAATTAAAGTCAGATGGTTAAGTATATGGGTTCATTGATATTCTAGGAAGGAGCAGCAGGCTAATGTCACATAAACTTCCAAAGAAAGCTTTGTATTATTTGTTTTAGGTAGATACTATGTACCACTGTTGAGAGCAGAAGACAATTCTTCAGCCCCGGTAATTGGGGCGCCATGGTCACCTGATCAGACTGATGACAGCCCGCAAAGAACTTTATCTAAATACACTGGCAGCCCCAAAGATCCAGTGTTGTCAATAAGAGCTTTCGCAGGCCCCATGAGCCCCTCAAAGGTAAGCAGAGAACTTCATACGACTCCAATGCTGTTTTATCCTTTTATTTTAATAAAAAGCCATGAGAAGATCTCCCTTTGTATGGTGTAGGTTGCTGCTGTTAGAGATTGTGGCACTCTCTTTCTTGAGACAGATCTTCCTTCACAGAGTAAGAGAAACACAGCACTTGTAAATATTTTTTTGCTGTTGAAAACACAGAAACATCTGGTGTAAGTGGAAGAGTGGAAGTTCAGTTGAAAGAAAGTTGTTCTACTCTTTTTCCTGTGGGAATCTATTCAGAGAGCACTCTGACAAACCTTCCGTTGTCTTAGAGATAATTGCTCTATCTTTCTAATCTGAAACAAATTGTGGCTATGAATCAGTTTTAAAAAAATCTTAACTATATCCTTATCTTGTTTCTAGAACTTGACAATGATGTTAGCAGCAGTTTATCACTTCTGCTTGTTGAATTAGGGTTTTTTTCTGAATGGAAAAACCAGTCGCCACGTAGTAGGTGTTGGGGTAATTTTGCAAACGCATTGGCTGTAGAGGAGAAAAGTCTTAGTTTTCAGGAGTGATACTTAGATACCAGTTAAACATACTATAAATTTATAGGCCTTTCTTTGTCTCAATTGTTTAATATGAACATACTCGAAGTATGATAGCTTTAGAAATAGCAAATAAATGCAGTTGAGGGCTTGTGTCACCTAATGCTTGAATTCTTCCAGGACTGAGTTTTACGACAATGCTTGATACTTTTTCTTCTATATATGCTCATTGGTCAATTTTCTGTTCACCTGATAAACATAAGTACATTTTACACTCTGAAAGATTTTACCTAGTGTGTAAACAATGCATTATTTTCATTGCTGACAGCTACTTTTAATGTCTGAATGTAATTCTTAGTTGTTGTTGCTGATTTTTGACATATAAAGGCATAAAGCTTGGGATTTTATAAAAATCTGTTAGTTTATTCCCTTTAGCAGTTGAAACTCACACTTCAAAATGTACAGCAAGAGTATATTCTAATAATGGTAGCAAGTCTGTGGAGTTAAATATATTCATAATAAAACCATCACATTTGCATCCTAGAAACTGGTGACCAAGGGAGCATTTATCATTAAATAAAATTATAATGACATGGGAAGTTTATAAGCCGTGCCTGTTTCCTACTGCACGCAAATTAAAACCAGACAGCCTTAGTATCTCTATAGTTTACTTTAAGGTGGTGATACATTATGGTCCTTAATCTTTTAATAAGCAGTTATGAGATAAAAATAACCAGCGATACTGGGAGGATTAACTTTAGATCCTACGTGAGATTCTTCCTAGGTAGAGTTGAGCAGTCCTTGTAGCAGAACTTGCGCTGTTTACATGTAGACAGCAAACAGCCAGATGTCTTCCAGAACCATCGGGAGATATTTAGTCAGCACCACGTTAGCTTCGGCTTGTGGGGGTTATTTGCTTTTAATTATTTGTGCTTTTTTAAAGGCCGAAGAATTTCGCAGGCTTTGGAAGACTCCACCCCGAGAGAGAGCTGGCTTCTTTCACAATGTCAGGAAATCTGATCTGGACAGAGGTGTTGAAAGAGTTGGAAGGTATCTAAAAGAGTATCAGTATCAAACAATAGCAATAGGCAGAGCAATTAAAAGCAAAAGTCTTGTGCTGGGAGTGCGGTTATTACTTACTGAATCATAGAGCGAAAGTTACCGACAGAAATATCTATGAAGTATATTGTAGTTGGATTTTTATTGTATTTTAACTGTTACTGATGGTGTGTGTAGAATGCTTTTCTCAATCATTGCCTAATTTGTCAGAAGATCTAAAATTAGACATAGTTTACCTTTCCTGTAGAAGTGACAGATCATTACAAAAGTAGCAGAATGAAAAGATCCTGCTACAAATGTTCTGCTTCATAAAAGCAGCAATGTGTGTTGTGGTAGATGTCCTTGCTGTTAAAATCCCTTGTAGCAGCAATACATGGAAAAAAACATACTTCATTAATAGCTGATTAGATTTCTTTCTTTAAAATAACCCCTCACTTCCTCCCGCCTTCTCCCATTCCCAAATAAAAAAAGCTATTGAGTGGAGTATCATTCCAATTATGCCGTTAGTGGGGTTTAATCTCTATCTGATGTCTAGACTCAGCTTAAAAATAGCAATATTTATTGTGCTAACTGCAAGATTTAAATTTGAAAACTATTCTAGAAGAAGCTAGATGATACTGTGTTTACCAAGGATGTGTGTATCGCTCTTGCAGAGTGTTGATTGTTGCAGAATTGTGTTGCCTAGTTGCACGTTTACCTCTATTAATAGCTGATAAAATGTGTTCAGAAAAGTTATTGTCAAACTAATAATTATGTCTTCACAAATGATTCGTTTTATTTTATTTATTGCAGGGAGTTAGCTCATGAACTGGGGTTCCCGTGGGTTGAATACTGGGAATTTCTGGGCTGTTTTGTTGATCTGTCTTCCCAGGAGGGGTTACGAAAGTTAGAAGAGTACCTGAGTCATCGGGAAATGAGCGAAAAGGCTCAGCAAGAAACAGGGGAAAATGAAACCTGCAACAGATATAAAACTGCACATCCTTCTGGTAAGAAAAGGGCGAATGCTACAAACAACAGGTTGTGCCTAGGGAAGAGAGAGGGAAAAAGCTTGGTGCCCAGGGGAGGGAGTTTTCACCTGTTGTGGTTGCTATTATTAACCTGTTACCCAAACAGTCTGATTATCGTGTTTAAAAAAGTGCAAGAAACACTGAATGTAGGGGAATTAGAAGAGACCTCACTGTGGATGTTCTTTATCTTTCTTATTTGATTGTAGCCCCCCCAAATGAAATTCTTGTAAGAAAACCTCTATTATCAGTATAATTTTACTCGCAGCATCTAGGAATTCATCTTAGACTACAAAATTTTGTAATCCACAGATGCAGAATAAATAACTACTTAAAATAAAAGAGTAATTCTTTACAGTCGAGTGTGACAGACCCTGAGCAAGACCCAGGAAAGCGTCTATACCTTCTTAGACCACTGCTTGCCATGCGTTAATGGAAGGCAGACGCTAGTCCCAAGACTTTGTGCTCCTTCCTTCTCTCCTCTGTGATCACAGGTCTGAAGGTGCTCTGGTACTGGGACTGACCTGGCCAACAAGACCCTGCAGGATAGTCATGGGACTAGTCATAAGCCTTTGTGCTTTGGAAGAGATGGAAACTTAAGCTGTTCTGTATCAGTAACGTTTTCCTACTCTATTTTGCTTCATCCTGACCTTATCCCTTGTTGCTGGTTAATGGTTGAAGTGAGAAATGTAGGAAATAGAGTTCTCAAATGACTGGGGTGTAAAAGGTTATTCACAAAAAAGATAGAGCCGCAATATGTCATTTTGCATTTGTAGCTTCAGTGAGGTTAGTTCATGCTGTTCCATAAATAAAATTAGAGAGGGCTTCAATAAATAGAACAGGGAATAAGGATTGTGTGTTTCTTCCCTGTTTATTTGATTGCCAGTCTGTTGAAAGTCTCTTTTTGTGTTGCTCTTATTAAAATTGTTTACAGGCAAGAGTAAAAAGTGCTGCAATTCTATTTCTGTTGGAGCATTTTTGGACGATGATGATGATGATATGAGCTTAGAAGAAATTAAAAACAGACAAAATGCAGCACGGAATATCAGCCAGCCTATCGTGTCCAAAGAACCTAGCATTGATGCCATTGGAGACGCTGAGTGCGACATCTTGTCAATGGGGCGTACAGCAAACATTATAGAAGCATCAGATCACCCCAGGCACTATGAAAAGGCAGCGCCTTCTGGCAAAAATGGGTTTTGTAATCCCGTGTCCAGTGAAAGGATAATGAGTGACAGGCGGCATTTGCACGATGGAGAAGAATGCCTTGTATTGCCTATTTCCAATGTAATGTCAGGATTTGAAAGCCTGTCATTTGGAGAACAAGAGGTTGTAAGAGATTCGAATAAAATCACTGAAAAAACTGAGAATGAGCATATTCTGGCAGAAGGAACAAGTCAGGTGAGAGCATCCAAGGACCGTCTGGATAAGACCTGCTACACGTTTTCCCTAGCAAGTTCTTCTGAGCCAAGGGTTACGGGTAAACCTGGAGAGACCAAGTTAATGACAGAGCAGAAAATACCATTGGGAAAGGAGATGCTGTCCATGGAATCTGGAATTCAGACTAATGAGGCACAACAACATCAAGAACTTTCCTCCCAGAAGTTTCTTTTGAAGGCTTCACCCACAAATGACAGTTCTAAGAAGTTATTCCTGCTTGGGTAAGAGTCTTCTTTTTCAACATTTATTTGTCCTTTGGTTTATGTACACCAAACCAGGTGCTATTTATATCACCACTGACAGCAGCATTGAGATGATGTAATGCTAAGCAACACTAGTTGCAGTCAGCCTTGAATGATCATCTTAAAGTGCATCAGTGCTTGTACCTGAGCTATGCAGTTCTCTTGCAACTACCCGAGTGCTCTGTCTAAAACAGAAGGAAGAGGAGGAGAAGTCTTTCTTACCAAATCATTTTGGTTAGCTTTGCTGTTTGCCATTCACCCAACAGGATGTGACTTTGTGGTGAGCCTGGCTGAGATGAACAATGTTCACTGCACTCTTGGGATGTCCTCAGATGAAATGTTCAAAAATTTTATGAGACTGCTGTGTAATAACAGGCAGTCATTTATCTGTGGGCCTGCTGGAAACAATTCATAGAGAATCTGTTTCTGGAGGAGCATCAAAACTTGTTTGCGTGTCTCAAAAAATAATCGGGATGTTTTATTGCCTAAACAAATACATAGTTCTTTTTCATCTAGTTCTGTTTATATTCTAGGGAGCAGCCCTCGAAGCTGGATAGTGACGTCTTAGCAGCAATAGAAGCAGTGGAGATCGATCCACAGAAATACCCGATTATTTACAAATGGAAACATGCGGTGCAGTCGTACTCTTCATCTGACAGGCAAAGGTATTTCTGCAAATTCAATCAAATGAGTTGAAATAAAATTTTTAGCGGGTCAGCTGCCCAACCGCTTGAATAGCTAGAATGTCAGGCCTTTTTCCTCACAAAAACCTTATTTTAAGTATTCAATTGTATTAACTAATGTTAATACAATGTTAATGTGTGTCCAAAATTAATCCCCAAGCCTTTTTGACATGTGTCTATCATGGAGAGTTTACTGGTGCTGCAGCAAAATTCCTTCCATGCCACTGCAGTTCCAGATGACTGCAGCACAAACCAGGTAGCAGGTGAAGGTCTCAAGAACATGAGTATTTTCCAGTGGGCAAATGTCTCAGTTAGTGGGTTTATCACTGAGTCCTTGGATCCTTCATTGCTCGTAGCAGTCAAGGGTTTTTTAGTTGGCAATCCATCCCTGTGGTGGAAGCTGTGCAGTAGTGGTGCGTTGCTTTTGAGATGCTGAGGCTGTGCAGAGTGATGTTACAGTGCATTTAATAGCTTCAGGAATCTTTTTATTACTATTTTTATTTTTATCCTCAATTACCCCAGTCCAGAGGAATGATTGGTGTGGACAACGGTGTGTGTGACGATTTTAGAGAGGATGTCATAGTTCACTGCACAGATAATGGAAGCAAACTGCACTTGTTGGGACGCTCTTGCCATGTTACGCTGCTCACACGTTTTATTTTGAATGTTCTTGCTTTAGAGGGCCCAAAGCGACATTTTTCATACAAGTGGCTTCTCTGGGTAGTTGTATTAACCTGAAGATTTATTTCCATTGTGGCAGACACTGGTCAGGATGCTGAAGAGCCCCTTGCTTAGGCAGCCCACAGTCTGTATAGTCCTGATAAAGGTCTCGGAAAAGAAACAGTTGACCCAGTGCCACGCGACAGATTGGAACGAGGGCAGGAACAGAGAGCCATCAAATGACCTGTATGGACGGCTGGGGTGGTTGTGTTTCTTCTCGCTTTCTGAAATGCGTGAATGCATTTACGGAGCAAAAGACATCTTGCTGATGAGGCAACATTACACACAATACATTGTGCTGTTGCACAGTTTTTAAGATCTGCAAGTGATACTGAGTGGAAGTCCCCCTCTCCTTGTTTCTTAACAAAATGCAAAATGACTTTTTGTTTCTTTCAGTTGGCCAAGTCCAGCACTCAAGGCAAGATTCAAGTCCCAAACCATCGCTGCTGGCCTTCCAAATGCTTCAGCGTATTCTAATTCCGGAAGAAACAGCCCCATAACAGGAAGTCCAGGGAAATACGGCAACACCGCCTCATTCTTTCCAGACCCTGGGAGTCCTGGGCGCTACAGTCCAGCTTGTGTCAACCAGGCTCTGTTAAAACTGCAATATTTTTCAGAGCCTCCTGCCCACTAAGATGGGATTCGTTGTTCTGGGACTTCAATTAATTGTTAGAGTGGAGGAAAAAAAAATATAATGTTACTGCAGTGACATGAGGTTTGTACTTGGCTCTGTATTTTTCCTCAATTGAGGAAAACTGTATGTTAAAAAAAAAATTGATGATATGTCTTTATGCCACATAGGAGATAGATTTCTGGTGATCCACAGGAAGTCAGTGGCAGTGCGGTTGTCCCGTAGCTAGGACTCTCCTGTGGCCGGTAAAGCCGTGAGCCGAACCTTTACTTAGAGGTGACGTTTCACTAGCACCAGTTGTCATTGTTGTAACAAACCTGTTAACCCTCAGCTGCGTTTCTTTTGCTTGGATAGCCTGGCGCAAGCACGTTATCAGTAAACACGGAGCTTAGGAGAGAGAAGCGAGGGCAAGAAGTAAAATGTTCTTCCAGTTGCAGGGGGAATGCTCAAAGCAAAAAGCCTAGAGCGGAGCCCAGGTGGTTACAGCTTTCCAGTACCGAGTGCAACTGGGAAATCCTGCACGTAAAGAGAAAGTAAGTGCTTATTGCCAGCAGTTTGGTTGAGACAGCTGAATATCCACAGACACTTGCCTGTATGTGTGTGTGTGTGTATACCTGTTACACAGAAAACCTTGAGTCTGCGCTTGTTCTGAGGCTGTTAAAACACCGTGTTCTAGTAAAGGGGCACTACAGAAATGACTAGTTACTTCAAATGTTAGTTTGAAGATTTGTTTAAAAAAAAACCTCAAAATGTAGCTTTTTTTTCCCCACAGAAGCTTTTAAGGCGAGCAGATCTAATAGTTATCACACAAAAGCACATCAGCAATAACTTCAGTAAATTTACCAGCCACAATCCTTACTGGTCTCATTTGTAACATGTTAAGAGTGACAGCCAGCGACCCAGGATGTGGCTTCTTGTTTCCCAACTGTAAAGAGAGAGGAGTAAGGACTACAAATATTTTTGCCTCTGTCTCTGGTCTCGATGTGGTAGCGAGGTTTGGTAACAGCAGTCAGTAATTTCTTTCTGGAGCCTTCTTTAAGTGACGTGTTTCGACAGCACGATGCCGAGATTGAAGGATGCTTTTCAAAACCCAAGACAGTTTTCCCCATCAAGCTTAACGGTTGTCATGTTGCTTGGAAGAAGGCTTCCGTCATGCCGATAGCTCTCTAGTTAAAAGGAAAAACCCGTCTGCCATTACAGCTTAAATCTGTTCTGGAAACTGAAATCTGCCGGGGCCGTGCTGGCAGAAAGGGACGGGTTTGGATTCTGCAGCACCACACAGTATGGGGAAGCGTGGAACCTCCTTGCTCTCTGTGCCCCGAGCCTCTGCCTGCCAGCAGGCGCGGGAGCAGCCGCTCCGTTCCCCGGGGGTCTCACACTGCAGAGGCCGCGTTTCCAAAGGGGAGCCCCACAGCTGCTGCAGGATGCAGAGTGACTGCTGGTACACAAACAGCACCCTTCCTAGGCTCCTCGTTTGGTGCAAACCTAAAACACTGCACTTAATGCTTTTTCCAAGCTTAATAGTGCCTTCTGTAACCTTTTTTTTTAATTAATTTTTTTTCTAAATAGAAGTTTTAAAGAAGTGGCATCCACTTACTATGGGCACACAAAGTAATAGTTTTTCTTCTGGGCTTTCTGAAGGGAACGTGTTTTAAAGTCTCTCTCTCTTTCTAAGTTTATTTGGTGCGATAGCTCTCCGCTGGGGGAAGAGCATTCCTGTTTTAAAATTGTTCTAACAGAAGATTTGTTCAGCTCTTTTGTTACAGTTCAGTCAATCTCCAGTGAGCTGGCCATGAACAGAGCTGCTTTACACCAGTGACGGCCATGCTGGGCTGTCCCAGAAAACTGGCTGGGGGCTGTGGGGCCGGGGAGGTCCTTTAAGAGGAGACATTTAAACCAAACACAACCGCTGGGTTACCTAATTCATTGATATTTTCATAAGGGTTTGGATTTTTCAGTCCAGTTTTCTGATGCAGCAGTCGTTGTGGTCTCAAACGACTTTTTTTTAGGTCCCAAATTATTAGTTTTACTTTAAAGGGGTTGGGGGGCTGTTTGGGCTTGGTTTTTTTTAATCAGTTTTGGTTTTTTAAATAATTTAATGTAAATTGTGTATGTCATTCTGGAAAAGCTGGTCAGCGGCCGCCTCATGCCACGGTGAAGCCACGTTCCTGTGGCAGTGGCTGTGCCTGCAGCTGCTGCTCTCACCCGGGTCCTTCCTGAGCTGCCCTACGGTGCCACTGCCCTTTCACTAAGAGTTTGTTACAGGCCAGGAGACCAACGCAAACACTCTTTGTCTTTTTTACCTTTCAGCTTTGCTTTCTGTTTTTTAATATTTAAATGTGTATCACTGCTTGGTGCACCCACACCCCCCAACACCCTTCCTTGCCTTTCACTCTGTAATTTTGTTTTGGTTTGGTCAAGAATATTTTGTGTGTTACCTGATGTGCATTAGTCCAGTTGTGCTGCATCTTAAAGAAATCATTTTTCTAACAATGTATTTACTTGGGCTATTAAAAAAAGAATAGCAATTTATGTAGCGATTTGATCATTCACAGTTGTGAAGAAAGCTCTTCCACGCAGTGCCTGTAGAGACACTAAACCCCGTTGATATTGCTTGAATTGTGTTTTCTTGGCCGAAAGTTCACTTTTAAAGGTGCAAAAGATTAGTTTTGGTTTTCTTTAATTAGCCAAGTGTCATGTTAAAAATATAGAGTAACCCTGCTTTCTATTAAAAAGTAAAGTTTGGAATTGATAATAACCATAACCACTGACGCTGTTGTTACGCGATTTGTGTGCACGGGCAGAGTGCGGGGTGTTGTCTGGCGGCCCGGGGAGCAGAAGGGCGGGTGTGTGTCTGCACACAATAAAGATGCACAGACTTCACCTCCCTGGCTCTGGTGCTCCTGTTCCCGAGGGGTAAGGGACAGCCCTGCAGCTCCCACCACACCAGGGTGCACGGGGCTGACTCGGTACAGCAGTCACGGTTTCTGTGGGTGCTGGCAATGAACTCTGAGGTAGCTCCTCCCTCCTGTTTACACTCCGGGTATTTGGAGTTAAAGGGAGCAGCATTTCAGCCCTACCTTCTGCAGCAGACAGCTCAACTGACAGACGAGAAAGGCAGACCAGTTATTTTATTCAAAACTTTTAAAAAGTTAATAGACAAAAACTGATAAATTATTCTCATTGCATCAATGAGAGATACATGACAATGGTTTCCTCTTGCCCCCACAATGATCCTGTTGTGTTCCCAACTAGGCTCATTTTCCTTGGAATCATCCTGTAACCAGTAAGCCATTAAGCCTTGTCTCGCTAGTTGTGTACCATTATGTTTCACACAGCCGTGACAGGAGCAATTTTAGGGTCTCATCAACACTCTTGGTGACAAGAAAACGTGCCAAACATTATTGATGTTTGCAGTCCTACAGGATATGCGCTGTCCCCAAGGCAGACTATGCAAATGGTGCGATATTTCAGCACTGCAAGTACTAAGTGAGCTAGGTTGCTACAGCAGTTTGGGTGCCTTGCAAGCAGCCTTCTGATGAAATGCTGCTGCACCCTCCCCTCAAAAATGAACCCTGGGTCTCGGCCACCCGTGTTTTTCCTAGAACAAGTCCCGCAGTGCTGGAGCTGTACAGAGGAACCACCTCAAGCTTCTGTTCCACGCCCTGGGCCTGGACAAGCCACCCCACCATCAGGCAGCACTCGTGTCAAGCAGCAGTTTGCTCCAGTACTGGAGCCTCTGGCCTGACATACTGGTACCTTGAGCTCTGTGGTGTTAATTCTCTACACTGAATGCAAGTTATCAACACAGACAAATCAATGGGAGAGCAGAAACATAAGCCTTAGCCCTTCAAAAACAGATGAGTCAGTAAGTGGAAGGGCTTGCAGAAGATAGCTGCTTTCCTTCCAGCTTACTGCTACAAACTCACTCGTACATCCTTCCACAGACAAGTTTTAGTTAAAGGCTTTGCAAGACTGAAAAAACTATTCAGAATAGCTTTAAGTACTTCCTGAGGATGGAGAAACACAGAGTATAAGCAGCAGTTATTTCTAGCACCACAGCTCTGAGGGAAATGGGGTTTTACCCTCTTTGTTTTATGCCTTTTTGGGGGCAGAGGAGAACAATGACACACCATAAACACACAGCCTCAATATCTTAGAAAAGCTGCACCTTTATCCCTTTGTCCTTGAACTGCAGAATACTCTGTCCTTTCTGCAAGAGCTGAAATAAGCTGGCTCGGCTTCAGTTCTAGATGCAGCGCAATACAAGGCTGTTCCTTCCAGGACCCACAGCAATTGCTTCCCTGCACAAGAAAAATATCCACAGGAGCAAGCTTTGGTTGTAGAAACTCGTGGGGGCAAGGGGGAAAAGTTGGTGCTCTTGCAAGTGCTGAGCACACAGACATTCAATCTCTTTGTATTCCACAGCTCAGCTTTTGAGTTCTGGGGAATACTTGAGGACTGGACAGCTTCAGGCTTACAAAGCTCCCTTCTTTTTTGGACTGAAAGGCAGATATGAATATGTATGAAGGAGGCAAGGGGTGAAAGGACATTTTTAAGACAGCATCACTCCCCAACATAACAGATACAAATCTAGTGGTACTGTAGCTGAATGTGCTAGTGCAAAGTGACTAGAGGCAGCTCCTGGACAGCCAGTAGTTTTGCTTCTTCAGGTGCGTGTGATCTTATCTGGAGGCATGAAACCTGTGTCACCCAATGTTCGCAGAGCCACTCTTCCATTCGGCCGGATCACCAAGTGTGTTATGCTGCCGTTGTTCAGAGACATGCGCAGCCAGCCTTCCGGGGGGAACTGCAGCGCTCTAGTGAAAAAAATCATTCATTCATCAACAGTTACATCAACGTGCTGCTCACAGCATCACCTTCTGTTCCAGATAAGGGAGAAAAGAACACTGTTGGCCATTTCTGCCGCTCACACGCAAATGCTCCAGCCCCAGAAAAAATGTTTTTCTTGTACAACAGTAATGAAAACGCAGCTCTGACAACTGGACCAGTGCCCACAATGCACTTGCCTAAGTGAGTCCAGCAGATGGGTACGATTATTGCAGACAGGATTAATTCTAATCGACATAAGCCCTAACCTAGTCAGGTTGCTGCTGCTCCTAGCAGGATGACAGACGGCGCAGGTTCAGGCCAGTCACAGAGCCAGCTGCAGTCCACAGAACCCCGGAGTGCAGGACAGCTAAGAAGATGCCTCAGCACCCCAGTGGGGTCCCCTGCAGAGCACGGGTATCAGTGGCCAACAGCACACTCCTGGGCACTATTTTAGCCTTATTGGCACGGACAGGTACACAGCAGCAGCAGAGGAGAGGCAGCAAGGTAGGATACACTCTACCTGCCTGTATGCACCTATGGAAGAAATTCACCACAACTGCTTTCCACCAGCTGTACTGACCCCAGAAGGAGCAAGAGAAAGTACCTTGGGCTTTTTGTAGAAATACAAAATCACTGCTAGTCTCCAGCTACTCTGGAATTCCTAACTGAATAGCCTCAGGAGCTCATCAACTGTAGTAAACAGCTGGTAGAAATACAAAGGTGTCTCAAACATCTTTTGCCTCAGATACTGAGGAATACTATGGGTTTGGCTCTTACGAGTCTTTTCTAAAGGCTAAGAAATTAAATAGCAGCTCAATTCAAAGGGAATGCTACATGGATCGTGTTCAATTGTGCTGTCAGAGAGCCTGGAATAGAAGGCACAGAAGAGATTTAAAAAAGAATAGGGAAGAAACAGCAAAGAGAAAAAGACTACAAGTATTTCAAATAAAGCCAAGGTAACAGCAAGATAATCTTTTTTAACACCGGAAGGAATATTCTGTTTACCTGATCAATAATTTTAAGTATAGCAATTTTGAAGAGCTCTAAAGCAGTCCACAGAGAAGACAGGCTAGCATTTAACTAGCTCAGCTAAATAAAGCTAGCTGAAATTGTTGTAGGTATTGATCAGATTAAAGTTTAATCACATCTGTCCTGCTCAAGACAAATTATCTTGCAGACAGTGCTTTGTTGATAGAGAAGAAGAATAAAACAGACTCAGCTGACTGGATATAGAGACAGGCAAAGATCCAGACTCTTTTCTCCTTCATGAACAACCTTGATGTTAGTGGAAAGATCTTCTCTCCCCTCTATTCCAATACTGGATGTTACTGCAAACACACACTAATACCACTTGAACAAAAAATTCCATTAGTAAAGATTCTCAAAATTAAATCAATCTTCCATTAAGTAAGATCTAATTCATGTCACCTCAAAAAAAAGGTGTCCAGTCATATGCTCTATTTGTTTACTTTTCCAACAGTCCACGCTGGCACTGCCCTCAGACTTATGGGAAGGAGAAGCTCATGGTATTAAAGAGACTGTTCAGATGTACAAAAAGGTTTTGAGTCTCACCAATGAGTGTTCTCATTTTCAAATTTGTCCTCTACTATATGCAAATTAATCCTGTAATGAAGTTGCAGAAGCAGCTGCTCATAATGCAGGTGCTTATCTTCAACCAAGCCAAAACAAGACATCTCCTAGCTCAACGGTGCCATACACTGATGCTTCTTCAGTAAAACTATGACCTCTTAAAGAGCACAGATGAACACCCAATTCAACACATACCTACACACAATATAGCGGATCACGTTGGCATGGCAGACAAAGATCTCATAGCTGTCTTCTTCCTGCTTTGCATCAGCTCTATGAATGAAGTTTCGAAAAGCAGCCTCAATTCGAGCTCCATCTTCATAATACTGCTGGTGGCACAGAGTTCAGAATCAAACACAGCTCAGAGCAGAACATGCCACTGCCTGCATTTGCAGAGGGGCTGCAACTTCTGAAGAGTTCTTTACAGGGATGCACACCTGAGGCTGAACAAATACTTAAGGACTGTAAGTTACTTTAGCTGTTCTGTACGCATAATGGGGAGCATGCAATTAACTTGGGTCTGTGATGAAAAGCATTGGTTCAGACACTGCAAGTTATCACTATGGTCTATATAAATCATATTAAAACAAACAAACACACAAAAGAATTTAAAAAAACCCCAAAAACTCAAAAACTTCAGGTAAAGTTACCACAGCTTCTGGTTTCCAGTGAGAGACTGGAGGGTCTGGCTCTATGGGTGCTCCCTCTCTCAGCAGATCAGTACTGATTTTTTTTACTCCTGAAATATTAAATATACATTCAGAAAGGAGCTATTACTTCACATGCCACTGCAAACAGGCCCACAACCCTAGAGTCAATACATTTTTCATACTCTTTCTTCAAGGAAGTCCCCCCCTGCATCCTAAAGACTGTTCTAGCCTACACCCTTCCTCTCACGCTGTGTGAATCTCTCCAACACAACTGCTTTGTCATCAGCAAGTTGTAGTTTATTCCAACTGAGAGAAGCCAGACCAGCTTGGCACAGCAAGCTGAGTATTCCCTGTCTGCTGCACTTTGAAGAGACACATTTGCAAAGATGTCAGTCTAAAGCTGTATGTCAGTTAATGCTCACTGCTAATTAATGCCCGACCAGCAGGAAAAATATCAAAACAACAGCAACAAAACCCCAAAACACAACAACCCCAAACAGCCCCCCACCCACAGTAGAAGATCCCTACACCCCCGAGTATGCCATGTCTTCCCCTGCAAACAGGAGACCAGGAAGAAGGGCCTGTTAACTAACACAGTGATCATTCAAGAACTGGAGTTTACAATCGTTTTCTCTTTTGCACTATTGCCCCCTGAGACTGAGGACTAAGCTAATCCTGAAGACCTGTGGCAGCTTTTGCTTCGCGAAAGTTGGGAAGTGAACCACCAGAGCTCTTCTACACAGCAGTACATATAGGAAAGCAGCCGGCCACTCTGAGGGGCAGACCTCTCTTGTATTTGTAAGGATGAACTAGATACAAGCAGAATTAGGGTCATTAGTTTCTTTATAGACATATTCACAGAAGGCTGGAATTTGGCTAGATAACATCTCTACCTTAAGGACAAACCATTTTAAGGAATAGCAGAAAATGGAAAATTAAGTGAAGCCACTTACCTGGGAGATGCTTGCTTATAATTTCAGTTGTTTCAGTTGCTCTAGTCATGGATGAGTGGATAATCTGATCAAATTTTAATCCCAAGCTTGCCAGCCTATGTCCAGTCAGTTCAGCCTGCTCTCGACCTTAAAAGTGATAGCCATTACATAAACTGGTGACACTCAGGGAGGCACTCACGCAAACCACCAAAAAAGCTACCCAGTAGACATAAAAGGTCTCTGTCAATGTCAGGTTTTTTTCCTTTCAAAAACTAACTGGAAAACATTTTTACCAGAGTCACTGCTTATTCAAGTCAAGCTTATTGGCTGGACAATTTCAATTCATATTTCCATCAGCAGGGTACATTTAGTTGGGGTTGCTTAAATACACATCTCTCAAAAAAATATATCAAACTTATTCAGAGACCTCCATTAAAGTACTTGATAGCTCAGCTAGCCCCATACCAAGAGAGCCACTTGCGATAAAAGATAGTGCTGACTCAAGGCATCTTCACAGAAGAGGAGACGCTGTCAAACAGATCCACTCAGACCTGATGTTGCATTTTTCATAAAGACAATATCATCTTGGAACAGTTAAGAACCACAGCACCTGGTTATCCTAGGGAAGGCTTTGTTATGTCTTTTAGGTAGGCAGGTGAAAAGACTTCGGACAGTTTAAGTAACCTACCCAGGCACAGGATGAGACAGGATTAAGATAGCACCTTGTTATCACTTTAAGATAGCACCTTAAATTAGCATTTCACCCGTTTGCACACTGGTGATAAGGCGTGGTGGGAGAAAAGAAGTTTATACTAAACATTTGGCACCAAACCTTCAGAACCACAAGCAGCAACAGTAATTCTTCCCCCCTCAGAGCAGCATTGGCATACTTAAAAAAAAAAAGTGGACGCTTTCCTGATTATAAGTACACAGTTAAAATAATATAATTAACATCTGAGACCCAGTCACAAGATCAATGAAATAATCTTAACACAGACAGAAGTTATCATCATTTCCTGTAACTGATTAGCAGCACTCCCAGAAACAGTGCTTAGGAGCAAAAGTGATGTGTATTTAATTAAAAAGTCAGTCAGGAGCATTTTTTTTTATAAATTAGCAAATTAACTAACAGAAACACAAGCCACTTCTGAAGAGAAATCTACCCCAAAGTCAGTCATGGAGCTAAGCTTAAAAGCCTCAGCCCTGGAGAATTATGCCAACTAGCACGAAAATTCCCTCAAGCAAATTTATGATGATTGGAAATTGCCTTTGTTAAGTTTATTTACTATTGAGTGGTTTTAGAACTCTGTAAAGAATGTTTTAATATCTGGACTTAGAAAATAAAAAATGGAAAAACCCACATCTTTCTGCCACAAAGGATCCAGAAAGTGAATTAATGTTTGGTAGTCAGACCCAGAAGACAGACGAATGCTGACCTGTATTCATGAGGGCAGCAGCACATGAAAAACAGTTTTCTCAACATGCAAAGTATAATGCTTCTAGTAATACATACCAAGTGGGGTCAGAGTTCTATCTTTATCAGCCCGGCCATCCAAATTATACTGAGAATGACGGATAAGGAATATGTGCCTGGTGGCTTTTGCTTTGCAGTGATCTAACCGTGAGGCAAGTTCTTCTTCCCCGGTTTCTTCATTCTTCTTTTTGAGGTTGATAAGAGCTAGTGGTTCACGTCTAAACAAACAACATTTCAAAGGTCATTTTTAGATAGTGGAGACTAAAAGGCAGGGGAATTTTAGAGATATGTGGTCTTGCCTTAGAACTAGATACAGCTGAAGTACTAAAATAGACTATTTAGCCACTTATAGCACAAAACTGATTCAAAACATTGTGTGAGAGCTATAAAAAGAAAACTATAAATAAAAGCCTGCATTAAATAAAGAAAAGTTGATGCTGTAGGTTAAAAGGCGTAACTGACACTGATAAATTTGCTGACAGCCGCCTCTCTATTAATTCTTGTGGAAAAAAAGCAACAAATGCAACAGAAAAAGTGAAATCCTAATGTAAACAGATCATATACACTAAAACATACAAAAGCTAAGTCCCGCCTAGACAAAAAGATTGTAAACACCAGCAGAGACTTTAAATTTGAATTGCTGTTGATTCGATAGTTGTTCTTAGGACTATTGTCCACTGCCAGTCACTGGTACACTGGTAGGATTTTTGATGAGGAAAAGTATGAATGACAGCCAGGAAAAGAGGAGGATGTACTAACTGATGATGAAAGTAAAAAAATGTTCCATATCTGTAAGACCCTGAAAGAACATCTACAGATTTTGCATTAATCGATCACATTTACATCAAATTACTAAACTCCCACCCCCCACAATACCCTGCAAAGAGTCCAACCTTCTGCAGCACACATCGAGAACTATTTTGTGCTTTAAGCTACGTCACACCTGGTCTTCTCTCCAGTAGCACTTTTTTATTTTTCAGTCTGGACTGTTTATTTATCCTTTTATCTTTTCCATAACTCTCTCCTCTAATGCCACTTTAATCTTCCATGTTGTCACACTGCACACCAGTCTCCCTTCCTGCAGGCCATCACCTTCCCTCCTGCACGTCACCCAGAGAGCCAACTTGGTTCCCCGAGAGGAATAAAGGATCTCCTCCTCCCTCCCAGAGTGACACAGATTAGTGCCACCAATTTCACACTAAGGACACACACACTGCACCACAATTGTCCACCCTGCCCACATCTCCCACAGATCAGTCTTCAGGTCCTTGCTCTGCACTGAGCCTCTACCCCATTAACACAAATCCTTCCATTATATCTCTCCACACCACAGCATAAATTCTTTCCATCGATCTCATACCTAAAGAACAGTTATTTTTTTTTAATTCATACCAGACCTCAGTTCTTCCATTAATATAAAGTTTGTTTCTAGATTTTTAATCAAGAACGTAATTTCTGTTGAGTTTCAGACTGAGTAATTTGGTCAGAGAAAACTGCTGTTTCACACACCTATTTCTACAGTTCACAGCAAGACTGGCTTTAAAAACCCCTGCATCCATTTTGCTTTAGTAAAGCCATGATTCTGTTAAAAAATTAGGTGCAACACACTCCTTGAGCTGCTAGCGAAGTTCAGCAAGGCATTAAAAATGAAACAATAGTCCAATAACAAGAAACCCCACTGATATTTCACAGAATACTTCTTTTGATTCAGTAGAAACTACATTGCTGGAAGGATACATTAGGAAAACAGAAAAATGACTGAAAAATCCGAGCATGACTGTGAAGTGCCATAGGGATTAATTCATCCTATGGTAGGAACACATGAATAGAGACACCTGAGTGTAAGTCTTGCCCTCATCCCCAGCACCATTTCCAAAAGTGACAGATGCTTGAATGAGTCATGGGAAGATAAACAAGTTTAACAACATTTTTAGCATAAGCTAGTTTCAGAAAGTTTATGAGCAGGAACACTTTTAACACTGCTAAAACTTAAGCAGGCTTTTTTAGGCTGCTGAAGCTCAGCATCTGACAAATGCAGTTTTCTGCCTTCCCTTATAGGAAGAATCACCCAAGACTGTAGCTGGACAGAACTTCGCTAAAAAGCAATGGCAACGCCAGGGACCACCTTTAAACCTACTTAAAGCAAAAGCAGCACCTAATCCATGACCATGCCCTTTCCATCTTTCTTCCAGTATGCCACGTGTGTCACTGTAACCTACCACTCAGCCTGACAAATTCTAATTCTTGAAACATACTTTGAAATCCAGGTATTTGTAGTTTTCTGTATAATAAAGCTATTTGCAGGAACCACTCGGAAAATACAGGAAAGTATCTCAAGCCCAGATATTCAGAAAATAATTCAAAGCTTTCTTCACCCCTCCCACACCAAGCTTTCCAGTTAGGAGAAGCTTCATTAGAATAGCTAGAAGATAAAGTATTTTACATGAATAAAACTATATCTAATCTTCTCCAAGAGCTGAGCTGCACAACTTCCGTGCAAGTGGCACAGACCACTGCAACATCCCAGGTGTAGCATCATACTAGACCAATAGGAAGTCTGAAAACAAGGTACTTGCATTCTTTTGTTTCAAACTTGCAAAGCCATCAGTTGTTAAGAATATTGTAATAGCTGGTTATTTGCTCACAACTTGACATTGTAAATCATTCCCTGCTATCCCCCCAAAGAGAAGTGGTCAGATGCTTTGTAGAGTTATGAGCCATTTAACAACTTCACATGTTAAATGCTTCTGTCAACATCATCCAAAGATCAAAATTAAGACTTCAACCAGGCATGGCCAAAGCCACACTACACCAACTGATGGCACCAAGGAGAAGAACATGAAAATTGATCTGTGATAATGTGACATATGACACTTCCACTATTTGCACACAATGACGAATGGTGATGGAATACTATCTTTCACTGCTATTAGGTATTATCCAGTTGTATTTGTTCAGGCAATGGTGACAGCTACACCAGTTACAGCACAACCTCTACTTCCTGAATTGGGTATTAAAAAAAAAAAACTACAAAAGTCACACAAGGCTGAAAGGACTTTAGAATCCCGGAAGAACACCAACCACCATTTAGCAGAACCAGAAAGGCCAGGCAGTTAAACAAGTAGCTTTATTACCTCCCTCAACGTAACTCTGTAACCAGGTACATCCTTATTTAATTACAAGTTTGTTTTTATAATTAGGGGTTATGCAGCCCTATTTACGTGAGCATTTGATTCTGTAGCATCTCAAAAATCAAACCAGGATGCATTACACAATAAAAATCTGTTAGTGCTTAAGTTTGGATTTAGTATGATTAAACCAGAGCCTGACATAAGTCTCCCTGAGGGAGATAATTCTACCAGCCACGAGCAAAATAAGCCAAAGCTCAATACCAATATTCACACATTCTAATTGAAGAGTCAGAAAACGCCTGCCTGCAGCCCCTTGTCCCCCGACGGGCCCCCAGCCCACTCCCCATCAGGGCTTCCCCCTCGCCCACCCCCGCAGCCCCTATCCAGGGCTCCAGCAGCAGATGTGGGAGAGAAGGCTGGCACGACTGTGCCTTCACGCCTTTACCAAGCGATACCACAGACCATTTGCTAGGGGATAAGGGGGGATGACGAATGCTCGCTAATTAAACAAATCCCACTCCTGGAGGTGAGCGCGGTGGGGACGGGGTCATCCCCCGCGGCTGTGGGAGCTCCCACTCTTGCGCCAGAAACTTGCTGGGTGGGGAGGGCAGGGGAACCTCCTGCAGCGAGGCTGGGGCTCCACCAGAGCCGCCCCCACACACCCCCCGCAGCCCCTGCCCCCCAGCCCCTCACCTCCCTGCCCCTCAGAGAGGCGTCCCCCCACCAGCCCCTCCCTCCTAAAGGGACTCCTCCCTCCCCAGCCCCTCAGCTCCCTCCCCAGCCCCTCCCCACCAAAGGACGCCCCCCCTGCAGACCCTGCCCCTCACCCCTAAAGGGACGCCCCCCCTCATCTCCTGCCCGTTAGCCCCTCATCTCCCCCCCCATAGCCCCTCATCTTCCCCCCTTCCCAGCCCCTCAACTTCCCCCCTTCCCAGCCCCTCATCCCCCCCCCAGCCCCTCACCCCCCCCCCAGCCCCCCATCTTCCCCCCTTCCCAGCCCCTCATCTTCCCCCCTTCCCAGCCCCTCATCTTCCCCCCCCAGTCACTCATCTCCCCACCCCCCCCAGCCCCTCACCCCCAAAGGGCCACCTCCCCAGCTCCTCACCTCCCGCCCCCCGCCCCTGCCCCCCAGAAGGACGCCCCCCCGCAATCCCCAGGATTTCCACCCCCAGCGCCGCCCGTACCGGTCCCAGTTGCTGTCCCAGAAGCCGCCGGTGCCGGCGGGTCTCTCGATCCAGCCCGGGGCCGGCGGGCAGGAGGCGGCGGGCGGCGGCGGGGGCAGCAGCAGCAACCCGGGAGGCGCGGCGGCGGGGGGAACGGCGCTGGGGGCGGCCCCCCCGGCCCGCGGGTCGCCGTCCCCGGCGCGGCCCGGCTGCTTGCCCACGGCCACGGCGGAGAAGAGCACGGAGCCGCCGGCCAGCCCGCAGGCGGCCAGCGCCAAGGCGCGGCGGAACGACATGGCGCGCGCGCCGCCCGCGTGCCCGCCCGCAGCCCGCGCCGCCCGCGCGCCCCGCCCAGGACGGAGCGCCGCGCGGGGCAAGATTCCTCCGCGGGCGCGAGCGAGCGCCCCGCCCCGGACTAGACTCTCCTTGTTCTATCGCTCGTTACCTGAGAACAGAGACCAGCACCCGCCTCCCCACAGCCTCCTCTCAGGGAGCTGTAGAGCCACGAGGGCTCCTCTCAGCCTCCTCCTGGCTAAACCCCGGGTCTCCAGCCCCCTCCCCGGCTCCGTTCCCGTTCTCTGGACACGGTCCAGCCCCTCGAGGTCCTTCTTGCACTGAGGGGTCCAAAACTGAACTCAGGATTCGAGGTGCAGCCAAGTACAGGGGCACGATCCCTTCCTTGCTCTGCTGGCCACGGTGTTTCTGATACAGGCCAGGATGCTGTTGGTTTTCCTGGACACCTGGGCACTCCGCTGGCTCATGTTCAGCCTACACGAACAGGTCCTTCTCCACCAGGCAACTTTCCTCCACCCTGCCTGGTTTTACCCTCCTAACGAGGTGCCACTGTGAGTGCTTCATGGCACAACCCAGGCGGTGCAACTGCCATGGGTAACACACACATCACATTTAGCTATAAGCCCTGAGCTGGCTTCTGTAGGAATCAGACTCGCGCTTGAATCATAGAATCACCAGGTTGGAAGAGACCCACCGGATCATCGAGTCCAACCGTTCCCATCAATCACTAACCCATGCCCCTTAGCACCTCATCCACCTGCCCCTTAAACACCTCCAGGGAAGGTGACTCAACCCCCTCCCTGGGCAGCCTCTGCCAGTGCCCAATGACCCTTTCTGTGAAAAATGTTTTCCTGATGTTCAGCCTGAACCTTCCCTGGTGGAGCTTGAGGCCATTCCCTCTCGTCCTGTCCCCCATCCCTTGGGAGAAGAGCCCAGCTCCCTCCTCTCCACAACCTCCTTTCAGGTAGCTGTAGAGAGAAGTGAGGTGTTGGCTTTGGGATCCTGGTATTGGAAACAATGAGCCAGGTGTTTGGGAGACACAAGCAGTCTCAGCAGAGACCCAACCTTGTACAAACAGCAGCGTTATGCCCTCTCTTCCCTGCGCGGCTCCTCACTTCACAAGGAGACTCCTTTTGGAAGCAAGATCTCTGTTGTTTCACCAGCATGACCTTCTGTAGAAGAGACTATGTGGTCCAACCGGGACCTTAATTACCTGGAGATGAGCAATGGTACTGCCTTAACAACCTCACAACAGAGCCGTGGGAAAGGAGAAGCAGAACAGAGCACCTTTTTCTTGAGCTGACATCTGAAATCCAGCAGTGCTTTCTACCTGTTAAATGCAGCGTGTTGCAAATGCTGACAGAAATTGTATTGAATCTGAGTCTTAGGATGCTGACAGATTGTACAGATGCCATTATTCAGCTTTTGTATATTTAATTATACATTCTTATCATTCCTGTCAACCTGTTCATGCGTTGCCTTCATACCCACACTGCAAATTGCACCATTCACGTTACATGCCAGCCGTGCACAGTTTCCAACAGCCAGATTCCAGTCGGTGCGAGTGACTCCAGAACAACTGAAAGCAGAGCCTGTTCTCTCCCCAAGCACACTGAGCTCTGCTCGGTCCTGGTGCCACAGGCTCCTTCACTCTGCAGGGCTTAGGGCAGAATGACAAGGACATTGTGCCTGCCCAGAAGAAAACTCTCTCATTGCTACAGAAGCTGAACCACTTCCAGGCTTTCCCAGCTGAGTGTCTTCCCCTTGTCCACCACTTTGTGTCTCTGTCGCACACTCATACGGTGCAGAGAAGCAGATCTGACTCTGTTACAGATCCTCAGGCTCCAGGATATTTTACAGCTCAACAGTGGCCCCAGGGGTGAGACAAGTGAATCACAAACACTGATTTGCTACAGACTGGATGTCTTTTTCCCCTCCTTTTTTTCCTTCTTCCCTGCCTCAATCTATATATTTAAGGCTATCCGTTTTCTGTTTCTTTCTCATATAGCTTTAAAATTTTAATTTGATTCTTTTTCTTTAGTTTATCTTGGAATCACTAACTCTTATCATAGAGGCAGGTGTGGGTATTTATACTGTGTATATTCTTTCTTATAAAGACCCTAGAAGGAAAAAGTTTATTTTCAAAACTTCGCGTCCAATTCCTCATCAATAGTAAAGCTCTTTTTCCCCAGTTCTCAGTCTCAAAGCTTCCTGCAAATGACTGCTCCATCTTTTCCCCTCATGATGTCTTTCTTACCCCTCGTAACACTCATTCCCCGTTAACTGTCCCACTTGTATCCTACCTCTTCCCCTTCAGCTTGTTCTCTAACCTGACTCCCAGTTGCCATGTTTGACTGCCAGCAACTCACAAAAGAAGGAAAAAAATATGCCCCAGATACCACCACTCACTTGGGCACAGGGACGGGCTGAGAGTTGATGGGACAAATACTACAATTCCTGATAAATCTCTCTATTGCTTGAATCAAAGTGTAAAATCATATGGTTCAATTTGACATTTCAGTGATATTAAAGGTGCGTCACAAATAATGTGATACTTGAGGTCAAAATCCTGGTATAGACATGGGCAAGTTTCCCGACTGCATGACAGATGCACCAGCTTACCCCAGGGCTGAACTCGGCTCAACGCCAGAAAGGTTTGAGGCTGTTGCTAAGCAAGAATCAAAATTGTTTCCTCAGCAAAAATGTATTGCTGAACATCTGGGCAATCTCATCGTGTGACAAAATGAAAATGGATAATATTGATTGTTTGCCTCAGCTTTGGATGTCACTCTTCTGTGATAACACTTCACTGTCAGAAATCTCCCGTGCATAAGCTCACATTCTGCAGCTTATTGTTGCTTGGTTTAGGCACTAATGTACTTACACATTTTACATGGAAAAGGCTTTTGAGATGATCTTAGATTTTACTTCAGTTAAGTAACAATTTTTTAAATTAGATTTTGTTTACAGTTTTGTAAAACTTGCAATTTAATTAAGTTTAAAAAAAATCTCTAAAAATAATTTTTGAGTTACCATTAGCTTGAATACATAGTCCTGCATTATATTAATAACTACTTAAGTTGTTTTTTAATATATATTCATATTGCTACTATTGTAATCCAGTTTTATTGTGTTGTATTTCATCTATGAGCAGAAAATCCATCTAAGAGGATAACAACCTACTAACGGTACCCACTAATGGAATTATTCTGTTAGCTAAACCAGTAAATGCTTGTGCTACCGATGCCATAGGTCTAATACTCAGGGATGATTCCCAGGGTGTTATCCCATTTCTATGTCTAGATTGAGAGATACCTCCAAGCCCAAGGTTAGGGTGGCCTCTTAACTATATTGTGGCCAGAACAAAGCACAACAGAAGTCAGAGAGCCAGTATGGTTGGCAGAAAAGTCAGTATAGACAACAGCGTTGCTTTCCTCTGGCAGGCAGAAAAACCTTGTGGCAACAGCAGGAGCAACAGCAGCCCTCACAGTTAACTTCACCACACAAGGAATATGAAGAAGTTCTATTTCCTACATGGGACCTGGATCACTACAAGGATAAGTCAGTGTTTGGATGTTTTATCATTAGCTACAGGCAGAGCAAGGGCAGGTCTCCATCCTACAGTTGGCAAGCAAAATTTATGAACTTTCAGGCATTTTTTTTAAAATGAAACAATTAGAATAATAAAAGGACATTAGGAAAGAGGGAAACGTGGCTTTGTAAAATCTTTTCCATGACCCCAAGTGCGTTTACTCAACATGTATCACCTTCCCAACATAAAAATCTTGTAAGTTTATTCTCAAAAGAGACAGAGGAAGAGAGAAAAGGAGGAAACACTACATCATTTGATGCAAATACATTCAGGCATATACTGTGGATATACTGCTGGCCTTCTTAAAGGAAATATTGATGTCATCCTGGCCTGCTTCAGACCCAGCAAAATTTAAATTAGACACTAGTTTAAACTTTGGGATTACAAAATGATGCTACTTAAGCTCACTTAATATATATTTTTACAGAGCAAGAGAAAATACTGCTTTTAAGCAACTTTGGCTTGTATGACTTGATCAGTTAAAAAAATAAAATATTTTAAAGTAGATACTGGCTTCGTGACCATATCTGGCCACATTAATGAACACATAAGCACGACCACGCGAGTACTGTGTTGGTTAAACACAGCACAAAATTTAGGGAGATTTTGGCATGAAAGGGTATGTTAGCAATTATTCAGATCTTGAATTGAATCTAGATGTTGTGAATCATCTGTTAGAGGATCCTCCAGATCCCTCTTGACCAGGTAAACATGAGAGAGAAGCTCATTTAGGATGAAAGACTTGTCCTCTCCAGACACACTCTCTATAAGCATATTCAAAACTAGGCTTCACCTTATCGAGAGCATAGAAGTCTTTATGTCATGAAAGATTAATCCATTTCTTAATTTTACACTCACAGTCACCATCTTTCTAACTGAAGTAGATTGAAAGAAATTTTTTTAGTAGCACTGGGTTCCCTGGTAAATTGAAATATCTCAAATACAGCTGTAAGGAACAGCTCTTCTGCCCTGTGACTGAATCCCTTTCCTTACTCCTTTAGTAAGGGGGAAACCTCTTTGGTACACTGGGACACTAAAGTCTGATTAACTGAGAATTAAAAAAAAATCTCCTTGCAAGGTCTTGTACTTCTTAAATTGTCCCAAATGGTCAAGACTGTAATGACAGGATAGCTCTAGGATAAAAGTCTGTCTTCTGCACATTGGTGTTATGAAGCCTTGCCCCTGATGGAAAGCATGAGAAAAGAATGTACAGGGTAATGTGTTTTCAGCTTTAGGTGTCCAACAGCTTATTATCAATGAGTCCTCCTCGGTGTCTTAGCTTTCAGTCACTCTAACCAGAAGGTTTCACTCTTCCAAAGACAGAGTTACAAATCAAAAGAACACCAAAAATATATTTGTGAAAGGAAAGACCTAAAAAAAAGTAATTTCTGAACTGGTAAACTAGTTTTATTAATCCAGTCTTTAGCTTTTTCATTGAGTAAACACATCCAGTCCTGCCCCTGAAGTCATACTCGTGAAACTAAGGGTTTGTAACAGCAATACTAACATTGCATTATCTAATGTAATGCTCTAATAAATAATGATGTATCATGCCAGAAGGGTTTAATTTGAAACAGATGGGCTAAGGAATGGAAACATAAGCAAAGTATTTTACTGTAATCACTATCTGGGAAACAAAAGGGGATTTGATATTATTGCCTCAAGGACTGCACTCCCCCTACACACATTTTTGTCTTAAACAACAGTAAACTGTTATTTTGCTAATGAAGTGCAGGTGCTGCCAAGAGCTCACAACAATAAAACAGAACTCAAGCCTTTTTCCTAATCCTGATTAGCGAGTAAGAATTTGCTTTTGCAACAGCATTTGCTGCTTTTGCAAAGTTCAGCTTATCTCTCTTTACACCATTTTCTTAACCTTTTTTTTCTGTTTTAGAAAGGAAACTAAATTTGTAGTTGTTACAGACTCAACAGTGTTGGCTTCTGTTGCATTTGACAGTAACTAACTGTTTAATATTTAGGTGCTGCAGTCTATGCCCTAAACCCAGCTCTGCTTTTAGGTGCACTGGCAAACAATTAAAAAAACTGATTGGCCAAATTCACTGAGCAGGAGTGAAAAGTGAAAGTGCTTGCAAAATCATTTGGGGTGCTCTGATGAACATAATTACACATTTTAGGAGATTTCTAGCTTTAATGATCCATTCATGTTTTAGAAGAAATATGAAGGCAAAATTCTAGCTCCCCCCAAATGGATATGGATATCCTTTCCTATCTCTGTCAGGAGCTATTTCAGATATTCCCTGCTTTACCTCAGAAAAATCACCCTAGGGATGATCTTGGCACAGGTTGTCTAAACCCTGCTGTTCTTTCTTTTTGGAACCAAATACTTAAGCCCTTGTTTTTCTCAGGTTTGGGGAGTTTCAGAGAGGTAGAATTTTTGTATTTCAAGCTTTTCTCTGCAATACTGAAGACATTTCTTTCCTCACCTCTAGTGAAAACTCAGAGCCCCCTTAAACAAGTGTTTACTTGAGACGGCAGGAGCTTGAGGCTTTAAAAATTCCAAGCATTGTGACATCAGTCCAAATAGCTTGAGAAATAAGAAAAGTTAATGGGATATTCAACTGTTTAAACATGGATGTGTGCTCAAGTGTCTTATTACACATTAATTGCACTATCTGCTAAGCTTGCTATAAAGCCAGGAGCTAAGAATTCTTGAATATTAATTTCTATTCTCTTCACTTACTGTGTGACCAACATTTCAGTAAGAAAAGGCCTGAGAGCATTGTCCTGGGTGCTCTACAGAGACTGTGTGAGCACAAGCTCCTTTCAAACCCTGCATGGATGAATTTCACACTGCGTTCACTGGGTTTATATGTCTAGGGAGAGCACCAGTGGAAAGATTGATTTGTCCCAGCGACACCATTTTTCAAGAAAAAAAGGATGTAACACACATCTACATGACTGACACAGAAATAGCTTTGCCTCTGCTGGCAGAAACAAAGAGCACAGCATCAGACTGAGCAGTGCTGTCTCCTGACAGCATGGTCAGGAGCCATTGCTTCCAAGTAAGAGGAGTTAGTACAGTTCCTATGTCTGTTCAGGGCTTATTTTTGCCTGAACACAAAATGCAAAGTTCAGCACTGAAGAAATTGAGTCTAATCTCAGTTACAACAATCATCACTTGGATCCTGTGGAATTATTCCAAACTTACAGTAGTATAACTAAGATCTGTCCTACAGCCTAACAGCCACACATCCACGATCTGAATCACCTAGCTGGGAGTATTTTTTGATCAATAAGTAGAAAATCATGGAAAGCATCTTCTCGTATTACAATACTCATTACTACACATCGTCTTTCTGTCTCATTCCCAACACTAATAAGCTCAGGACCTAATTATCCCCATTTATAAATAACTTTCTTCATCCTGTCACTGTTCAACAACATTTTGGCAGGCATCCTCAGCAGAAGATTTGAAATTATGCCCCTGCCAAAAACTATTGCTGCTGATGAATCACAGTACACACATCTGAAAGGCTGCAGTTGCTTTTATAAATATCTGCACACACACACATATGTAAACGTATGTGTATATATATGCAACCATGTATGTGTGTGTATAGCAATTTGGAAACTGCTATCCATATAGATCAAGCAAAATGGCATGGTAGCTTTTTCTCTCTTCCAAATAATGTTACTGAGGTCATTCAATCAAATTTCTGCTCATGTATTCACGCATTTTGTAGGGAAATTCTAAGGACCGATGGGTGAAAATCATCCCTCTGTATTGAGCTAGTCAGGCTTAAACATTAGTATAAGTTATCAAAGTCATCAGCTGTAGGACTCAAGTGATGAATTTATTCTTGAGCATAGAATTAGGCAGTCACAGAGCATCCAAGGAACTAGGTTTCAAAAATCATTTATGTTACACCAGGCTAAAGACAGCATTGCTTTTGCATCTCCAACACTGTGCTAAGAGATACATTTGTTGCTTTTATCTTGGTCCAGTGATACGGTTTGCACAACATCCTGTGGCAATTTAATCTGCTTTCTCAAAGAAGTTCTGCCTTGTTTCCATTCTGGTTTTTGGTAATTTCGTTTAGCACTCACTACTTCTCGTACTGTGGGAAACAGAGATACTCATTCCTTGTTTCCTCCCTCCATGGCATCAATTATGTCATTTATCAGCTTTAAACCAACTGATTTCAAGAGAGAATTCTTGATGGCAGATGCTTCAGAGAGAAAGAGAATTGGTTTTCTATCCTAATTCCTTTGCCACTAGCACTTTATTGTTATGACCTGGTGTGATTTACCAGTAACGTTACTTCAAAAAGAAAGAATGTATGAAAATTACTTAGCTGAAATGAACTAGAGGTCCATTAGCTAAAATTATCACTGCTATTAGTAGGAATTTATGGAATTCCTCTGTTTTTTACAGTGCATTTGACAGGCACATGGCATTGAAAGACTGGTTGCTGCTTAAAATTAAAAAATACATTTTATACTAAAAGAGTCCCTCCAAGTTAAGCACAGAGGAATGTGGGCTTGCGAAAAGCTGGTGGCTATTCTGTGAAGACAAAGATCCATCTGAACTTTCCCCTGCCGGCCTGCTTTCAGTCCCCAGCAAAATCTGTCATAAAGCTCTGAAGATTTGTGTTATTACCCTGCCTTACACCCCTGCCCTCGCAAAGCCCTGCTTACATTATAACCTGTCTTTCTACAAAATAACAATGAAAATCCACCTGGAGCAGGAAGAAGAAATGATCTATGTACTTAACAGTGTGCTGCCTGACCCAGCCAATTAATCCTCCATGCTGATAGAAACTAGAGGAAATTTTTCTTGCCCAAAATAAATTCAACTGCCCTTTGCTTTCTTTTGACACCGCTTATTCCCTTTCATGACAGCTGAAGATACTTCTTTTCCCCCTTTTTGTTACCTCTGTTTTATCTTTGACCAAAGCTAGGGACTGTAGGAATGCCTTCTGAAGTCCCACACCTCTGCCACAAGGCGTAGTGTCCGTATGGTCATCACATGATTCTCTGCCAAGCAATGCCTGGTTGCCCACAGATTTCAGATCACAGAATCATAGACTAGTTCAGGTTGGAAGGGACCTTAAAGATCATCTAGCTCCAAGTCCCCTGCCACAGGCAGGGACACCTCCCACTGGATCAGGCTGCCCAAGGTGCCATCCAACCTGGCCTTGAACACCTCCAGGGATGGGGCAGCCCCTTGACTCACAACTGCAAATCACTTAGCAACTCAAATCCAGAGGGTCTCCATTCCTGTGTCATACTGGAATAAGAGCCGCCACGTGTGAGGTGGCTTTCCCAGGGTTACAGAGTAAGTCAGTGCCACAGCGGCAGACACCACCTGTGTCACTGTTCCCAGGGTGGTGCCTCACCTTGCTGCGTGGCAGGTAACACATCCCAATGGTCCAAGAGGAAGAGTGCGGATGAGCGCTCTGCTTACAGCTGCCCAGCGTTTGAGCCAGGAGGGGGACAGACACACAGTGCCTAGAAAAACATTTCACAGGTCTCTGCTTCAGGCAGGCAAAGCACTTATGGATGCACAGGTTGTGCAGTGACTCCATCCAACAGCAGGATGCTCAGATTCCTCCTAGTAATCAGTCTTTGTAGGCATATATAAAGATAAACCAAACCCAAGGACAGCACATCCCAAGTCTCTTGTACTCAAAAAGGATCCTCTCCATCATTTGTAACACAGTGCTGAAATGCAGTTCTGCATCCAGGGCTTTAGATATACATGAAGAGAATCTCTACAGATCTCTCTAGAATTTGTGTGGATATAATTCAAGGCAAAAAAAATTTCAAAAATTAATGAAAATACTCGTAAAGAATGTTATTACAAATGCCGTAAAATGAGGGAGAAATACAGTAATTATGGTATATTTCCTTAAGAAACTTTTACAGGTTTTGAAAAATGTAGCTATTTTGTGCTTCAATATAAATGGAAATAAACATTGCAGTGTTCCCCCTTTTGGGGGTCACTCCCAACCTACAGCTGTCTTCTACTGCAGTTCTGCTCGTAATTTTAGTTATTATTAAATATACGTACATCTGTTCCAAGAAGCAGGCAGGGAAGAGCAGAATTGCTTAAGGCAATGAAGTGTATGGCCTCCTGGAATGAGGACTGTGCTATGTGGGTATTATGTGGAGGGTTTGGATTATAAGGAAATATGCAAGAAGTCAAGGGAAGGATCAAGGCAGAAATGCCTTTCATATGTTTACTAAAACAGCTTTCCAAAGTTAGAGTGAAAGACGAAGACTAATGCCAGCAACACCCAACACACAAACACCCCAGATCTTCCTCCACAAGAACATGACCTGGGGTGATGCTTTCATTTGAGATTAAATATGCTGTGAATTTGCACTGTTGCTCCTGCACACCTAAGGGATGAATCTGCTTGGCTCCAGCTACACAGCTGATGGCAGAATGATAGGGCTTGGACCTCTCACAAACACATTTGTGAGGTCAGGAAGTCCCATCTCCATCTGACGTGGAGCAAAGAAGCATGGAAAGACACAAGAGTCAGCAGTAATTTGCAGAGGAGCCAGGATTGGTGCCAGAATGCCTGATGCCCATTCCTGTGCTTTAAGTGCAGACCGTGTTTCTAGCTGAACATTTAACTGGCACTTCTCTTAGTGTGAATCATAGCTTAACACTGGGAAACTGCCAACAGACAGCAGTGCAAAGCACATGCATTATGATATAGAAGGTTGTGGCCAACAGCAGAGCAGTTTGTCTGCATCATGTCACAGGGTGTCTGCAAAATTAGTCATAACCAAGTGCCACCTATTTATAAGTGCTTACTTCTCTGGTTTTAAGTCTGTTATTTTAGATATTTGTCAGTGAGACAATAAGGGCTGATCCCAAGGCCAGATGGATTCATAATAATCAGGCTGCAAAAATAGGATCATGCTGTTACTCACTGAATTTACTCAGGCACTGCAGTTTCTAGAAGGTGAGCTTTTCCCAAGAAAAAGTAGCATTGGTTTGTGTTATAAAAAACCCCAACCAAACAACAAAAACTCTTTCACCATCTGTTCAAATGACTGTACGAGAGAAAAAGCTGACAGTAAAGCTGTGTTCCACTAAACCACCTGTGCCCAGGACTAGAAACAGATTATAATGCCATTTTATGATCTTCCACAGTCATCTCTGACCCCAAAATCCTCAGGTGCTCTGCACCCACATAACTGAAAGGCTTTCAAGATGCGTGCTCCATGGCAGGGTGGCGTGCTTTGCAACTGGCACACAGAGGGGCCGTCTATCTCACATCCATTGAAGCAGTGAATGCAGAAGAAACTCCTGCCCATGAGCCACCTACCTGTGCACAGCATGAAAGAACAAACTAGAAGAGCACCACGTTGCTGCTTCACTAGTAAACCCAACACCCTCCCTCCTTTGCTACCTGCCACTCAAAAATGCCTACATGAAGACTACTTGTCCAAGTTCTCTGTAACAGGGATAGAAGCTCCATTTTTAAAACACAAGACTTACCTGTGGCACTCCTGTTATTCTAAAATGCAACTCGACTCCTGGAAAAGCTCATGAACTGGTAGAATCTGCTGCATAAGTTATGTTGAGCACTTCTGCCAGATAGTCTGATCAAGCTGGCCTATGCCCGTAAATACAGAAATTACTCTGATTAATGAGGAGAGGATAGACAGAATATCTTTACGCAGTCTAGAAATATCGATAAATCTCAGCATTGCCCATAATGCTCACACAGCCTCATAACCTGCCCATCTCAGGCCACATATATTGTAGATCTAATATCACAAGGACGGGCTATGCCAGTGCTTTACATTCCTTGCAAATAAATGGCAAAATTACTGTCTGAAAAATCCACGCAAGGGATGTGTGTGTGCAAGGTGAATAGGAGAGAAACAGAGCATGAAATAACTTGTAAGGGAAAGGAAACATCAATACTCTTCCTTACAGTTAGGAGATGAGAGTCTCTTCTACAGAAGCCACTTTTCTCTCTCTAGATAAGATCCACTGTCTGAAGCTTTGCAAACGTCCCTGTTCCATATCTAGCTAGAGCCATGAGTTCTGCATCCCTGTTGGCAGGAAAACAACCCACTTGGGTGGGAGCAATCAATCACTTCGCCCATTTGAAAGAATTGCTGAGATACCATCAAGGGCAGCGGGGCTGAAGGATTCTTGTTGTCATGGCCAAGAGCCAATTTCTCAAGGGCACTTGTTTAGGGTGATATCTGATGGTTTGTCTAAGGGCTCGGTTTTTCCCAAAAGACAGCCCGTCCCCTCCTCCTCCACTGCTCCTTTATAGGTCTGAGCACTGCAATGTGATGAGGCATCCCTCGTGCTCTTACATACTCTCTCCACTTTCTCCAAGCTTCCATCACTGCTTTCCTTTTTCTCCGAACATCCCTTAAAACAGGGGGTCTACCTCCTCTATGGCTTGGAACATAACCACTGGCAGAAACACTGTTTCCAGTCTATTTTATTTGCTCAGGTTTTAGTAAGTATTTTTGGTTCTGTATGTTGCTGCTTATACAATTATTTTTCTTCTACCAACACAGATAATTTCAATTTAAAATACATCAGATAGGGACACCTGTAACTAGTTTTACTTGAATATTTGTACACAGTTATGTATACATTATATACATATAGGCATTATATATACATATATATAAGGCACTGTAAAACGTACCATCGCTTCTCTAGGATATTTTTAATCTGTAAAAGTAGATCATATTTCTTCATATAATTTGAAATGTCTAACCAAGACATTTTTTAAACGTTTCAGGGTTACAGAGATATCAGCCTTGAAATAAGCCTTACTTTAAAATTCAAGTTATTGTGACAAGATGAACAAAAACTATTTTGACAGTAATTCTAATCTATTCATTATATAACTGCTTCTCTCTTAAAAGACATGTTCACCTGTATAAATAGTTTCCTTTGTCTCTCCTCATTATGTTCCAAAATGTGAACTGAAACTTGCCCTGCAGAATAAAAAGTAACAATAATGGAGAAATGAATACAAACTTGGATAATTTATCCATTACTTAGAGAGACGAAAGCCAAAATTGCTGGAAGCCAAGATGTCTTTAAATGAAATAAAATAAACCAGATCATGATCTTCTATAATTCCGTTTGATGTAGCCAACATCAGTGGAGCCTGGTGATTTTGTATATAAGGTAATCTCTGCCAGGTTAAGACATGACAGCACACAAATATCACTGGCATTTATAATGAACACGCTTGAATGGATCCTTGCTTAATGTAATTAGCCCATATATGTAAATTATGGCATCAGAAAGCCTGCAGCAGCTGCGGTTAGGAGGGCTTGGCAACCGTGTGTGTCAAAGCCCACTCTTACAGATCAAATGGACGTATTTTCAAAGACAGAAACAGACAGATGAAGACAGATTAAAAATTGTGAAACTCTGGGATGCATAAATCCAGATACTCTGGGTAGAACATTTCAACAAATACCAGCACAATATTTTTCCACAGTTACTCTGTAGCAATGATTCACAATTGTGCCGCACCACAGGATCCCTATTAACCCCAAAATGTCTATAAAAAACAGTACAGAAAACTGCATTTCATTTTGTTCCATGGACCACCTGCTGTGGCCTCCCGAGCACGATGCATTGGTCACAACTAGGAGACACTTCTAAAGACTCAGTGTATTTGCTACTTCACCATAAGCACCTTGAAAATGAGTTAACTTGTAATGTTTCATCACCTGCAGATTTTTCACTGGAACTGGCCTTTCCAGTTCTGCTGTTTCAGTTCACGTTTTGCACAAGTAGAAATGAAAAAAGGCAGCGTGTCACCAACCATCTTGGCAAACGAATGCATCTGAGGTGTAACTTACCAGCGAAAACCAGACACTTGAAAATACTGAAGTGACTCAGAGGTTTAAAAAATATATATGTATTACGAGAGCCACAAAAAAGGTTACAGACAGAGTTCCACAAAGCCTGCACAGATACATTCCAACAATTCAAGGTGGCAGAACAGGTGAAATACAGACCATAAAAACTGTTTGACATAAACTTTCCAGACTGTCAGAGACAGCAACTTCGACCCCATCTTTCCCACACACAAAAAAATATTGAATATATATCTATATATATATCTATATCTCTAGTCTGGACTACAGATATAGTCCAAAGAAAACCACATTGCAATCTCCACATTAGGCTTATAGGAGAATAGGCATCATCTGAGGAACGTCCACTGTAACGCCCACGAGGTGATTATCTTAGGCCAAGCTGACATAACATGATGCTTGGTTAGCAATTTCAGAACAGCAACACAACACAGTTCATTTGCTGCACACGGCTACTCACACGTAGCTCTGTGCAACCCCTAGAGCTGACTTTAACCAAATTAAGTACTTATATTTGCTTTGCTTTATTTAATTTAAAAAGAAAACACAAACATAAGACACTAGGGCAGTTCCTGCTATCACCCTTCCTAAAAATTAAAGACTTGAAGACTTCTTAGTGTACTTGCTTACAGACACATGTATTAATGATCTTCAGGAAAATACGCCACCCTAAGGCTGTTCACTTCAGATTATGTCTGCATCCAGTTTTGACACAGGGAGCCAAATGCTGGTTGTACATCAGTGCAGTATTTGGCCCAGAGTTTCAAGGTGTTTGCTATTCAGACTTTCCTATGAGGTCAACAAACAAAGTAGTAAAAAAACAAAATATTAAGGCTTCAAGTAAAAATATGTCCTCTCTCTCCTACCCATGTAGTAAGATACATTTAATTTCATAATACTCCATATATTATACACTTAAAGATACAGAGATCCAACTTTTCAAGGCAGATCATACTACAATGAAAACCTGGAGGCTAAATGGGAGTGCATGAACAGGGAATGAACAGCTAATAAAATGCAATATGCAATGAAAATTGATGCACAAACTAAACAGAAACTATTGCTGTTTTTTAAATAAGTAATACAATCCACAGCTAAAAATAAAAACACACTGAAGAGATTTAAGACTCCTGAAACATGAAATACACATGACAAAAATAAAGAAGCTACTTTACAAGATGCGTTAACTTGTGCTGGATTTCCATGGCTGATCCCCACCTACTGTAAATTAGCATCGCTTAAATGAACTTTGATGGAGCCACACCAGTTTACACCAGCTGAAGATTTGGCTGTAAAAACAGAGACTATCTGGGCAGAAGAACCTTACTGCTTATCTGTAAACTGCTTGAAGAACTATAACATGGGCTGGATTCTGCTCCAAAATTAGACTTACTAAATAGGTCCCCAGTCTCATAACAGGAGCTATGGAAACAGACACTTACATTTATAAGAAAATAGCTGCAGGTTCAGTGCCTTAGATGGAAATGAGGCTGGATTTGCTGCATGCAATCTCCTGTTAACAGTTCTGCTTGGATTATTCTTTCAGAAGATTTGAATAACTTACTCCAGGCTATGTGCACTGAATTATATGCAAACCTCAAAAGGAAAAAAAAAAAAGAAATACTTTGGTACCATTGTAAACCTAGTAACAAGTCGAATGTCTCTCAGCTGTGGGCTACACTACTCATAATATACACAGTCCTTACATCTGAACTTGTAATGACACAGTGCATTCATTCTTTCCTCCCCTACTCCTCGTGAACTATGTCAAAATAACCCTGGATATTAGTGCTTTATACACACAATATTGTGTTTAGTCTTACTGAGAAATTCTCTCATGAACTAATGTAGTTAACTTCAAAGGCTCTTCAGCCCTTCAAGTTCCTCAGTAGCTTTCGTGTTTATAAATGCAGGAGAAAGCAATCAAAGTGGAGCATCACTGGGATGCAAATCTCAAATATTACATTGGTGCAAATTTTCAGCCTTGCTTGCATGAATTTCATGTACGTATTCAAAGATACATGATAAAATGTGCCCTTGTCCAGCTCTCCGGCCCAAATTCAGTGTGTCGCGTACCCCCTCTTTTTCAGGGCTTACATATGGCATACATGATACTTTAAAAACAAGTAAGTCTTTTGATACTCTATGCACTAGAGTGAATTCCAGTCCTTGAGGAAGTCCTGCATCTTCCCAAGGAGGTAACTTCAGGGAAGATTGCAGATTAATAACAGTTAAAGATGGAAGAAATCCGTAAGGCCATCTGGTCTAGCCCCTTGCCCCTGCAGGCTCATTTCATACAGAAATTTTTTGGATGACTTGTCCAAATCCAGCTTGCCTGTCCCGACTAGTTGGTCTCCTACACCCTGCCTTGGAAGACTATTCCAATGATCCTTCCCCTCTATCTTTTCTGCTCCCGTCTTAGTGGAGACCATTGACAATCCTTCGATTTACCTTTGGTTTTACATCTTTTAACTAAAGTATTTGTCAAGTTACGATACTGAATTTCCACACCACTGCTTAGCCAGAGACATGATTTTAGCCCTTTAAATCTTCTCATCGGCCTGTCTGTCCAGTCTTTTAATAAATATTGCTCCATCTGTACCCAATCCAGTTTGCCAGCGTCTTTCTGGTACCGTGGAGCCAGAGACAATATTCTACACGCAAGTGAGCAAATCTGCATAGAAAGACTATTTCTTCTCTGCTCCCTACAGCAGGCATTTAAAGTATCACTGAGGCAATAAAATGCCCACCGATTTCTAGTTTGCTTTCTCATAACTTTGGCCTTTGGCAGCTGCATTGCTTTCCAGGTTCCTCCCTTTGGGCAACACAGAGCATTACAAAGAGATGATTAACTTTCTTATGTTCTCTTCAGCTTTCCTCTGCAAAAAAATGATGTGATATACAAGGGACATAATAAGCATGTATTGCAGCAGATGTCAAGATTTATCAAATCAAAAGATAAATTTTTAAACAGGCAAAACTGAGGTCAATATTTGCCTTCTGGAATAATTAATCTCGATATACATGAAAACAAATAAGATGTTATCAACACATTCTGAATTGCTACCAAATATCTGGAGGGCTCTCCATTACATCAAGGACTGAAAAGGATTCAACCTCTTCAAACAAATATCCTGAAAAATTGTTAATTTAGCTCTCTAGTCAAAACTATTCACCAGAAGAACCAGGTGGGAAGTTGAGGTTTCGTATGCTGACTGGCTCAGTGATAAATAATCATTTTTAGGGACTTTGGCAACAGTCGCTCAGGATATTCTTAACAGCACACATGATCTGGCTAGTTAGCATTGGTCCAGATCTCAGTACTTTTGACTTCTGAGGTGGTAACTGAAAAGGAAGGAAAAGGAGATTAGGAATGAAGAAAAAAAAATAAATCCATTTGTCCCAAAATTAGCTTTGCCAGAGTCCTCATATCTGTGACAGAAGTAATGCACCCTTTCTTGTTTTTTATAGTAAAGTTGTCTTGAAATCCAACAAAGTAAATGTAGTTTTCTAGAGACAGGAGAAGGAAACCTCAGAACATTTGACTGATTGATTGATAATATTCTAAAAAGTTGTTCCCCAGGGGGAAAAAAACCCAAATGGAAAATCTTTAGTCTTAACAGTATTGAAGACCAGAGGGAATGTGCTAGTAATTAGGCAGACAGAAAATTTATATCCTTTAGATGTACGCTTGGCTCAGTTATACACACTGTGAATTCAACAGATCATGATAACCTTGCTGCAGGATTACAGACGGCACCAGGACAAGGCAGTAAACCATGTTATTGTCTAAATCCAACGGGTAATAAGGAGGGTGCAGGGAAAGCAGCTGACGGCTGTTTAAAATATGTTCCCATCCAAACATTTCCTTTCTTATCCACTTGGTTTTGTTTCCGAGTCAGAGAAGCCTTTATAAACCAGAGGGAGCAAGAGGTCAGAGTGGAAGATCCTTACTGGTGTTGCAGTCCTTTTCCACGAGAGACGAACACACGCACGCACACACATACAATTTCACGCACAGGGAGTAGAATGGCAGACAGTGAGAAGCTGTTGCATTCCTTTCTCCTGCTCCCATCCGGGGCCAGGGAGCAGGAAGGCTTCGAAAGATGACATGGCACTTGTGGCCCAAGTGCCTTTGCCTTGCTCCTTCCCAGGAGGAGGAACACAACCTGCAACACCTGGAGGACACAGAGCAGTTCTTGCACACGCAGACTGCCCAGCACAGGCAGCCTGCTTTCCACGTTGATAGGAAAACAGCAGTTGGGCCTCTGACTCCTGCTGGACACATCACTGGCCAGAAAAACTGGGAAGGCGCATAGGGAAAATGAATGATCCTGGACTGACTATATTTTTTCACAGCACAACTGGTACACAACAGGTTTGTTGGACAGACTCACGCACAATGGCTTTAGCGCTCTCTTGCATGAAAGAAAACCGCTCTGTGGTTGTGGCGTTAGGTCGCAGCCAGTTCCTGCCTGTCAGTTCAGGAAAAGTCTGACGAACTGTACAATTTTATTCCCTCATGAATAAGGCTGCAGCTGTTTTTTGGCCAAAAGAGAAAGATGAAAGCAGAACAAACCCATAACATGAAAAGTAGAGTGGCCAGCTGCTGCTGCTCCTTCTTTCTTGTTATTTGAGTCTTCACAGTGCTCCTAGCTTCATGGCTGGCTGAGTGGATGGCTCTTTATTTTTAATTAATTTTATCCTACACTGAAATTTCATAGGTTGTTCCACCAACTCCAGATACCTTCTTAACATTTGAGTGTCTAGCGGGGCTGACAGGTGTCCCCTGGGAACTTGACGTTGAACCCAACCTGGATATTCCTTTTGGCTGTCCATTTATTTTACTGTGAGGTGTCTTCAACTGCACGTCATCCCTGCATCAAAAGAAATATCAAAAGATGCAATGTTAGTGACCAAAGCGTGATAGCAGAAAGGCTTCATTCAGGATAAACAATTATCCCTGAGTCCCAATGCTGGAAAATATTCAAGCATGGGAGCAACGTGCTTGAAGCCAATATAGCTGATGAAAAGCCACTGTAATAGGGGAATTCATTTGGCCATTACATTAATGGATCAGACCCCAGTAATATTTGTTAATTTAATTACTCGCTTAAATGCTTTGTTGAACCAAACTAATCGCATAAGCATTTGTAGGGTGCAGGAGGGTTTAACTGGCACCACTGTTGACCTTAAGCCAAACTGTGTCTCACAATCACAAATAAAATTCTCACAAAAAAATCACTTTCCAGTTATACAGCCAGTTAAACAAAATTATGTCGCTCAGTTCTGAAAGTCATAAGAGAGGTGAAGCCTAAGATTTCTTTATGACAGAAGACACAAACTGAATCGAGTCAGGAAGCACTCTAGGATGCCTGTAATTAAAGACCATATTCCGGATGGACTCCCTAAAATAATTTCCTTTCTTATGACCTACTGCCAGGGAGCAGGGACAACAGGCTTTCCTCAAAATACCTTTTAAATCTAGGCCACTACACACTAAAACTTAATGTGTCTTGTCCACAAGACGCACAAAGTAATTCAATAAAAGCCTAGCAAAGAACTTGTATGTGTCCTGGAAGCACCAGCACAACTGGGTTTTTCTGTACTCTCACATCTTACTCCTGCTCACTGGATGTCTGCTTGGGTTTGCCTCCATCTGAAATTTAAGACTGGCTCGTGCCAGCAGCAGTGACCGGGGCTGAAATACCTTTCTGAAGGGAACACTTTCTGCCTGCCTGCAAACTGAGGCAGCCTGAGCTGTTTCAGATCACACTGACTTTTACTGGAGGCCAGCGTGCTTGATGGATTAACTGTATTCCAAAGGCAATTTCTTTCTTTACCTGTGTCTGCAAACCAAAACAAACCACCCCAGACTCTCAGACAGCTCTTGATAGGCTCAGAATAGCTCCAAAATTAAAAGTACTTTTTATGTCTGGTCTCACAGCTGCACTCTGGAGCTGGAGCAGCACATCCATCAGCTTACACCACCCCAGCTTCTGCTCTTTCAGCTCTGCCTGTGCTTGAGAACGGAGTGGTGGGTATGTGAACCAGCAAAACACACACAGCTAAATATATGTAAAAAAAAAAATGTTTTTGTAAAATGCTGCTGTATCCCCAAACAGCTGAAATACACATGGAGCAAATTCTACATTTGCCTCATCAAAACATTACAAAAGCCCTAATTCAGTGCTGAAATTCTCCACAATAACGCTGTCTGCCTCCTGAAACAAGACAGAAAGGAGCTGGGGAGTGTTAGGGGAAGGGGTAGAAAAGGAAGTCATTTGTAGTGTTACTGACAGAGCAAACGTGCCAGGTTTACAAAGCACAGACTGCCTGTGGGTTAAAAACTTCACTGGGTTAAAAACTTCAAGTCTGTTAAGCCCTTTATTTATTCATCTAGGTACCTGATGAGACTTTAGGGACTTCTGTAAAAAGGATCCTCTGCAGTGATATCATGTCTGAAACTTTAACTTCTGATGGGATGTGTCCATCTGTAGCTATTTGAACAGCTAGACCACTTTTGCCAGACATTGTATTTTTACTGCTTCAAAAAGCTGAACTGAACTGAATTTACAGGCTCTACATTTGAAATGATCACAATGTAAAAGCAGTGGGATCGACATGCTGACAGCATAACTGAGAATCAGACACTAACAAAAAGCAAAGAGCTTTTCATAGTAGCGTCTTTCCTATAGCAGCTGGTGACACATCCAGGTCTCCAACAGAGGGCAGAGGGGCAAAAGAAAACCCACAGGTCTTTCACTGAAGCAGACTTGTTTCTTTAATACATCTGAAAAGGAAAAAACCGACCCCCAGACAAATAATTCTAACAACTGCAATTCACTTGAAAACACTGAGGAAAAACATGCTGGCACTAAACTTCAGGAGACCTACAGTAATGGTTCTCCCACACTTCAATAAATTTCTCCAAAATGTTGGATAATACTGCAGTGAGAAACTTGGGGCCATAGTGCAGCAAGTGCCAGATACAAAGAAAACCTAGATATTTCTGATGAGGCCTCTGGGCCCCAACTTGGCTGAAATACAGCATCCTTGGCAGGATCATGTAGCTCTCTGCAGACTTTCCAAGCTCTATAGTGTCCAGAAGGAAGAGAAAGGTGCGTGCAGAAGCTGCAGCTGAGGATCTTGCTCAGATCCCCTTCCTCAGGCTCTCAGCACAGCAAATCTTCTCTCTCCCCACACTTTCTCAAAGAAAGGAAGGAGGCAGGAAGGTCCTGCCAAGATGGGCTGTGCTTTTAGCAGGAGTTGTGTACAATGAGACACTCAATAAAGCTTAATACACAGCTCTCTATGCCAAGCACAACTCCCAGGAATGGTCTGAGCCCCTTTTTCCCTTAGTGCAGTGTAAGGGTGCGTGTGCTGCGATCCCAGCTTGGGATCTGTGTCCAGGCAGTGATTGGGTCCAGCCTCCCTTTAGAATCATAGAATAACCAGGCTGGAAGAGACCCACCGGATCATCGAGTCCAACCATTCCCATCAAACACTAAACCATGTCCCTAAGCACCTCATCCACCCGTCCCTTAAACACCTCCAGGGAAGGGGACTCAACCACCTCCCTGGGCAGCCTCTGCCAGTGCCCAATGACCCTTTCCAAGAACAATTTTTTCCTAATGTTCAGCTTAAACCTCCCCTGGTGGAGCTTGAGGCCATTCCCTCTTGTCCTGTCCCCTGTCACTTGGGAGAAGAGGCCAGCACCCTCCTCTCCACAACCTCCTTTTAGGTGGTTGTAGAGGCTACAAACTAAAACAGCTCCACCCTTTTGTGCCAGTAGGAGGGATAATCTGCCTCATACCTTGCAAATGATTATCCAGTTCAGCTAAGACACTGACTTCTACAATTTAACTGACCCCTGTATTCCAAGCTGCAGTGCACGTGCAAACATTTTGTCACGATGAGGTTGCTAAGAGCGTGTCACAGAATTGAAGAGAACCCAGCAACCTCCCACCCTCGCTGGCCTCCAGCAAACTGTGTCACCTGGGTCACGCCTCCAGCAAGGCGCTCTGCACTTGCTTGCAAACAGATTCTCATTGCTAAGCAGCACGTAAAGCAGCACCTACCTCTGTGCTCCCACCGATTGCACCTCTGTAATCTCCACAGTGTTCACAAACGAGACTGCCTTCGGGCCTCCGTAAGAGGGGGACCTAGGCATCCCTGTGGGAGATGATGGGACCTGGTGGCCTGGGGATTTGTAGGAGCCATTGCTCACCCTGCCCTGTAGTGCTTGATGGGACTGCACGTTATTATTGGCTAAATCAGCTTGCAGAGAGGTTGTGGAAGTCCTTGGTGCTCTTGTCATTGCACTTGAGAGTGAAGACACTGAGGACTGCAGTATAGGGTTCCTTGTGCTAAAACTGGTAGCAGCCATCAGATTGTCTCTAGATCCGTATCTCATTGCCATGCTGCGAGGGTCTTCAGAGAGTGTGCTGACTTGCTGAAGGCTGTAAGAGCTAGGGGTGTCGTAGACACCTGAGTCTGCAAATACTGAATCAGGGTGCGAGTGGAGAAGCTTTTCTCTCTCTTCCATCTCTTTCCTCTCCTGGATGGATGCCATAATGGTTTTGGAAAGGTTATCATAGCGGACTGGGGAGGGCTCCCGCTGATGTGGAGCTGGACCCCCCAGCACTGGGCTGAAGCTCTGCGGTGGTTGGCGTTGCAATTCGCTGCCCCGTAGATGGCACATTTTGGCTGATAAATATGGGGAGTGGTACCCAACGGAGCTAACTGCAGAATGGGCGATGCACTTCCTCCCCGAGGGCGACATGGGGTTTAGCAAACTGTCATAGGAAAGACTCCCATTTCTGTTTGACAGGGAGTTGGGAGAAAAGATGCTTTTGTAAGGGGTGGAAGCCGCCCCCTCAGACTTTATTGGATGAAGGGGCACTTTGTCTGTTCCTCTCCTGCCAGCAGATTTCAGGCTGAGGGATCGAGAATTGACGGCAAAGGAATCTATCTGAAGTGGGGAAGACTGATAGGTCTTGTGGAGGGAGCTCTTGCGGTAGCTGGGCATGTCCAGGCTGGGTTCGGACTGGTAATCAAGACTCCTGCCATCCTCTTCTATCAGAGCCCCTTGGCTGTGTCCCTCCTGCACGGTGATCTAAAACAGAGGTGGATATGAGAAACAGAAGCCGACGATACATAAGTACATGTTCGCTTTGCCCACTGAGTGCACAGGAATAAAAGACCTGGAGGTCTTCTCTCAGACTCTCAGCCCAGCTATGACACAGGTTCATTATAAGGAATCTCCTAACTCCTGTGCAGCACATGGATAAGCGCCCCAGGAGCAAGGAGGTGTTATTCATAATAAGTGCTAAATAACATCGACAGTATAAATATGTCAATACATGCGACACTGAAAACGCAGAACAAGAGACCTTCTAAACTGAGACTCAAGTCTCAGTCAAGGTAAATCTGATTGTATTCCGATATCACTGTCCTTGGAAAAAGCTCTTCAAGTTTTCTACAAATAGCTCTTGAGCTGAGGGCTGGCTGGTTTTGTGCGCTGAGTCAGAAATGCTTCAGGCTTCATTTCAACACACTGGGGACCAGCACACTCTTATCCACTTTACTCAGAGCTATGAATATTCAATAATTCTGAATTTCTGGTCACAGGTCGTCAAAATTAAGCACCTAAGCTTAATTAAAGCAGAGTGTCTCCTTCCCATCATTTAGACAATAAAATTAAACAATTCTCTTTTTTCTATTGCCTGTGTAGGAGAGAGTGGCCACACCAGAGTAGGAAACACAGGCCATAATTAATTTATGTGCATTGAGAACAGATAGGAAAGGTCCTTTGTATTAATCTACAAATGACTGCTTACAGTTCTGTCCACTTAAAATACCGTTCTATCCTAAGCAAATAATCTTTGCTGTTATTTTTAAGGAAGATTTTGCCATAACACACAATAAATTTGCTACGTTGGCCCTTAAAAAAATTTTTTTATCAATCACATATTTAATCAGAAATCTAGCTTGTTCTTTCTTTAATTTCTTTTAAAGAAAATTTAACCAAAAAAGCATAACTGGCAAAAATCTGTTTTATTCTAATTTTTTCTTCAAGTTTTTAAATTTGGGCTAGAAGATAGGGAAATATGCAAAACAGCTCACTATGTTCTAGAGCATGGTGCTAAATTTGGCTTTCTCTGGAAAAAGGAGCCCAAGTGACAGCCTGTAAAGGAGGAGGAGAGAGCAATGATGCAGCTTATAAGTGTATTTGTGATACTTATCCTTGTGCCTGGATCCCTCTTTCCTAACAGCTCTCACTGCTCAAAAGCAGAACTACATTGATGGGCTGAAGAACTGATAGAAAAGAGACAAGATGATATTCCTCACACCAGCTAGTCTCTTTTCCTTGGTACCTTATACTTGGATATGGCTTGGCAGACAAATACCTGCTATCCTGTCAGCGTGTGAAGTGAACTCATTTTCATAATATTCCCACTTGACTACTAGAAAGTTGTGCCTACTATAAAATCAGAACCTATCCTGTACCCATATTGCATTGATAGCCACTTAGTGAAAGAAAAATGCAAGCCTGCCTTCCATGGGGCTCTGATTTTTGGCATCATGACTCAAAATATTGTGTGTTGCTTACAGACCTCAAAAGTTTTACCTGACGCCTGTAAACAGAGTATTTTGCATTGGATATCAGACCATTTTTCATGTAATAAAGTGGAAGTGATAGGATATTGAACTTCTTGGATACAGTGAACACACTGTTGTTCTTACATTCCCTTTCATAATTCAATCTTTTTTTATCAACTGGACAAACCCACTTAATTTACAATTTTGAAATGAAATTATTCAATAAGATTTACAATTATTGCAGGAAGACTAAAACTCAAACTTGGTGGTAACTGGAATTCCACCATCTATCACCATCTGTGTTTTCAAAATGAGAAGGATACTATAATAGAAAAGTTTTCTTCACATTTAAAGGAACATTCTGTCTTATTCCGATGTTGCTGTAGTCAATGCTGTCTCTCTACCGTATTTTCCTTTCATTACTTACATCACTCCCTTTTTGTTACTGCATGGCTGACATTGGAGAAGCTGATGAAATTAATTGTAAGAAAACTGCATTGTGTGTGGCATGTGTTTGTTATGGGTACATAACAAAGGAAGATTTGGATACATATTGCAAATATACAAATGACACCTGTGATTTTTGAACTGTTATTCTCACATCCTGGAGGGCCAAGGAATATTTGCAACAAATACATGAGAAATAAGTGAAGAAAACAAGCCTGTTAGCACTACGCTTAGTTTGGCCCTCTGCTTCCAAAGGAAACAGCGTAAACTGTTTCAAAACTCCTAAGCAAAAGAAAAATTGGTCAAAATCCCTGAGCAAGTCTCTCTAATTGCTTGGATCTCAGTTTCCTTGATAGAAGGAAATGATGCCAAGTACTAGGAAGGTGGGGTTTTTTCCATTATATAACCCAAATGTGCTGAGAAGGTGAAAAGGAAGGTCAAACACAGGGAAACTTCCATTAACTTTATCTAAAATGTCTCTTGGGATGCGTATTTCTGTTTCGCAAGCTGACATCTTAAGGAATCACTGAGCATGTTGTCTGTTGGCTGAAGGGTCTGATCCAGAAAAGCGCTAAGCATGCCCAGTTCTCTCTGAAGTGAATAGGAGTTGGCACCTATGTCAGGAGAAGCCAATGGGAGGTGACACTTCTCAGCATCTCAGGGTCAGGCTGAAACATGGGTAAAGCAGCAGCGCACGCCTGTCAGCTCAATAGAGGAAAGCTATGAAAGCAGGCATGTTTTCATAGTGCAAATATATGCTATCGCACAACAATGCCGAGCATCGCTATTTACTTTTACACTCTACATTCACCAGGGCCCTGCGGTGACTTTGTCCTCAGCTCCATGTCGCGGGCGTTAGCCGGGTCGGATTCTCCCAGGCTCACTCACCTGCTCAGCCGTAGCGTGGTAATGGACTTTGGGATTGTTGCTGAAAGCCGGTCGGTACTTGTACATGGCAGGTGTAGGAGGGCTGATCAGTTTGGGGGAAAGGCCACCTTCTGGAAAAGAAAACAAAAAAGAGGATTTCCTATTAAAACGCGTGGACAGAACGCCGTCTTCCCTAACTCCCAGCTATCCACTGCTCTCTGCAAACAGATCTGCTCCGGAAAGAATAAACCTTGCAGTACTTTTGTGTAGAATTTCACCAAAATCAATAAGGCCCCTGTGGAAACAACAGCACAAAGCTGCCAGATCAGCTACGTAACAAGAAGAAGAAACGAAGTATAATACATTAAGTGGGGTGACATATTTTGGTGAATAGTAATTTTGCCATAATTTGCGATACCAGATATTAGAGTAGAATTCAGCTACTAGTTTTGTCTGAAAAATACAGAGGGTTTTTTTTAATTTCACATCTTCATAAATGAAATAATTCAGTTTGTAATGCCTAAGCATTTCATACAAGCATTTGATTCCTTAGTTCAAAATGACATTTTTAGTTGTAAAATTGATAAAAAAAAATTAAGAAGTGGTTTAAAAGGGTTTATAAACTCAGCAAAACTGAAATCCAACCTAGACTTGACTCAACCACTTCACGTTAACTTTTCTCTCTCTTTCCTGTTGTTCATTCCCCTAGCTCAGAACTCCTGGAAACAGAAAAAACCCTCACCCAGATCCCATTATTGTTCTGAAAGAATACCAAAAGTCTTTTAAAGAGGCTAAAATACTTTCTTTTTATTAAAAATAAAACACTGATCATGCGACTGTACCTTCATTGGTCCCCAGCTGCCCTTTTAGCTCGGAGTACTTGCTTGAATCTCCTTTGGGTGGGAGAGGTGGTTGCACATCCATATTTTTATCCTCCAGACCTTCCAAGCTAATTTTAGACTAAAAAATGACCAAAGAATCAATCATTATCCACAACGGTTAAGTAACATCATGTGTCAGAGTGCTGGATGTACCACAGAACAAGAACTACCTACACCTATAGTGACAAACATGATTTAGCATCTACTGCAGACAAGGACGGTCATGTGTAAAATTAGCATTGTCATAACAAGCCCGTATAATTCGAAATGCAGTATCCTAGTCTCCTTGGCATGCTAAATAAGAATATCATTGTGCTAGTTAGTATGTGGGAGAAGACAATGGTGTTTTCTAGCATCTAGGGCAGCTCTCAGCAAGTAAACCATCCAAAAAGTGTAACAAGTTAACTATTCATATAAAACTTGCAACATGGCTTCTTTTGAATCCACTGTTTTTTACACGACTTAAATGGATCCTTCTCTCTATTTCATTCCGGGGGAAAATGAAATAAGAGAAGAGAACTCGGCTTCTGAGCCCATATCCCTTTCACTGGACCACAAGGCTTCCTGCAGTCTAGAAGCTCAAAAACTTCTTTGAAGCAGAACATCTGACTTGGTGCTACAAGAGTTCCTGCAGTAGGTTAGGTTAGTTAAATTAATTTGAACACCAAGAAGTGGCAACTGTTGAGACAGAAAGTAACTATTGTAAAGAATAACTACCTCTTCTTAAAGACGCCCAGAAGCATTCTACTACAGAGCTGCAAAAAAGGCAATTACTGGATCAAGAGCTGCTGTTCCTGAACCTGTGTTACTTTCAGAGCATGAAGTATAGGACAGGGAGTCAACCTCCATAATTTTATCAAAAAAAAATGCATCACTTCAAAGAGATTTTCAATAAGAAACTCATTCTTAGGTCTGACAATTCTCAATCCATGCTCTTCAAAACCAGTGCTTGAAAGGTGTGTTACCTTGCTCCGGTTGAGGTTGGCTTGGATTCCATTGTCACTGATCTTCACCGTGATCTGTCGCTCAGATAAATCGGGCCTGAGGAAAGGAGGCTTCACACTCACAGCTTGCTTTTTCTTGGGCTCAACAACGTACCTGATTAATTGTTCAACAGTCATCATTAAAATAAGCAATAACCTAAGAACAAGGCATAGAGACAAGAAAATCTTCCTGCTTCCAGGGTGTGATTTAAGAATGTGTCAGAATCTTGGTAAGCAAACTCCACTATTTCAATGGATGTAATAACTAAAAAGCAATTAAAATATCAGTGGAGTTTGTAGTGAGCAAAAAGAGAGGATGCATTAAAAAACCTAGTGCTGATGAGCAAGAGCACAGTTCACCTGAAGAGTGACAGAAGCGACCAACAGAAGCGATTTACTAGATCTTACCTAGTTAACACAAAACAGCTTCCCTGGGGTAGAAGGGAGTGACTGGGGGAATAAGACCCAGCACATGGGAAGTTAACATGGAGAAGATGATGCGCTGTCAGTTCTAGCTTATCACCCAGTGATTTGTTCCCGTAGCGTGTTTAGAGTGTTCAATAAATGGAAGTAGAGAAGCAGACAGCTCTATAGGAAGCAGCAAATCTAAATGGAAATGGCTGACTTTGGGTGTCTTATTACTTCTCCGCGAAAAAGAATTCTCTAAGTGCAACTGGGCAGTGGCTGTACAACGCATAAGTATCAATATGCACACAAGATTTATTTTACCTAGTGAACAGGACATTCTAGTAGTGATGGCTCAGTGATTTTCAACGTACGGGACAATCTGAATACATCTTCACAAAACACACATATTCTGCTTGCTATAAGTCTGAGAACAGCCATGACGATAGCTCTAGCACCTCTCTCCACAGGATTGTCTCCCAACTTCTAGTATCTGGCTCTCTAAAAGCACCTTGGCCTGATTTTCAGGTTTTGGTGAGTCTGAGAAGCTGCTATTCCAGTGTCTTTACTTCAACACACATAAGAGACTTTTACAACTTCTTTGATGCATAGCAAAGCGAAAAGAAAAAAGCATAATAGTGTCAGGGTCTGGAACTGCTCAACACCTTGAGAAGGCTTAAATAAGTTTTCTTGCAGTACCATTATTAACATGTTTGTAGGCTGGACAGCTCAGCATCTAGGATATTCATACTCCATCTTATCATTCAAATCCTGGCTTCAAAATGTGAAACGATAAATTCAGTTCCCTCAAAATAGAAAGCCATAAATAAAATCTCAAGCTCCATGATGTAGACCTCATTGAAAATCTGTTTTATAATAATGAAAGTGCCAGTGAGATTGAAAACCACGGTGGCCTTAAATTAGATTTAAGTCTTAAGAAGAAAGGCTGATTTTGGATTCCTTATTTTTCTCCAGCAGACTAGAATACCAGGACATTGACTGTATAGTGCAAAAAAGTCATGCTGAGAGTATGACAACATACTGGAACTTACCTTGTGACTGAAATCCACTGGATAAAAAAAACTGTTGAAGAAAAGGGTATCAGCTCTTGACATGTTCATTCCAAATAAACATCTCTGGGATGGGGGTTATGAATTACATGAAGAAATCAACTGCTTGGACAAGTCACAGCCATGCAACAGTGAAGCAGCTATCACAGAGCCTTCAGGAACGTTTTACTTTACTTCCCTGTTATTTCAGCAATGGTCTTTCACTTGCACGTTTTCTTCCTCCATTCCAACAACTACTCTACCTCCCTCATTCCCAGTTTAAAACACTTCTCTTACCTGGGAGCCAAAGGGCTGCAGAGCACATGCTCCACATTTCCACAGCATCCTCGGGTAAAAGGATTCACTCCTCCACGGAATTTACCTGTCACCTGGAAACACATTCAGGACAGTGCTCAAACCTCTGATTATGTAAAAGTCATCATCGAGCCCTCAGAAAGCCAAAAACAAGTATGCCTTGCTCTGACCTTACTGTCCTTCCCAAACAGATCCTTTTTCTCTGAATGCTGCACTTTCTCTCTCCTGCTGTCACACATCACCTCCATCAGCTACTTATAGCACAGAGGCACAACAACTCAAGAACCCTTCCCAAAAGGGCAATGAGCTCAGTGGCTGCATTTCAAATTGGCCGAGTTCACCTCTCCATTCTGCTCTTGCATTAGCTTCGTGCCACCGGTCAGACATCCTGTTTTGGTCCCATTCATTTCCCTGTCACTTCCACTCCTCTGCCTTGACAAGTCTTCTCCAAACATGGAGAGCAAGGGTTCCTCTTGGTCAGCATCCCATCCCTAGAGGCAATCGGTGTGAACCCCTGCCTTATGTGGGAGGGTGCCAGCAACTCCCAGGTGATTATAATGTTTGCTTGGAAATGAACTAGTTTAATAAAAGCTAAGCCTCATTAGACTGGTGGAATCCATTCAAAGCATCATAATCATTATAAAGGGTTTGTAGTCCACAGGCAGATACTTGAAAGTAACCATATGAGGATAAATACCAATAAAGCCAGGGAGAATAATAGTGGTTGCCATTAAAAGCATTACTGTTGCTGTTTGCAAGTAATACATTTTAATCAACTCATAGTTCTGATTGAGCAACAAGGTTATAGAGCCCCAGAAATACTTTAATTACTTGCGCATAAAATAACGACAATTAAATGATTTTGCAATATATTATGCTGGCCTCTTCGGTATAACATAAAACTCTTTTAAGAGGCCAAGAGAGAAATGTTGGAAGTTCTGAGTGCTGGAAGAGTAACCTGATGATTAAAACACGGGCCTGGGACATTTGGCACATCTGCATTCAATCCTAGGCTTAAGCAGACCCGTGCCAGATGCTGGCAAAGCACTTCATAACTGTGTGCCCATTTTCCCAAATGCAATATGAAAATAAAATTTCTCTAACTCAGAGATTACATTACTAATTATATCAATTTGCTTTCTAAAGTAGTTTGAAATCCACTGACAGAAAGCAGTCTCAGAAGGAAGGACATTTATTTACTCTATTCAGAAAAGAGAAACACCAGGATAGCAGCAGATGTTGGTTATGGGTTATTTTTTTTTTTCCATAGAGGACTTTCAGAGGCATTCAGAAAGCTCACGAACATCTAAGCTCATCCACTATGCACTCCTAAGTCACAGTCTGCCTACTATGGGGCTCCAGAATTAAAAAATATCAAAATTTACAGTAGAACACCAAAACTGTCGGTACCACTGGCCTCTAAAATATACTGGGGAAAAAAGGACAAGTTTAGCTGAGCGTGTTGTAACTGGAAAGCTGACATCAGATAACTAACAGTGTGAGAAGAGAGAATCTATACTGAGACTGCAGGAGAAAAGTGAATGTTTTAAAACATTGGCAAAGCCAGGAGCAGATTTCTTATCCATCACTCCCAGTCTGGTGCTCTAATTACTTAGATATTTTTCCCTTGAAAGGGACCTGAAGGCTGGGAGAGCAGCCGCCTTCCAGTTACAGACAGGCAGTGCATACAACCGAACAGAAATTAAGACCAGAATATATTTATTTTTCAGAAAACAGCACAAAAAGATGAAGTAATCTCAAGTGGTTTGGTAGCTCAGGAAACCAAACTAAGCCAGAATGCATTTTCCAGTATTTATTTCAATCAAGTTAAATGCAAAATTCTCAACCTTCCTAAATGTTAGTATGGCCACAAACCCAAGAAGTTACATTTTGCTTTTTTTTTTTTTAAATTTAAATTCTTCCTTTCTCCTCAGCCCGAAACTTTCATGGACGGTTTTCATTACAGCCCAAAGACAAGCCTAAGGCAGACTATGATTTGGGCTATGAAACTGAAATACTCTGCCTTTCACGCTGCTATTGTTAGCACTATCAAACCTAACACTTGGCCAAAACCAATGTTAAAATGAAGAGCAGCTGATTTCAGGCAGGACAAAGAAAAGCATTTAAAGATCTACAGCTACAGTGAGCTCGCTTTGTTCAGAGGCCGTGTTAGGCAGCAATTCAGGATGACTTCAGAGTCTTTGCTTATGTAAACCTCCCACGCTATTCTGGATAAAAGTTTTTATTGTCTCTTGTGGGACAGGGGACAATCTCATCGCAGTTCACCAAGGCCTGGCCGCAGACAGATGTCTTCAATTCTTACAGGCTGCCCAGCAGCCATCCAAGCTACGTAAGTGTGAAGCCCTCAGCCTGCAGGAGAGCCAGAACGGCACACGCTGCACAGCCAGAGAGCACCTGTCGATGCAAAAGCACTAAAAACGCATTTGGAAAAATAAAGTGAACCCCCCCCAGATGTGTCAGGGGCATTGGAGCTGTGAAAGGGTAAAGAAAGCACTGGAACACACACAATTAATTAGGCTTGGGAAGAAAGCTGAAAATGCTGTGTGCAGCCGACTAGATGGCTGTGTGAGCCAGCGTCAAGCTTTCTAACCGAGCTATCTCTTAGGAATGGCAGGGTCACGCTATCGATCCCGTGACAATAGCTCGATCACCTATATCATACTGATGTACACATGCATCTAGGTCTGGATTGTCCACACAGGGGCTGTGGGTTCTATCCACTTGAGTAACTGCCGAGGAACTAGAGTTCTACAGGCTTTTTGGCACAAGATGTCATGTTGGCGCTCAGTTTGGAGAAGCAAACAAGTTCGCCCTAATAGCCTCTTTGTGTATGTGCACACATACGCAGGAGAACGAGAGACAGACAATTAGAGAGGGACAAAGAGCTAGCTCAGATCTTATTATGTACAGTGTGGGTTAGCTGGGGGAGTTCAAAATACCAGGAGAGAGGGCAAAAGCATGATTTAATCTTTTCCTTTCTTTCTTTCATTCAATCTCATGATTTGTTCAGTCTGACTCACAAAATCTGAACTTCTGGGGTTGACAGTACTCACCACATAAGGCTTATTTCAAGGCCATGAGTGGATTTTAAATGGTAAATAAGCCTGGAATGATCCTTTGTGGTTAGAAGGGGGGAATCTTTGCTTGCAGTGCATTCAAGAAGAAAATTTGAAAATAAAAAACTAGGCAGTTTTCCTAGATCTTCACAAAAGCTCCAGTAAGCTAAGATTTGGATCATTTTTTTGCTTTACTCAAGCTGACTTACTGACTTCCCTTCCCAACTCAACATCTTACCCATAAACACAGAGAAAAGATTGCTTCTTACCTGTTCATTTGTTGTGCGCCCTCGGGCCACTAGAACGATATGGAAGCCAGTGAGACCAATGACTGGAATAAAGAACAACCCAGCCACACACATGACAGCCATTCTGTATCCAGGAGTTAAAGAAACTGTGATGAGTGAAGGGAAAAACAGGCTATGAAGGACAGGGAGAGGAAAAGGTGAAAAAAATACCTTGGAAATAGGCTGAGTGACCCTCGCCTTTAATTGGGCTAATTAAATTTTATCTCAAAGTCAAGTCCACCTGCTACGAGCCTAGGTCCTTATCCTTGAGGTGGTTAAAAAATAATGTGAACTCATTGATTCGGGCCATTAACCATCTTGATCTTGTAAAGACTTGTTCTGCACTAATCTATCAACAGAAGCAGCAGTCCCCAGAGCCAGGGGTTTGTGCGCTACACCAGCAGGCAGTGGGGCTTCTCCCAGGGCAAGCTCTGCTTTAAACTACAGCAAAAAGTACCCAGCAGTTTAGAGTCACACCCAACTGGAAGCAACATCTGGGGAGGCAGCATTTCTTTCTTCTGGGCTGCCACGGCAAAGACCGAGACGGACAAAAGGCCAGCGATAATTTTGTGGGCAATCAATGCTTACACGGGACAGATGGGTACAGGAAAAAACCTGCACAGGGCATTTACAAGGGAAGAGCAATAAGAGAGCAGGAGAGGAGTAGATCTTCCCCAGTTTCAGGAAGACAGATCTTCAGATTCATTCTTTCCCACCTTCCTTAAGGCCAGCTTGAGTCTTGAAAGACCAAAAGGAAGGATACGTAATGGTGGTATGAGCAGCTCCCAGCTTTTCCATATGATTTAAAACGAAGATGAGCCCAAAGGTGAAGACTCCAACCATGTGCGTACTTAAGGACAGCAAGAAGAGAAAAAAATAGCGGTAGTTCCTCCGTCCTATGCAATTGTTGACCCATGGGCAGTGATGATCAAAATCCTTGTAAAGAAAGGGAGAAACAAGGAACAACATCCAAATAGTGAAAGAAAATACATTGTCTGTATGTATGCAGAGAGAAATCGGAACCATCATCGTGTAAAATTGCATCAAGGTAGTTATGCAGCTTTACAACATGCCACACTTTTTAAAAAGGCCCTTCCTACAACCAAGTGGTTTCTCTGTCTACATATGGAGAGGTACCTGTGTGTTTATAGGCTTCAAAGAGAGGATATAAAGAAATAAAAGACAGGCTATTTGTCTGCTAGCAGCAGAAACACTGATTTTTTTTTTTACCATCCTTAGCATGAGGAGTCAATTACAATGAAGTTCTCGTAACCCAGAATGTTTTGAAGATGCAATAGTGCCACAGGATTCTCTGCCTCACATTTCTGTAGTTATATGAAGATGAATAAACCCACTTTAAACAGGGGACATCACGAAAGACACTTTTTTATCAAGCAGGTCCCCAAAGAAAAGCAACATCTGGATAAGACACAGGCAAAGTTCTGCCCAAGTTCATTAATAGTTATGAATCCAAACCTAACTATCTGTCTCAGTCTAAAATTCAAAGTCCCTCATAAAATTGGATCCCTTTTGACAGGAGATTTAATAATGAGGACAAGCCACAGACACCTTTCAAGTGTCATTACACAATTTTATTAGCATGTAAATCCACTGTCTTTGATGGGATTATTCCTGAGGTGAAGACAAGATCAGGTGCAAGAAATAAACCCTTCTTATTTCTGCATTCTTCAGAACAGATATTACACACTCATTACATCAACAAATGGATTGTTTATTCTTTTGTGGTAATGTTGCTTCTAAACACTCCTCAATGATGACAAAGGGTGTTTTGTATTTTTAAGTTCTGTGCAAAAACTTACAAAATACAAGAAAATGTATTAGAGCTTTCCCTTAACACATTAGAAAACGACCGAGACAAATTAATGAAAATAATTTCAAGCTATCTGAAATCTGAAATGCTGACATAGCATATGTCCATTATGCAAATCTGGTTGTATGCAGCCCAAAATATCTATCCACTATGAAACTACCTAAGTATCCACTGAAAACACTTCAGTAAAGAAAACAAAAATCTGACTACTTTTGCCACAGATTCTTTTTTGGGTCCCTCTGGTCACAGCAGACTTTGGGTTTTAACTGATGTTATTTCTGCAAGTCTCGTTGTTTTTTGTTGTTTCTTCATTTTTATCAGATTAGCTCTAAAGTTTTATATTTGGGAAAAGAATTTTTATTGCACATTCTAGTCTGAAAGTGAAAAGATGTGTATTACACCCTGAATGGGTTGCACATGGAAACCCCAGTAGAGTCACCCCTATCACTGCCTCCAAGCTCTTCTAGAACAGACCGGTGACTGGGAAATAAGCATCACGAGAATCAATAAAGCATGCTGTTTTAGGCCATGATTTATTGATTCAGGACTCATTAATGCTTTTTGCCTATATTCTTCCCCAGCAGTCATAATTTAATTATACGAGTAGAGCTTCTTTCTTGCTGACCAGAATAGTAAGGAATGTTCAACTGATCTGACCATCAATAAAACTTCTGAAGAGCTGGCAGAATCACCTTGCATTCTGCTACTTTATTTAAGTTGCTTTAGGATTCTCTTCCATTTTCTGAATCCCATGGAGGTCTTATGGCAGCATGAAATTGCAAGTGTTTGTACCAGTGAGTTATGAGCAATCTTTTCCTGAGGAAACTTCATTTGTTGATAATGAATTTTCATGCTGAGCCAGTGGGGAGGGGCAGAAGGAATAAATTCCACAGGATAACTGCAAAATTCACCATCATCTAAACAATGCTCAGGATCTAGAATTAGTGAAAATATGTATTAAAACTAGGAATATACAACTCAGCTTTTCTACAAAAAATCCAGCTCTGTTCAATAATTTACAGCAGCCTAAGAAATTGTGTGACACAACCTACAAAAAGATGTGGCTATTCCCCTCTTCTCAGGGACCCTGGCAGCTCCTTACTCTTCATCTTCTCAAATGCTGGATTCTTTTAAGACCTTCCATAACAGGACAGCCTTGCCCTATTTATCGATGATTACCAGGTACAGCACTGCTTCCAGATAATTATAACTTAGATATATACTGCCCTGAAGGAGAAAAAGACTGACTCAAGATAAACCCAGACAGCCTTTATCTCACATGTAACTCTGCTGCTTTCTTTGGGACTATTCCCTTGCTTATAGCAAAGAGGATTAGGACAAAGATGGTGTATGCAGCATACCAGCTGACTCTGGTATTTTTCCCCTTTCAGATTAGTAATTCCTTTCATTTTAATGGCTTGGCTGAATATATTTTACACATATTAAAGATTTCATCTTTCCATTGGAAAAAAAAATAGGCCTTGCAGCAGAAATGATCCTTAAGAAGTAAAATTTTTAGCTCAGCAATAAAAATCCCCCCTGGCACTACATTGCTGTGGATACTGCACTCTGTAGTAACTTACAAGTCTGGGAGATGTTTATAGCCCAAAAGCACGTTTTACTGTTGGGGGTTATTTTTTAAAATCCTGTGTGCCTCACCAAGACCCCAGAGCTATCAAGAGACATGAAAGCCCCATGATTCAGAGCAACCAGCATTAGAAACATGAACAAGTTCATGTACTGAGTTCAGGTGTTGAAATGAACATGAGGTCTTTCCATTGACTGGCGAACCGCTCACTCTGTTCTGAGTTTGGCTTTCCAAACGCTCACACAACACTCTACCTTTTCTTCTTGTCCACTAACACAGGACTAGTTTGTTTCAAATTAAATGATGAGCCCTAAGCTCATGCAGGACAAGCTACAATGCTTCACCCTGAATTTCCTAATCTCCTGAATTCTGCATCAACTCTTCCATTTACCCCTTTTTTACATTCATGACCTCTTAGCTACTTCAAGAAAGACACAGCCAACACTACAAATTTTTATTCTAATTATCACTGGTAACGAAGCTGACATTAAACATTACTGCATACGTGAAACACATCATGACTGAGGATTATGTTTCAGATGGTACTAATTAGTTGGAGTCCACCAACAAGGCTACAGCTAGGAGCTTCCAAGAACTGAAATACCAGGGGAAGCACCCAACTGCATGTTTTCTGTAGTATGTGCAACCCCACCCCTGAGGCAAAGCCAACACATCACGTAATTGGCAGAATTATTACCTCAACACAGTTGTCACAGACACTGCAGTGCGAGCAGCGTGGAGGGCGGTAGAAGTGGCAGGTGGCACACCATTTCATCCGTACTTGGATTCCTTTAATCTCCACATTCTTGTAGAGAGGAGCTCGGAAGTCGTCATCTTTATCTTCATCTTCATCTGCTGCTCAATGCAAAACTAGAAGTTAGTGGAAATAACAAAGGGTAAAGATCTAATCCAGTCAGTGCCTTGGATACAGGGGCACTGCACATGCTCTTGGGCTTGTCAGAAAAACAACAGAGTGGTGGAAGTGAGGGACTGTCAGAACAGGTTATCCAGGCTGCAGAACTCTGCAGTGATCAGGGCTCATTTTATCACCTCCCATACGTGTGCGTGCTGCCTTACTCACCAGCCCCTGGACTGGTGAGTAGAGAGAGGTGTCTGAGCCTTAGCCAGCATTTACAAGCAGGATGAATAAGATGAGTTGCAGACTAGAGTCAAAGAAGGGATGGAAATCACCCAAGCCCTTGTTGTGAGAATGCTGGTGCACGTATTTGGGATTAATTAAATGCCAGCACAAAGTTAAAGAAACCACATCAACAGATATTAGAAAAAGGTTGTGCTAGCTCAAACCCCGAAATCAACCCAGATGATCCTGAGTGACAATTTGTTCGGCACTCTAGTGTCAGCTCACAGTCATCCTGAAGACCTGTTGTTCCAAGGAGTCTGATGCCACAGTGAAACATACAATCCCGAGGCAATTTGTGTGCCCACAACAAGCCCCTGCACCAGTGCTTACTCCTTTACGGTATATCCCATGCTCTCCTGTCCACAGCATACCCAGAGTGCTCTTGCTCTGGTATCAGTACATAACCAGGAAGATCTCACCTCTCCCAAAGGCAGCGCGGTCTACTGATCTGAGCACAGGACTGGGAATCAGGAAGTCCTGTATTCTAATTTTCTCACCCTGTGGCCTTGAGCTAGTCACTTAGCCTCTCTCTGCCATTAGTAAGATGAAGATGACAATACGGCAGTCATCTTATCAGGGACAACGCAGAGGGCAGATGGCTTATCATCTCAACTGAGCACTGCCCTGTGTAAGAAAAGAGCCCATTCAAAAATAAACGCACAAAACAAAAGCCAGTCCATAACAGACAAATAAATATTAGGAAGAAAAGAAAAAAAAGATGAGAAAGACATTCACAGAAGTTCATCTTCTAAGCTAGACTCTTGTAATCTTTATTTGTTTCCTTTTGACAGAGAAAATCTAAGCAGCTCACCTCTATTTAACACCTGGTTAAACATGATAGTGCAGCTGGTATTGGCTGACTGGCTCCAAATTAGGTGGAATTTGATAATATAGTCCCAGTGGGGCATCAATCACTGTCACGTAGTTCTATATTAAATCTTCTCTAGATGCGTTATCCCTACTAAAATGATCCAATTTCTATTGACGTCAGAGGGAGTTTCTCCCTTCACTTTAGATGAACTTGGGATCTGGCTCAGCTACAGTATTTTCCTAGTGAGAATATTCTCTAGATTAACGTTTCTGCATGGAAGCAGAGCGCGGTACTGGCACCATTCTCTATAATTTTACTTTATAACTAATCAGTGGGACCCTTAGTGAGAGCTGGACTCTAAATCCATTAGACACTTCCACTAGTACAATCCACAGGTTCAATACTGTTACAAACTAGCCCATGCTGTAGAATACATGTAAGCGTCTAAAAACAAGACTCTAGAATGGCCAAACCATTTAAAATCTTGTAAAAAAAATGAGTAAATGAACAGAGCCTGCATATTATAAATGCCTAGAAGCATATAAAAACATTAGTCTTGTAGAACTGACAAGCATCTGAAGAGTTTGTATAGATTCACGAAAGAAAATACTGGAAACTAATTTGTAGTTGGTACCTATAATTAGCCAGCAACAAACATTGCCAGTCTCATCCTAGACTATAAATCAGACTTGTCAAGGTAGCCCCCATTTCAGTGACTTAATACACCTTTCCTTCTCATTCATTTGGTGTATGACTGGCAAATCACTTCCACAGAGTCAATCCTGATTCATACCAGAAGCATTCAGCGAGACAGCAAATTATGAAATGATTAAGAAATGAATAATGGATTTAGGAGTTTTGATTCAGTTTCTCTTCAACAATACAAAACCAATTTGGGTTTGCTTCTCCCATAGCCCAGGTTCTATTTGTCACAGAACCTGTAAGCTTATACAATATAGCTAGAAATAGGTTTATTTCCAGCTTCCAATGATCTGAGTAGAAGAATATATTGGCAGAGGAATGTACTTTTACTACACAGACTCTCATACTCTGATTCAGTGACACAGAGCTGCCCAGTTTCTTGTTTCTATAGCGTATCTTACGATTTTTGGTGTCTTCCTTAAAGGAATCGTTATTTCGTTAGAATTTCAGCTTCTGTATTGTTTATTTGTTGTTTCATTTTTTTGAAGTAAATTTGTAACTATTGGGAACGTGCTAAAAAGCTTGAAAACCAAGAAAACTAAACCTAATTTCCATAACAGAAAACAAACAGATCTATTGTACGTTCATTTTCTATCACTCCTACAACTTTTGAACCCCCTGTGCTGGCAGCTCTGCAGGTGGCGTGGGGTGGTGATAGCTTTTTTTTTCACATGCACACTTGTGATCTGAAATAACATCTGCTCCTCTTTCATCCCAGCACTAGCATTTATAGTCTTCTCCACCTTTTCCTTTTCGTATTAGTTTTCTTCCTTCACACATCTAAACTCCTGCTTTATCACTTTCTTCCAGGATGACTTCCATCCCTTTTCTTGTCCTTTCCTCTCTCCCCCCTTGCTCTCAGCCTCTTCCAGACCAAGCACATAAGCAACACAGAGACTGAAGGCCAAGGCCAGAAATGAAGAGAAAGGGACCAAAGAAAGGTGAGCTGTGGGAAATTCTTCCTCTTCCTGCTTTGCTCCTGACTCCCTTGTGTTAAGGGAGATGGGAAGAGAGGGATATTTTAAAGTCTCCATTTTATCTCCCTGTGTTTTCCTCTTCTAGGAGCATAGTCCAAAATAAAGAACTTGTTTGCAAGAGGAAGTTAGAGCAGTGTAAGGGAAGGTGTAATTTATAAACTCAGTACCAATCACTCATAGGTGATCTGAGGGATCACTGTGGGCTCCATCAGAGGGAACCATGGTGCATAAACATACTAGATTCCCAGACCGAGATTTTCAAAACTGAACAACTTTATTCCAGCTCTCCTACCAAAGAGAAAGTGCACGGATCCTTCTGATAACCTCACACCCAAAGCATGTTTAACCATTGCTATCTCCGCTGAGATGGAGGAACTAAAAAGCCCAGGAAACTCAGTAGAAGCTCTAAGCACTTAAGCTCTTTTGAAAATCTCACTTGCACCTGTTTGTACCTCTAAGCACCTGAACACTGCATCACTTAATCTTGCTCAAATGACAGCATCTTGCCTTTGCCCTAGTTTGCCTTTACACAGAATTATTTCCTTAACTGGAGTGCTACAACACTTAATCAGGGGTTGGAAAGCTTCAGCTGAAAGGAATGGCAGACAGATGCTCATCATTAGACCCTGCTACCTGGCACTTGCTATTCAGGGAAGCTAGCAGGATAGGTACCTTGTTCTTGTCAGGTAGCAATTCAAAGCAGATATTGAATTCTGTGAACAGAGGCGAGAAAGCACAGCTTGCAGAAAGCACAAATCTACTGGTTTAGCAAGACTGCCTAGAGCAGTCTCTGCTGCAAACTGCATGTGAATAATTATTGGAAGACGGATAAAATGAGGTGATAATTCTCCCATTAGGATGTGTTAAAAGAGATAGCTGCCCTGTGGTTCCCATTACAAAAGCTGAGCAGTCTTTATCCTATTTAATCAGCTATAAATCAGTACTAATTTAAGCTGGTGTATCTTTCTAAATGTATACATTTTTAGGCACTCTAAGGCAAGCCTTAGTCATTAATTTTTTTAGTGTTCAATGCTTTTGCATTTGTTTTGAAGCTTTTTGGAACGTCTGCTTTGATGAAGCTGTTTCAGGCAGTTTAGCATCTCCCCTCCACCATGCCCTGCTACCTATTGTGAAGACAGTGACTTAAATCCAATGTGCCAGCATGACACAGGGGATGGCAATCTAATCACATCAGTCAGGAGAGCTACTCAAGGAGAACCATTTTACACAACGCCGTGCCCTCGACTGCCAGTCTGAGCAAGTGCAAGGACAACCAACACCTCCTAGCTCAGAAGGGAGATGGAGGGTATCCAGCATTTCACTGCCATCCCATCTCTACTGCCAGCCGAGTACAATAAATAAATAAAGTCTACAAGAAAGAATGCCAGAAAAAAGGGGATTAGTCAGCAAACAGTGCATTTGGATACCTGCCACCTGTTTTGGCTTCGGTTTTCAAATTCCCTTCCCAACAGTCCCATTCTCTGTTACCTCGTGGGAAAACTCCAGGGTCCATGAAAGTTGCCATGCTGAAGTTTGCGAGTACAAACAAGAACACGAGCCCATTGTACACTGGGATGGCTGGGGAGATGGCTTTTGTCAACCAGGGGCACCTGTGGAGAAGAAAAGTTATAGGTAAGGGCTCTTTCGGCTGTAACACATAGTTTCTTCCTAGTCACCATCATCATAGGTAGAAGCAGTCTCACCCCCACCCTGCCAAGGCTGAATTTGCAGTTTAACAACAGGAATTTCCATAGAGCCAGTTTCAGTGATCTAACAAACACTGCAGACACCCGCTTTAGCTGCTTTGTTACACAGCACAGAAAGGACCAATTGTTCAGACGGCTCACAGGGCTTTGAAACCCTATTTCCTTATTTGCAACCTAGCATTTTGCTTCTCTGTGTAAAAGCTTCATCCCATTTCTCCATTTCTGTTTACCTTCTCTACAGCCTTGTTGCAGCTGGTGCTACTATCACAGTTTTCAACGGGGTAAAGAAGAACAGGATTCTTAAACCACCCACATCCACAGCAGGTACAAAGAGAATCACAGAATGGTTTGGGTCAGAAGTGACCTTGGGCAGGGACACCTTCCACTAGAATCACAGAATCACCAGGTTGGAAAAGACCCATCGGATCAAGTCCAACCATTCCTCTCAATCACTAAACCATGTCCCTCAGTGCCTCGTCCACCCATCCCTTAAGCACCTCCAAGGAAGGTGACAAAGCCTCATCCAACCTGGGCTTGACTACGCTTGCCTGAGTGGTTTTCAACTCCAAGTAGCACTCAGAACCAGAGTGAGGAAGCATGCGTGTTAGTCATAGGAAAATTGTTCTAGCTGCAAAGAACAGTTCCCATCAGCAGAGGAGGGCAAGACCAAGGCAGAAAATAGCCTGTCTTACAGGGAGCTTTACCAAATAAACCATAGTGATTATTTACTCAGCCTTTTACAGACTCTCTAATCCTTAACTGTAAACACTAGACCAAATCTGCTTCTCTATTCTGCACAAAGAAATTTGGTGGTGTAGGGCTGCTGAGGGGAAAAATCTGATCGATCTCATGAACATTGCAAATATAAATAAAGGAAAAATGTGGGATAAGGATCTCTTTGAAAAAAGGAAGGCCCCTGACTGAGTGGCTCCTTAGATTTCCACCTGCCTCAACAGCCAGGGTCTCCTGTGAAGCTGCTTAGCCAACAGCAATCGGCAGCAATAACTTGCCACCATTAGCATAAATCATATATCAGACCACCGATCATCCAATCCCTGGATTGTCTTTTGCCTGAACTACCTCTATGGTTGAATATGATTGCATGCCAGGCTGAAGCCTGCAGAGAAAAAGAAAAAACAACATCATTCAGCCCTCTCCCAAATCTAATTCACACCAGTTTTGCTACCAATACACTGTTTTGAACAGCTGAGAATGGTATTACTGACCTTGAAGAGACACTGTTAAACACACTCCTGTGGCCAGTATTAGAAAGGCATCACATTTTCTCCTTCCATTTCATTGTGAGTAGGCAGGAAGAGATTGTTTTGCCCTCCCCTCCTCTTCACAGCCAGGCTTTTAACATCACACTGCTGCAAATTGCTTTTAAAAGCACCTTTCCTTGCATGTGCTTCAATCAGCCTGGCCCGGAGCAAGTGAAAAATGGACAAATCCTACCCAGGGTGAGTGAATTGTAAAGCCAGGAGCAAAACAGGCATGCGGTTGGGGCCAAACCTCCAGTCTGAGTCAGGGCAAAGGGAAAAAATAAATCTTCTCACTTGAGTAAGGATACTTTGCTACAGCCCACAGAGGGGATCGTATGGACGGGGTTTCTCCTGGGACCAGTCTTAAGCAGGGAAAGCCCACAGAATTAACACCTATTAAGAGAATAGGAAAGGGCTGAGTGGAAGAGAGCTAAATTTCTCTGTGTTTCTCTTGCATTTGGGATCTCAGCCAGATGACTGTGGAGTTTGGGTAAAGGTCTTATAGAAGAGAAAGCTGATGGAGATGAACTAGCTCAGACTGACCCAGCTGAAAACAGTTTGACTCCACGAGGTACCCTAAGATGCCTACGTTCCCCAAGGGGTGGAATTTCAACATGCAGCGAGGTCACACTGACTTGCTGCCATGCTCAGTTTTCCTCAAAGCAGCTGCTGATGACTGAAAAACAAGGCAATGCAGAAGTTTCTTGCCACGAAACGTGCTGCAGTGACCTTGCCAAGCAAGCTGCAGGCATATCACTAACAACAGTTTCTACCAGATCCTTTGAAGGAAAGCAAAAGAAATCCTGAAATAAGCAGTTATAGAATGAATTCTACCCAGGGAAGGGTTCTTCCCTCTTAATTATAGTAAAATTAGATTCAGCAATGGGCATTAGTGACTTAATTGCTTCCTATGAAGTAATGCCTACACAGAGAAAGACTATGAAGTTACCCACTGCTTGTCAAGCGTGGAGGAGAGATCTCCTTAGCAGTAGAGTCAAGTGAGTTGAAAATCAAGGGACAGGAAACTCTTCCTTACAGAGAACTAGTTACTCAGAATAAGATTATCATGGAAGAGACTGTCTCAAATGATTAATGCAAGCATTTCTTAACGTTCTCATTTGTGATTTATTTTGTCATGTTCCCAACAAATACATCAAAATACTAGAAGAAACTTTAGCCATAAGCTAAACTAAACAGCTCATTTAGTGGGCAAACAGTATATCTGAAAATACTTCGGGGAAGTTGAAATAAAGGATAGAGTGAGTCATTGTACACATTAGCCAGAAGGTCTGTTCATGATCCTTCTATTTCTTCTTCCCAGAACCTTTATGCAGCACCACAGATTGCATAAAATTAGATGGGACAACAGGGGCCTCATTTGTAAACCAGACTGGCCGATAAAAACAGATCTGGAGATCTATCTCTGTCTCGTAACTGTAAAATGGTCTGAAAAATAAAATAAAATTGCTACTAGGATTCCCAAAAAGTGATGCATCTTCCCTGTCCCTCTGCCCTAACACACATAATTTTAGGCAAAGTAACAGAAATTCTAATCCAAGCCTGACAGGTTGTTTTATCACTAATCCATCATGCAAAAGTCTGGCTTCTGACCCTCTGCACTCTCTGCCTCGAGAAGGAAGCCATGGAAATGTTTGAGCAGGACCTGTGGTGGATTTCTTTTTTTTGTGTGTGCATATCCTCTCTCCAGGAGATCAGTTTCCAGCAGCAATAACACCAGTCTAGGAGACAAACCTAGCTGAATTTCGCAGTTACTTTTTCTAACATATGGATTCAAAGCCTTCTTTGGTTGGTAAACCCAAAATTTCAAGAGGCTGCAGTCTTTGTGTCTTCAACTCATCTCACAGTGGAATTCTACAGCATAAAGGTTACCACAAATTCGATAGGGCCATATAAATTAAGTCGAGCTAAGAGCAGTGTTTAGTCCCTTAATAGAGCACCAACACCAGAGAAAAACTAAACGCCAAAATTCCTGGTGTGCACTGACATCTAGAAGCAAGCCCACCAAGTCCTAACACAGAGCTTTTCTATTACAGCTTAATTATTGCCAAAGAAAGCTCCACCCTTTGTGTTTGCAGGAGCACCTGCAGAATGACCATCATTGTAGAGGTCAAAGGCAATACCCTTAGACTACCAAAAAGTTAAATAATAGCACGCAGCACCAGATGTGTTATGACTTGCTTTTTGCATAAGCAGCTAGGCACACCTCACCTGGCACCTGTACAGCTCCAAAGGCTCTTTGACGGGGCCATTATTCAAGGTAGGTATGAACATAACTGTGCGATGGGTGCTCTGTTCCAGGTTACTTTGGAGGCCCGAAGGATCACATTGCTAATGTTTGGGGTACCAGCCATGCTACATCAAGAACTGCTCAGGAGAGAAACCATCAACGGTTTTGTTTACTGCAGAAATTAAGAGCCAGCACACGCCACTGTAGCACACTAGAGATAACTGTGTATCTGAAATTCTTCTGAACAAAGCCCACAATCACACAGGCAGCATTTTCCCCATAATTATCCTTCTCCAACATAGCGTGATTCTGCTCATAACTCAGAGGAGAGTAATTCAGGGTGACGGATTTAATCTCATTTATCCTATTTGCTCTTGAAACCCTATCCTAATAAAATGGAAAGTTAAAAAGATTAACAAATAGGATCACACAACTTGCTAGGTGTCAGATAGACTTACGCATCATCAGCTGCCTTCCTCTGCTAAATTAAACAACAAATAATCCTTTCTCTTTTTTTTTTGCTTGCTGCTTGTAGCAAGACATGTTTGTGTCTTATAATTATATTCACCTATAATTCAGTAATTGAATAGGACATTTTTCTTGAATTCTGCTCTAAATTAAGATTTAGTGGGTTTTATTAAATCCTTACACACGTTTACAAAGGCTGTAGGCCATAGAGGCTGGACACCGGGATCTGAAGAACCAGGTTCTAGTCTTGGCTCTGACATTGGCTTGCAGAAAGACTGAAAGCCATCTGCTTCCCCCCTCCACCTCAGTTAGTACCACAGCAAACGAGACACAAAGTACTGACAGCTCATCTTCCCCGGTGCAGGACAGAGAAGGGATTACCTTTGATTTTGCACTTCCCAAAGCATCCCTGCTAGGGCCAGGCTGGTGGCCCTGGTGTTGGCTTCCCTGAAGCCCAACACTGGGCACTCACCACCGTTTCCTGAACCGGGCAGGGGTGCAGCACACCGCTCCTGCTGGTGGTTGTTGTGTGAGAATGTGTCTGTGATTTACCCAGTAAACAAGGCCTGTGGTTCTTTTCACACTCTGCTTGAAGCACAACAAGCACACGTGCACAGAGGCTCCCTCAAAGTGCTGGCCTGGCCCAGCCTGGCAAGCAGACACGAGGAGAAAAGCACGAAGCAAGAGGCTGTAAGCCTTCCCTTTCCAACAGAAAGACAGTGATAGTGCACAGAAATGATGTAGGAACCTCAAGAATACAGACAAGCACCCAAACTTTGGATACTTGCCAACACCCATTAAGAAGACACTGGGGACTGTCTATTTGGCTGCTCAGCTGCACCTGATCCAAGATTACCACACATCCTTCTCCTGAGTCTCAAACAGATGGCTGAGAGACAATAAAACATTTTATTTCTGCACAAATCACAAGGCAAGGTTTTATAACACAGAAAAGAAAGCATCTCTCAACTTGAATCAACTTCCTCCCCCATCAGAGTGGTAAAACAGTAATACAAAATAGCTGATTCAGTGCATGCAAGGGGAAGCAGCTCAGTGAAGTAGGGACTAATTAGACAAGAGGGGCCAACAAGCAAACATAATTTGCCTAAGCACTGGTACTAATTTCACTGAAAACTTTCAAACTGTGTCCATAAATCTGTAGCAACCTGTCCTGGTTTGATTCCTCTCCAAGAGTTTCTGTCCAAACTGCTGTTGAGAACATGTACCAATTCATCTACTGTAAAATCCATGTAGACAATTTCTAATCATCACCAGATCTGACCAAAGATTTAACATTTCTAATATTACCCCAGTATCCCACAAGGCTGGGAGCTGGATCCAGACCCAGAGTTTGGGTTGACTGAAAGTTGCCCTACCCTGAAAAGCATCATGATCTGGATGGCTGAGATGACATGTCTGAGGAGAGATGGGTACACAGAGCTGAAAGTCCTCCTAATCCAGCCCTATATCACCTGGATTGTAAGTGAAAGGGCTATCAATTGACTGATTCTGAACACTCATATTTTAGAAGAATCTTGAATTAAATGTGAATGAACCTTAAAGCCCATTCCAGTCGTGCATACATAGGACAGAGAAGCTGCAAGACAGGACCGTGAAGGCTGTGCATCATGCAGTCTGCACCACAGAGCAGAGAAGGGCAGCACTTCCTTAGTATTTAGCAGTGACAATTTAAGACATTTCTCACATATCCCACTCCGAGCAAGAATTTTCCATTTACATGCTCTTTCCTACCGTGAAATCACAGAAAAGTACCTTTCTGGAATAGTAACAGAATTCTGAAAAATACTCATTTTCCATTTTTCGTCACTACCAAAGATAGCTTAGAGATTATTGCACACCTAAAAATATTTTCCAAGGTGCTAAGACATCTTTAGGTTTAACAAGTCATCACTGGAAACAGGAGAGAATGTATCTGAGTGTCACGACCGACATGAAACAGAATGGCAGGTCTTGTAAAAATTGTAGGAGGTTCAGGACAGCCAGGTCCTTTGTTCAGCTCTGCCACATCAGATTTTGATAAATGGACTAATTTCTGCACCAGATCTTACTCATTGGCAGGACTGCAGATAATATATTGTTGCCATAGCACTCCACCCTCACTGGGAGCACAGCAGTTGTACCGCTTGAAAGTGGAATCAAAGTAAAGGATAACAACCCTGAATGTTACATAAAAATGTGGAAGGCAGAAGTAGATCCTGGAGAATTTACAACTGAAACCCAGATACTGATGAGAACTGACTGCCACATGGAGCAGCTCATGCTGGTGATAAGGGGGAGATACCAAAGCATCTGCCCCAGGTTTTGAAGTGCAATCATCCATCACAAGAAACAACCCTCCCCCCCTAAATCCACCACCAAAACCTCGATGAAATTCATGAGCCCCTTTCTAATTGAAATACAGCTCAACACTAGAGGCAGAAGTTCAAATCCATCACCTGCTTAACTGTGTTTAATTATTCACAAGAAATGTGCTGGGCTGAAATTCACTCAGGTTTAACAAAAGCTGATGAGGTTTCAGTGAACTTTCCATTACACCCCGAACTCTGTCCAAAGGGTAGCGGTTCACATCCTGCAACGTACAGATCAGAGGAGCTAAATCAATTAAAAAGTCAACTTGAGATATAATGGTTCTTGGTGAAAAGCCTTATCTGGACTATGCATCACCCCAAAGTAAAATACATCCTACTCCTTTCACAAAGCTATTTGAAAGCTCTGGAACATGCTCCTCTCCTCCCTTTTTAAACAGTGTCTGAGAAAAGACACTATTGTCATGTGAATAGATGTAGGAGAAATACAGAGGAGGAACAAGAATACCAATAACCAATTCTTACCACAAGGGTAAACATATCCATCACCATCCTCAATTTCAGAAGCCACCCAGCCTTCCCAGACCCATTGTGCAGGCGCAGGTTGACCCTACAGCCAGTGGGCAGGACATTCTCGATGAGCAACTCATACTATGTGACTTTGTATTGGGTGCACGGTGAGCAGACAGGACTGGATCGTGCTGCACTCGACACACGGGCTGCACAGAGATGCTCTCCACATGCATCCATAAAAGTAGCAAAGAGGTAACTGCTGGGAGCTGCATTCAGTTGCTCACAGCAGTAAGGCTTGGACAGGCAGGGGCTGGGCTCAATTGCAAATACAGGTCAAAAAGTAAAGCCCTTCTCTACACAGTGCTTTGAAATTTATGTTTTCCTGCAGTAAGGACCTACATAGAGCCAGTTAGCATTTATTGACCAACAGATATGGAAGCCCAGAGCAGGGGTTTTGTTTTGATGTACTTGTGAAAGAATATGCTGCAATAGTGAAGCATCACTTGAAATGCCCAGATTTTTATTTGCACCTCAAATTGAAGGCATCCATTGTGCGCTGATTCGAGGGTGTATATATAGGCTGGATTTCAGAGTACACAATAACATTTTCATGTTAGGAGAAAGATAATGCTGACATCAAAGCGAGACAGCAGGTCTTTGTGGCACTTCAAGAATTTAATGGGCTGCAAGCAGAGTCACACTGAGCTGCAGTAAACCCTCTGGTGCCTCATGGAAAGGAGCCAGCTGCCAGTGCATGAGCAAATCAGAGTGGGCTCTGAGTGCTACCGAGTGTGCAGATCCAGAGACAAACCGTGTTGTGTGAAGCTCCTGTGTTTGCCTTCTCAGCCCTAAATTTTAAAAAGCCTAAATGCCACACAAACTGGAAGAGATAAGGACAACTGTAATGAGGGCTTCACAAACATGCAGCAACCTTTTATCGGTACCACGCTGAGCAGCTGGAACTGAACCCTGCTTTTCTCAGCAACTAGTAGAAGGCTGAGTGTATGGATGGTCTTTGGGTCACGACAGAAGAGAAGGACAATAAAGAGTTACTGCAAAATAACCAGAGCAGGAGAGACACTAGCTGCCCCATCACACTGAAAGTTTTAAATCCATTTGGTTAGAAAAAGAAGGAACTGCTGCCCAGTAACATTCCTTTGCAGTTCTGTCTGCATATGGCTGGCCACCAGCATCTCAGTTCTGCAACAACTGAATGACTTCCAGCCCCATTCCAAAATTCCCATAAGGAAGTTATCAAGCTGCAGAAACCTTGCTAAATGGGAAATCAGAGAAATACCTCCAAAAGACACTGTATAACTCATAACACAGCCGAGTTCTCAATGCATGTGGCTGCACTGCCCTCAGTCTGTGCTCCCGTGTACATCATTTCCAGCAATAACCACAGTCCAGCTGCCCAGCACGGTGCAGTCAGGTGAAAAGAGACTTCACAGGGTCTGAAATGGATACAGATGCTACACGAGCTGAGTTTTCCTGCACAGTTTTGAAGACGCCATGTGGAACGCAAACTTGTGCTTCTAATTTGTAAACATCAGAATTATTAAATCAACGCCACATCTACTATAGCAGTGCTAAAAAGAGACAGCCCCTCATCTTAAATGCACCAGAGTCCCATTTCCTTCAGAAATGAAGAACACAGTTTATTTGAGTTTTATAGCATTAGTGACCCTTATGACCTTCCAGACCTCTTAGAAATCTGTAATCCAAGTTTTTATTGGATAGGTGGAATTGCACTTGCTAGATCCAATGCGCCTTTGATGGAAAACATGCACAGGATAGCTCCTCACAGCTTTTCTCCAGTGTTTTCCCTACTGTCCTCCTTGTCAACACACACTTGAATCCACCAGCAATGCAGAAAGATGAGGTGGGCTGCTCCTACACACTTACTTTATAAATAAGTTCAAATTACCAGCAGCCTAATTCAGACATAATTGAGGTGATCCCGGCTACTGGCACAGAAGGATTTGTACAGACCTTGCTCCCTGTATTCGCCAACCGTGTACTGCCAGAACACTTCTAACACACATTTATTGTTCGAATTCATAAGACAGTGGTGTAGTAGAAGCACAGTAGCTCATTGTATGTATGCTGCAATGAGACAGAAACAGATAGAGAAATATGAGATAAGGAGGGGGACGGTGACATCAGTGAAAAGATACAGTCTATATTACCCTTCCTGAAAAGTTAATTTGATTTCTTAGATATTCCTTTTCCGCATGAGCTTCAGTAGAAAGAAATTTAATTTCACAAGATACCATCCCTTTATAGCTACTGGAGAAATTACTTAACTAAAAGACAGCATCTATTAGATTAAAGTATTTGCCACTTAAATTAACAATGAGACAATATGCATGAGAAACGTTCAATATGAGCTCTGAACTCTGTGTTCCTGTCTTCAGTGGAGTAACAGAGAATGAGGTGTTTTCCAAGATGCAGAGGAAAAGCAGAAAATCAGAGGGCACCAGCAGACACAACCCAGGTGTGTGAGTTTCATGTTGGACAGCCTGGGTGCCAGTGTCCCTGTCACGGGTCTGCATCACGGAGCAAGATGCCTCGTTAAAACTGCACTGAAAAGAGCTGCAGGGGCAGTGGATACCAACAGGGGAACATCTGATTGCAGGACCTTATCCCTCTGCCATTGCTTCATGAACCGGCAGTGAGATGCCAGCTGGCCCTGTCAGGGATGTTGCGCAGCCCAAACTGGAGGGATGTGAAGGACCATCCAGCTGCAGGCGAGGGCTGCCGCTGCTGCCACAACTCAGGTGTTTGGGACGGCACACCCCCCAATATCCAGCCATCTCTGACCAATTCACCAGCTGCTTTTTGCTGGGCTGGGGCAGCTAAAGTGACTCTTACAGGAGAGGGGAAGGAAATTCCTCTGAGGGTGGGTATAGCACCTACATTTCTTCTGTGACTTGAGAGAGTGGTTCAGGATATTTACAACTAATTAAGATCAGTCTTGCAGACTTGTCTGGATCATGTATTGCCTTTGAAAGCTGGAAATGATGCTTGTCCATGGCCTGAACAACATGCTTCAGAGCTGCTACGCAAGCTCTTTTGTCTATGCAATAGCTTGCTTACGCAGGGAAACGAAGCCAGATCTAATCTGAACTCTCTTGTTCGAAGATTTCTAGACACATATGCAGCAAAATTGCTGCAGTTATTGCAAGGTTTCCCTGTATGAACCAGAAAGATTAGGGACTTCATATTTTACAGAAGAGACGAATGAAACAAAGAGATAAGAGGTACCTCGATAGCAAAGATATACAGAAGACAGTGTAGAAGTGTAAACATTCTCATATATCAAGTACTGGAGCGAATATGTAATAATAAAACAAAAGCATCTCTTAGAACCCCATCTTCAATTTCCCTTTGGAATATCCTTCCAAAGGGGTTTTATGGAAACCAGAATTGGGACCATGATATTTATATACCTCATTCTGTCTACATTGAAAAAGAACATTCGCAGAGCTGGTATAAGGGGACCCTGATGTAGTAAGATTTTTTAAGGGGGAGGAGGGGTGTCAAAATTACTTTAGCTGAGATTTAGAAGAAAAATGCGAGAGACTTTCATGTGTCAACCTATAAAACAAACCTTGCATTTGAGAAGAAAACACCTCTGTAGCCACCTGCTTCGAATGTTTTACCCCTTCTCAAGCCAGCAGCTGGTACCAGCCCCCTCTTCAGACAGGACATCGGAGGTGAATCATCAGTAGTTCAGTCTATTTTGGCAATACCTTAGGTCATAAACCAGAACAGACCTAACAACTACAGCCAAGGCAACAAAGCAGAATAGGAGACATCATCCAATTCTGTACCCTGCTATCACAGACCTCACGAGTACCACCTTGCCTGGCCATTTGTTCTGAAATCAAGCCACATTTTGTACACCAAGTCTTTTCTCTGCACAATGGAAGCCAACTACAGCAGGGCAGAACCGGGGTCCTCCCAAACCAGGTCACAGCCTGTTTCTGCTAGAGGACTGAGACTGGTTTGGGGAATAGGGACACAGCTGAAAATCCTCTTTTCTTCCAGCAGAGGGTAGTGGGACATACAAGCCAGCAAGCAAATGCTTGAGATCATATTGTGAGCAGGAGATGCATGCAGCTCAAAACAAACCATGGGTGCAATAACAAAGACATTGCATAGCTGGGTGGAAATGTTACAAAACTAAATGCATTCCTCTATTTGCATTCATCAAATGAAAAAACACATCAGACTTCAGCTTGTTCTCATCATCTCCACCCTTCCCCAGTAACGTCACCTTCATTCCCCTTCCTAGTCCTGGGATGGGATTCCCCAAGGAAGCAGCAGGGTCAGATCAACCTTTTTTCTGAATATCTCTACTAGAAAATTGTCTTCTCTTTCCCTCGGTGGAGCTATTCTCCTTTCCTTGAGTCCTCCAGAGAAATCACTGGATAACTTTCAAGCTCTGTTTCCTCTTTCCTCTCTCCCATCATCCTGTTGCTTAATGAAATGACTGAGCAGCAACACGTGTGTCTTCATGCAGCCAAGGAACATGTTGCTATCGCTGCTTTAACCTGGGTGTGTGCCAGTACAAAGGTGTTCTCAGGTACTGTTCTGAGTTTGCCAAGACAGAGTTAATTTTCTTCAGCTTAGAATCACAGAATAGTTTGGGTTAGAAGGGACCTTAAAGATCAACAAATTCCAGCCCCCCTGCCATGGGCAGGGACACCTCCCACCCGATCAGGCTGCCCAAGGCCCATCCAACCTGGCCTTGAACACCTCCAGGGATGGGGCAGCCACAGCTTCCCTGGGCAACCTGGGCCAGGGCCTCACCACCCTCATGGTGAAGAAATTCCTCCTTACGTCTAGTCTAAATCTGTCCCTCTCCATCTTATACCCATTCCCTCCTGTCCTATCACTACAAGCCTTTGTGAACAGCCCCTTCTTCACGGGACTGCCAGAGGGCACGGGGAGCTGGGAGGGGGCCCAGCCAGAAGAGCAGACCCAGGCCGGCCCAGGGGGTACGTGACCTCACGCCTGGGGAGCTGGCTGGAGGGTGGGAGATCACTGCAAGGGAACGGGCTGGGCATCGGATTCTGTGTGCTGAGCAGCTGTAGAGTGCATTACTTGCTTTTATATTCTTTTATCATTACTATTTTTCTTTTCCTTTGCTGTTCTATTGAATTGTCTTTATCCCAACCCACAAGCGTCGCCTTTTGCTGTTCATTTCTCTCCCCCATCCCAGCGGGAGGGAAGGAGTGAGGGAGTGGTTGCAAGGTGCTTAGTAGCCAGCTGGGGCTAAACCACGGCAGTCACCTCTGCGGGTCTCAGACCTCTCCGTCTCGGACCCAGAGGCAAAGGTGACACACACAGGAGATTCACAGCTGTTCCCATACACTCTCTCAACAGATACCAAAAAGAGCCACCAAGGCAGAAACACAGCCAGTCTTCTCAAACTGCTAAATGACTGTGAGCCCCTGGCATAGATTAAGTGTTTCCAATTTTAACAGCGCAAACCAAGCCCAAGCCCCAAGCCTCCCCTGCCTGCACATCAACGTCTGCAACATCTCTGCTCGCCCTCTAACAGGATTAAGGAGGCTTCTGGAGGCAGCTTCTCCTGCAGGTAAAATCTTATTACAGGACCTACCAAAAGCAGAAATGCTTTTGGGGAGCACTAAAAACCTAAACCAATCCATAGTGACTGTCACACGAACAGTCATATTTTTCTATTTAAATGATGAAACACAGCATTACTGTCTTAGGTATAAATGTTTCTGTCATCTTGGACAAAATACAAAGGGAGTCTTCCAATATTTGTTTTGGTGCACAGGTATTCAATTCAGGTTGACAGAAAGCAAAATTACTTTGCCTAGAAAACGTCCTATGAGGCGATAGCATCTTAATTACAGAGCCAGGGAAATGGGATTCAGCCGGCGATATAGATTTGTTTCTTGCCAATTCCACTGTGAAGTGCAACAAGGTGAGGATCTCACTGGCACTACTGACGACAGTGGAAGTGTCATTGCTTTACCTGCATATTATTTGCCCCACACCAAGCCCCATCACTTTTAGAGACAGAAGAGTAGTTTGCTGATGTACTGCAGTAGAAATAGGGTAGCTGTTTTGTCACCTTCCCTATTAATACCTCAGTATTCACTAAAAATGTACGGGTTTGTGTTCTTGGAGTGTGGTTTTTTTAGGAAGAACCACAAAGCTATCAGAAAAGGTTCAATTATGCTCTGGGCCTGATGAACTAAAAATCTTCCAACTCTGCTGCTGTAATTCAGGAACATAAGCCAGGATTACAATTACCTGCGATGCATTAACAAACCTCAATACTCTCTCGAGCCAAAATGGGACGATTAGCAGCTCCAGGACCAAAATAGAAGACTATGGAAATGGCAAATGTGTCACCATCTGCCAGCGATGTGCAACAGGGAAACCAATTCAGGAAAAAAATAAAAAAAGAAAAATAAATAAGAAACAGTTTCTCCCTGAAACTTGCTCCCATTTCCAAGAATCAAAATGAATATTCAGCTTAAGCGTTACACTTTCCAGATTCCCAGCTGGGGCCAGAATGAGAAGCATCAAGCATCTTATGATATAACCGTTGAGAAATTTTCAGGCCAAACTTTCGAGCAAGAGGTTTGGACACAGATCTGATGTTTTGTCTGTGGAGTTCTACCACTGCTTCCAATATCAATAGTTAGCATTAGTGTGTGCACTTTTTAAATACCCAGTTGCACCTGAAAATTGCTGAAGTTCATAATTCATGCTTGCTTTTTTTTTTAAATTTCATTTAAAAAGTAGGGATCATCATTTTACTTTTCAGCAAAATATGAACATTTCTTTCTTGTTGATCAGATGTTACAGTGCAATGAAAATATTTTACTGTTCCGTTTTTCCTCAATTAACCTCCTACCTCTTTTGCTCTTCCTCCCTCAAATATTTCCTGAAAGTCATATGCCACAAGCAAACTAGTTTTGGCTTATACTAGAAAATGTCTTAAACTCTAGGTCACTGTGGTCATCAAGCAGTAGCAGAGGCTGCCAAGGGAGGTGGTGGAGTCTCCATCCCTGGAGGTGTTTAAAAGACGGGTAGATGAGGTACTCAAGGACATGGTTTAGTGGCAGATAGGAATGGTTAGACTCGATCTAAGAGGTCTCTTCCAAGCTGGTGATTCTATGATTCTCATTCCTCTTCCCTGGCAGAGTCTAAAACAATGGTCAGGGGAAGCACGGAGCGGCACGTCGCAGGACATCAGCCAGAGTGACAGAAGCAAAGCTTGCAAAATTAGAATTGTGCTTTCAACATGCTCGATTTGCAGGGGTGGTATAAATAAACAAATAGAAAAAAAAGAGTATCCCAGTCACTACAGTCATTTTCTGAAGCTGTTTTATAAATTTGTTACTTAATACAAACAGCTCAAATCTTCCTGGTCTCATATGTCACTGCCAATATTTTTTTGTAGGGATTTTTTCTACATGACTACTGGAAAATCGAAGCACAGAGCTGCAATTCATATTCTGAAGAAAACTTCGAAGGAAACTCATAACTTCTCAAAATGTAGTACACTGTACCTGACTCCAAAGGGCAATAACATGTAAAAATGAACCATGTTCTGGGAAGTTAAATCCCTGAAGTACCCTTTGGTGAATATGAAAAACAATTTATTTTTCAGAGCCAAAAAAAAAAAGTCCCTTTTTCATATCTTAATTCCAGGATGCACATTTGAATCCTACAAAACCTATTTTTTCACTCACCCACTAGACTAAAAAAAGGCTTTTTATTTACCTGAAGGAACACAGTCAAGTACTTGGAGTAAGTGAGCTGGCCGAGGTTTATTTATTTCACCAGTTTCCTATATATTACACGATTCAGCAATTTTTTCACCCTGGGAACCCTCACCTTTAACACTAACTGCTCTCCCTCAGCAGTGTCAAGAATTTTGCCTTTTAAAAGAATACAAAGATATGTCAATAAAAGTCAATTGAAACGTGTTACAGCAAGTCTCAAGAGAAGTTCACAGCCAGGGATAGACACAGATTTACTGAAAGAATGGCTGAAATCAGTGACTTTCAGCAACAGACTCGTAAATCCTTAAATCAAGAGATTTACCCTGCTGCAGGTCAGGCGTGGACATGCAGATGTGGAGTTGGGTCCATCACAGAATCATAGAATCATAGAATCATAGAATAGTTTGGGTTGGAAGGGACCTTAAAATCACCCTGTGCCATGGGCAGGGACACCTCCTGCTGGATCAGGCTGCCTCATCTTCTATCGCTGCAGCCCTCCCAAAGCTTCTTGTTTGCAATGTTTATACCTAATTTTCTGAAACACTAACAGGCCTGTTTCCATGCACTACAGCCCAGGAAAAAAAAAGCTTTTTATGTTGTTTGTTCCTCAGGCATGAGTGCCGTGCTCATTTTCTCAGTTCTTTCTTCAATCCTAAACATCAATATGAGCAGGGTTTTATTTGTTCACAATACCAGATCAATCAAATAACTGACAAGTTAACAAATCCGTTTGTTTTTCCTGGCACTTTGCTTTGATTTTTTGTAATTAAACAAAAGACTGTTTGGATCCTGCCTTTTCCATCAAAATGGAGCGCTTCCCATGCACGCACTTTAACTCTGCATTTACTTTCTAAAGCATCACATTCGCTCTTCTCCTTCCCTTGACAGCTCAAGGCAAACCACAGTCCCTGGGACATCTGGAGGTTGTGGTTTGAATTACTGAATCTTTGCTGAATTAATAAATACTTAAGACTTGTTACTATTTCTGAATTGCAAAACTCTGTGCTTGCAAGGGCTACACAGAAAACAGCCCTCCTTCAAACGGTCATGAAAAAGAAAAGCAAAAGCTCCATGTTAGTTGCCTTAACTCTGCAAGATGAGAAAATGCTTCTGCCTTGTCTTTAGTAATCGATACGCAGCAGCTCCTTTAGCATTCCTTGCTTCTCCTGGATTCACATAACCACGGCTTTAGTTTCCCAGGGACTTTTTGTGAATGTTGGGGGAAAAGAAGGCTTGAGATAATGATGTGGTTATGCTAAAGACACAGTGAACACAGCCAGCACAAAAATGCAAGTATCCTCACTCTGAACAGTAACAAATGCCAAGACAGCAGAACCCAGTCTTGAACTGGAAAAGTTTTTCACTATTCACAGTTTGTGCCATCAAGACAAGGAAGGGGTTAAAGAGAATACAGAACATCTTCACAGACCTAGAAAAAGTGAAGAGTCTGTCCAGAGCATGTGCTCCCACTGGAGCCTCTGTACTACCCCTCCCTACGGGGCGAGGGACAGCGCGGCATCTGTGTAGCTCAACCATTCCAGCACAGCTGCGCCCTTCTCAAAAGTCAACCTGGGTGTGCACTTCTGGCACAAAGGCTGCCTGGGCAGCAGAGGGGAGGAGTAGGCAAGGAGAAACAGATTCACTTTCTACCAGGATTTTGTTTCCTACGTGTTTGACTCAACTCCAAACGCTCGCCTTCACAAACACGCAGGCGTTGAATCGTTCAAATTATATATAATCTTGTGCTGCTTATTTACGAAAGCACAACCAGCGATAAAGAAAAGAACTTAAAAGTGCTCTGCTCCCTTCGGACAGGAAGAAAGCCTGTGGTGACGGGCTAGAGAATGTGTGTCTTGTTTTTCCACCACCCCATGATGCATACATACCACACGGAGTTCAGCAAACTCCAGCCAAACTGTGCTCAGAGGCTCTGAGCAGTTGTCTGCAAGAGAGTTAAACTTCCAGCCCCCCTTCTCAAGTTAGGAGTACAAATCACGAAAAGCAGAACCTCTCTGAATCATCTCTCTTGCAAATTGTTGTAATTTCCCATCTGTCTTCAGCTTGGACAACTTTGACGGGTCCGTGGGGGATGATCTACAGCGTTTGGTTTGGATTAAAGGTTCCCAAATGTGACTCAGGAGACAGAGCAACGATCCACAGCTGCCTCACCGAGCCCTGTTAAAGTCCCTCGTGGCTCTGCTAGGGGGTCCTAAACAAGTTTGAATCCAGCAGTTACCACCTGATCTAGAATTCTAGGAATCAACAACTGGGTCAAGTTGATTTGCAGACTCAAAAAAAGGTGAAAGATTCGTCAGATAACCTCTACTGAAAAAGACATAGTTTGGTCAGGCAGTATGAGGATTTTTTTAACTTGTAAAGTTGTCAGCTGAACAAACCAACACATTTTTTTCTGTTAGTGAAATCTATAGTTTTTCATTTGCTTTTGTGTTGAAAGTTACTTCTAATACTACACCTTGCTTTGTTTGCAGACAATATTAGGAACAGTGGTGTTTGGCTTGACACCGAGTCTAACTGCAGAGTGACTCCACAGAAGTCTACAAAGGCAAACAGGCAAAATCCTCTGGATCGAAAAAGGGTTTCAGAAAGGACACGTTAATTTGCTCATTATTTCTCTGGCAACTTCTGAAGTTTTGAACTTTATGGATTTTTCAGTAGGCACAAAGTCCTCTTCCTAGTAAATAGGAACGGCATGGTTTACCTTTGTCTTTTACGATGGCAGTTTTGGTCTATTCAGTGAAAGGGAACCCTACAGCACCATAATAATCTGTCACTTTACCTTCCCCTCAAGGTTCAGCTTCCATTCTGTCACAGTTTAGTCAATCAGTTGTTGCTAAGTTATCTCCGATACTGTATGAACTTTCCTGTATGAAATCGCCCACAAGGAGAGGCCAGGCTGCGAGATTCACCTTGAAATGTTCTGTTCCTTACGCATCCCCTCTCTGCAGGGCAGATACAACCTTCCAGGTGGACTCTGCCAGCCAGTACCAGACAATTAACTGCAATCCAGTAGAAAACTGCACTAGCATAGCCAAGCCTAACATTGACCTACCAGATCAGTGCAAATCTACAACGCAGATGTAGAAGCTTATTTAACCAGCTCACTTAAGTATTTCAATTTCAATAACTGAGGCAACTTTACCAGTTAGCTCCTCAGCACGTTTCACACCGCGGAAGATTGTTCATAATCTACCATAAATCTTGGTCACTGTAGTACACGAGATCCATTTGTGGATTTTTACTTTCAAGTTACTTGAAATCTGTTCACAAGATTTTCAATCAGAGTTTCATTGCAGAAGGATCTCTAGCAGAAGAACGAACTGACAGAAGCAGCTCCTATGAAACGGGCATTAAGAACAACCCCAAGTCAAGGCAGCAATGTGAAACCTTTGCTTTCCTGGAACCCAGCCTTGACAAGTTAACACCAGCATCTGACTGTACCATGAAAAGGTCCTTGGTCTTGCAGCAGCTGTATTCTTCATTCAGTAGATTAACCCATTATTGCTTGCCCTGCCTACTGACTGTGAAAAGCTAATAAAATGTAACTTTGGCTGAAAATATGACATGCAAATCTGTGCCTTTATGCTGAAGGTATCAGGAAAAGAAGTCAAATCCACAAGCAGAAATCTTAACGTAAAGGGACATTACCCTGAAGATAGACTTATCTTCCTACATATACAGTAAAGTTCTACCACCTGTCTTTAGCAGCACAGACCACTAGGAGCATAATGTTCATAAATTACAATACAGACTGTCAAAAGATGGGAATATATTCATTTCAGTTTTAAAATATTTAATAACCCTCAAAATGCAAGGTCCTGGAAGCTCACATCCTGCTTTTCCAAGCAGAGAGTTATCATTCTTGCACTCACACCAAACTCTGCTAAACTTTCCATTCCAAAAGCACAGAAGTCCTTTGAACAAGAATGAATGAGAGGGATTGTCTGCAGTTATAGGAGCAGCAGACTAAGCCTGCCTTTTTCTCCACCACAAGCGCTCCTACCTAGGACTAGATTTCTGCATGACTGCATAGCATTCTAGGGATGCTCACCTAGTCACTGCTGAAGACTCTGAGGATGTAAGTTTTGAATCGAGCATCATCTCTCTGAGGAAAAATAACAAACGTCATTTTTTTCTCCCATAATTTAATGCAAAGCACAACCTCTTGCAGCAGATCAGATGATTACAAATCTTTTACTTGATCTGGATCTACCACCATCTCCTTTTAGAAGCTAACTTGCATATGGCCAGTCTAAGGCTAAAATAAATACATCCTAATGCCATCACAGAGCACTAATAATTTGGATCTATAGCTTGAAAATTCAGATATTTGACAAGCTACTGGTATTGTGGACACTTGAAATGTGTAAGAAAAAAACCAAAAACATGTGACCCCAGGTGCATCTTGCCTCCTCTTCCCTAGTTCTTACCAGGCACACAGCCCACTCATTGGTGTGTTTTCCCGGTTTGGTTTCCTGAGAGTGTCTATTGGCTGCACATCAAGCCAAATGTTCGTTTTGCTATCATCATAGCCAGGGGGCTTAGAGATGCTAGCCAACCCTTGTTCAGCTCGTGTTACTGTTTTACAACATGTCATGCTTGGTGATACTGAAAGGAAAAGCCAATAAAAGGAAAAATTAATCTTGTGATTAACAGAACACTTAGGACTGCTGGCTGCTGACACTGGCACCAAGCCACCCTCTCCGAGGACAGAATAGAACCTGTCTGCTGTCTTCATCAACAAAAGGATTTTTACGAAATAAGGGTCTCTTGCTATGAATGATCAAAATGAGCAGCTTGGCAAAGAAACCTGGCCAGCCATCAATTACAGCTTTGTTCTATCCCAACTTAAAGCTGATATTGTCCAGTTCCAGTCTGAGATCATCAAAGTCCTGTTCTTACAGAATTTCTGCATGCCACGTAAGTTACAGCTAAACTCACAATATATAGAATTTATAGCAAATTTATAAGATAACAAGAGTTTTAAAACTTGTTTTTAAGATATTTGCATGTGTCAATTCAGAGTACAGATTGTTTTGAAATCTGAATCCTCAGGGCTTGCTAAGCACCTGCTCACTCAAAGGCAGGCTTATGTGCCATTGAAAGATCTGTGCTGGTCCTTTGGAAGGGATTAATTCCTTTTCAGCTACGAATATTTGCACAGGATAATGTGTTAGTTATGCCAAAGTCCTCTTTAATACTTGCACTCGAGCATAAATTGCAGGTTTTGTCATCAGTTATACAATGTTCATTTTTATTTTGGCAAATGCTAACATTTAAATTAAACTCTGCTTAGAGGGGAAATTCAGACATGCAAATATACACAGCGAAAACAAAAAAGCTCATGAGCATCATCAAATCAGAACACACCTCTGAATAACTTCTCACCGTCACTGTGCTAGAGTAATATGACAGAAACTCCACACTCCCCATTTCTAGCCCTGCTCTCCCTCCTTCCACACATTCTTTAACCAACCACAAATCTCATCACTTTATACATGAAATATTTTTTTTTAAAGTTTAAACGCATAAACACGAGACAGCCCTTCATGGTTCAAATAGTTATCGCCTATGGCAAATCATGTGAATGACCAATAGAACTACCATCACCACCAACACCATCAACAAGACCCTCACACAAAACCATTTAAAATATGTAGAAATCCAAACCCTGAAGACTCTAATTCCTTATTTCAATATGTTACTGATGTGGCAGCGTACCCATTAGTTTGGGCATCATCAAGGCCTCTCAGTGGATCAGTGTGATGAATGATGCTTTTTACAAAAGCGCTTTCTAAAAATCAGTTCCATCCAGCAGCTGCGTGTGGCTGTCACCCAACAAATACGATGACATAGTTGCTTCCCAGGAATAAATGGTAAAGCTACAATTGCTTCTCAAAACAAACGCTGTCTTTTGAGAACCTCTCCATTTGTTCATTTTATCACTTCCAGCCATTCCTAAACTGCATCAAAGGGTACACTTGGAAGTCTCAGTAAGAGGGTTGTGAAGACACAAATATTTTGATCACAAGAAACCTTTGATCGATCCTTTGTGATGAGCAGCAAAATAACAGTTTCTGGAATCAATGTCTCAAGCTTCAAATGGTTGTGGCAGACAAAATTGGTTCTGAGACATAAATCACATCATCTGAAACAGAGTACAACCTGCTCATTTGTGTGCTTCCCCTGCTGAAGTAACAATAAGAAGCTGTTCTTCAGCTCACCAGGCATGGAAAACCGTGTGTTGATAGAAAAGTTGTGTTACCTAATGCTATGAAACTATAAAAGTGATGAATAATCCTCACGTTGATGCAGCCAGGTAAAGACGCTGTCAGATCATTAAGCACAGCCAGGTGATTTATCAGTATTCAAAGACATTCAGCTTCCTACCTTTCACTTTCTCCCTCAGGCTCCTTGCACACCCACATGTCCTCCAAAGCCATCCTGCATTACAGCCTGAAAATCACATTTTCCCTTCTCTTCTCCCCATTCACCTTAAAAATCTTCCAGGTTTCCGAGGAGGATTTTCAGGTCAATCCTTTCTCTGAGAGGCTGGGTTTGTGCACAAATGTTATTAGCAATTTTAGGCTAACACTGGACTGCGATTATCACATTTGGTGTTCTTAGGAAATTCTTCACTGCTGCAGTAGCTAAATGCAGCTACCCTACACGTGGGCTTTTTTCCCCACCCCTGTGGCTACAGAAAGTAAATACTGCTTATGGCTGCTTTTTACAGAGCAGCAGATTGGTGTTAGATTAATTCTAAACCCCGTTTTATCAGATTAGTCTGATTAGCTTGGATTTCAGGTCTGTTCTGCAAGACACACTAAAAATCTCTCTCCAGTTTAAGTTCTGGGAGAAAAAGCAGTGAATTCTCACAAAGCGCTTGCTATAAACAAAGCCAGAAGTGAGAGGCACCAAGGCCACGACAAATGGAAATAGTAAAAGTACGAAGCAGTATCAGGAAAGCTCCTCCAGTAGTACTCTACCATTATCAATGCGCCTATCACTTTGCCAAGTAGCTCTGAAATGTTTTTTACATATATATGCGAGTCTGCTTGGGCCAGAACAGCTGTGTGCATGAACAACCTGCCAGGGATGTTTTCAGCTGAAGAGTTCCTGGTCTCACCCCCAAAATGGGGTAATTGGAACATTCTTCATGTTGTGCACAGAGTAAATGCTCTTCTAACTTAATCATAATGCTTGAATGGGAACATCTCACAGGAGACAAGAACAGACACAAAGATTATACAGTGAGAAAAGGTTCTGCAAAAACAAAATAGAGAGAAAGCATTATTCACATTTGCCCAATTAAGATAATTTCTACTGGCAAAATCCATTCCTGCTGTAGGATAATATTTTCAATACAGTGAAAATAACCTTGAACACCATCTCAACTATGACACACGGGAAGAGGCAAGTACCTTTACATTCTCAAGCAAAGCAACCTTTTGACCTGCTAAGGGAGGAGTGGGGACACAGCAACGTTCTTTTTTGTCTCAAGTGCCTGCTTTCCACTAATTCATCAGCAGCTCTGCAATGCATTAATCCCTACTTTGCAAATGCTCCACAACATGGACTGGCTGGGCTTCAGGACAGTGGAAAAAACTCACGTGGAAACTGTTAACTCAACACCTCATTTTAAGGCTCCTTGTCATGTTGGTATTAACAATGCAATAGCAGTTCTACTGTGGAACAGAGTTGTTATAAATACGGATTTACAAAACTGAAATGCCTAGGTAATAAGGACAGCCAAGAGACACAAACCCACAAGCAGGATCATATTTAAGACTTGTTGCAAAATGTGACCAGATTCACAGCGCACAACTCTTCACATCTTCATAAACCTCAAAAATAAGAAACATGCATTTAAGTAATACAGCAGAGAACAAAATTAGCATGAGAAGACTCGAATAAACGCAAGTCACAGATATATAGGTACAATATTTTATTATTGCACTACATTTCCAGGCTGCAAAAATAACTGTACACACATTCTGTGGCTGCACTAAGCCACTGTGACAACTATGACCTTATTGTGGCAACAGAATGCCAAGAAATCCTCTGAGATTTAGCATTATTTTCTGACACCACAATCCTGCAGCTATCTCCACAAACAATTAAATGAAAATGCTGCTCCTGCTACATTCCAGAGAGCTACCTCAGCAATTCAGCCTAAGAAAAGCATTGATGATGTATAACCAGCGACTGATATCTGTCAATCAGCTCTAACATACTCACTGCAACTTCTTGAAGTGGTTCAGAGAAATACTACACTGTGTTCTCCTGAAGATGTGAAAATTATCTTGCAAATAAGATAGTTATCCTGGAAAGGAAATCTATATTCTTCATGGGGAAAGAAAATTGCAGTTGTTGAAGACGTCAGGTTGCTTTACACTTTCATGCCAACCATTCCTGCTGCCCCCACCACATACAGAGAAAACGGGCCACACAGCCTCAAGCGTGGCAGGAGCCACCAAGAATATCCCAAAGGAGAGATACAGGTGAGTCCAGTCGGACATCCAGTCGCTATCAACTACTTGCTTGGCTGGAGGAGCAGGGCTGCTCACAGCTGGCTAGGACACACCAGTGCCAGCATACAAAAAAGCCCTGGGAAGGGAACAGAAAGGATGGGAATGTTTCCCAGGCAGTAAAGGCAAAAAACACCCCAGTTAGAACTGACTGCCTTGGATTAAGTGCGTAAAGGAATCGTAAGTGAAAACAGAGGGAGATACGGAATGTAGGAGAGAGAGTAGCAAGGAGAAAATACAGAGGATCAGAAAGGAAATCCAGAGTAAAGAAGGTAGCAGAAAGTCTTGCAAGGAAACATTAAACCATGGTGCTACAGTAGTGCCATAGTGAAGGCAGTAGGAGTATTTTTCCTTCCAGGAATGCCTTCTGGGGAGAAAATTCTTCTGTCTTCGTTCCCTCTAGTGTGATTCTTGCTCCATCAGTCCACAGTGAAAACCCCTGCCTAAGGAATACTGATAACCAGCTGAGCTTGTCCTTAGAGTAAAAGAGGGTGCTGACCACGGCTTGGCATCAAGCAAGATTGGTCACTGAATGCTGCTAGCAAGAAATCTAGTACATCCTTAAGCTCAGAGCTACTAAGGGCACTTCCACAGAAAACTTACCTGCATTTCAGTGGTCAAGGGCAGATTCAGAGATGAGTCTCTGAATCATCAATATAATCTTAAGTTCTTGTATATTATTCATACAAAAAAAGATAATGAGTAGTTGCAGATTTGGGCTTTTTTTTGTTTGAGGGGTTTTCTTGCCTGGTTTTGGCTCTTTGTCCCCGAGGAGCTGTGCTATGTTTAATTAGTTGGTAGCTATGCTGTGTCATTCCTGAGCTGGGACACACTAAGATGCAGTCTGTATGCAGCATCTCTGTGACAGCCTCTTCCTCAGGCTGTTCAGACAATTATTGCATCCACTGAAGGACAAGTTGTGCAGGAATCAGACACACGGGAATTGGTTTTAACACATTATTCAGGATTTTGCCTGTTTTCATCATGCTTTGCTACGACAAGCAAAATCACTTTCTGAAACTATTAAAAGACCTGGCATCAAATAAAGCAGAGCCTCAAATCCCTGCCTGGAGGGCCTGAGCTACAGCATTTGTAGACTCAATCAAAAGGCAAAGTTTGCTGATAGACAGCCAGACTTTTAAACTTCATTTGCTCGGGCTGTACCAGAAGCATCCAGCATTAATACAATTCTAGCAAACATAGCAATCATTTGTTCTGCTTGACAAAGGTCACCAGACATCAGCTTGAATCTCCCACTGAAGTCTGTTAAAGGAATTTTGCTTTCAGCGGCAGAACCGAAGGCTCAGTTCGCAATGAGCCGGGCCTTATTTTTTATAATAAGCAGTCAGGAACATTATGCCTTTCTTATACTCCGCAATTTTAAATTTGCAGGGTATAATCCTGAAAACCAGGATTCAATTTAATATGCTTTGAACTCAAATGATCTTATCACAGGATGAGATGATTCTAGATAGACTGTGCACAACTGTACGCTAAATGTACACAGAGGCCCAGAATGAGACAACTACGCACGTAACAATTCTGCCTGGAAAGGAGAGCTTGTGTAATTCTGCTCAAAGAACTTTTAGATTTTAGTCTTAGTCAAAATCCAAACCAAGTGGCAAATTCTGAACATAGAAGTAGCCTGTCACATAATGGCAACTTCCCTTCAAACTAGCAGATTTTCTTCTAGGGCACAAAAAAGGTACCATATTAAAGAACCTTAAGCTGGTCTCTTTTACTACAGCAAGATATCAACTTGCTGTTACCTTGCAGTAGGATTTGGAAGGTAACAGCAAGCCGATCCTTTATGGAACTCCACAAGTGCACAGGCATGTGACTTGTGTGTCTAATTTATGCATGGACATTTCCAACTTTCAAAGGGGAAAATGTGATTTAAGTACAAGATTGTCTGCCAAATTCCTCAAACAATTACATATGCTTCTTCTTCCATGTCTGACCTAAGAGGGCTGGACTGCTGAAACCTAGACTCACCCAAACCACTGCAATTTCTTTTACAAGCCATCTGTCTAGAGTAAAAGGACAAGAGGTAATCTAGATTTACAAGTCATGACACAAACTTATAAATCTTTGCTCTTGGTTTACAGTTTAAAACACATTTAAGTATAGAGTCTGTCAGACGAAGTAGCTTTCGGTTCTTTAATCACGTGTTCCAGTTTAATGGGGCAGAAGCAGCGCTTGTGCTTCCCTATCTTAATGTACACTTACTGATTTTGTTCAACACCAGTACCTGAGCAGAAAAGCACATAATCAAACTTACAGAATAGTGGAAAAGCAGCTGCTAACTCCACAACGGGGACTTGCCCAGATGAGGGACCTTTTCCTTCCAGCCTGAACACTTTTCAAGCCTGTAGGGTTCCCTCCACACCAAAAGGCATTGCTGCTGGCACATCAACTATCGCTTCTCCAACCTCATAAAGAGAAGGGCTGTGTACACCCACCTGCCCAACACACACGTCACATTTCCCCAAAATTACAGTTGCTTGACAATTCCGAGCCAAAGAACCTGTCCTCAGTGTCATATAATTTATCAGACTTTAACCATTTGGGGTAATTAGTCTGAACACATAATTTTCAATCTCTCTCAAATGAATTTTTTAGCTATTTTTTTTAACAAGCAAAAGGAAAACGCTTCTTGCTCCATTAAATTCTGGTAACTTAATCTTTGTGATACTGATGGTGGTGACATTTTAGGGGTAAAATTTGGCAGGGTGTTGCCACTGACATTTCTTCAATCCAAAACTTTTAATCATATATTATCCCAATTTTTTAAATAGCTTTAGCTGGTTCAAAACACCATTTTCTCAGTGAATGAGCTATTCAAAAATCCTAATCATGGACCCATTTTGCTAGAAGCTGTATAAACACAGCTGCTGGGAAGGGTCTGGTACAGATCATAACATAATGGTTTGAATTCTGTTTGGAGAAGAACCTCACAGTGGCAACTTAAACATGCCAAACATGCTTCTGTGACTCCAAAAAGAAATGTGACGTGGTTTGATTAAAAATAAAGTGAAATTTAATACTCAAATACAAAGAGCAGAAAGTGAAACCAGAGCAACTGTGACTTAGAAGTTACATATATTTGCACAGAAGAGCAACATCAGGTAAGTAAGAGAGGAAGGGGAGTGGCTGAGGGGGAAAGACAGCTCTGAGGGAAGAGGAACGAAAACAACCTGAGGCAAAACTAGAGCCAAGGATGCCACTTGAGGATGGCTCTGCCTACCAGAATGCTGCTAGGCCTGGCCGTCAAAGCAACTAAGTGACCGCTAATCCCGAAGGGAGGCTTCCAGGATTTAACCAGCTCTGTATGGAAGGCTCTTCAATTTGGATTCTGCTTCAGTCAGGTCTCTTTCCTTCAAAACCTATTCACCGCTTGCAGGATCCAGTAGAAATCCAGCGTGGAGTCAAAAACAGGTGGGAAAATTCTTCACAACATGAAGACTCACTCAGCGCCAGAAGAAAAGCCCAAACGCAGTGATTTGGAGATAAGTTACATGAGGCTACAGGTGGAAAGTGCTGAGAGGGCTGTTTCAGGTGGTTGCTTCTGCAGGCTCCTCTGGATGCTGCAGAAAAAGATCAAATACTGGTCATACACATTTTTCAATAGGTTTAGTGAAGGAAGTAGGGAGCGGGAAGCTTTGTTGGTTTATTTGCTCAGTGCTGAAATAGCTCTCAGTTCCAGCTACAGACCGTTATCATCCCAGCAATCATTTTACTGTGTCGCAGAAACATATATTTGAGATGGTCTGGCTTTGATTTATTCAGTATATTTTACAGTGGAAGGAGTTTGTTTTCAAAAAGGGTTTGTGGTTGGACTGATGGACATGTAATCATTTTGGAAGGTGAGATGGATCACTCAAAACAGTGGAGTAAGGAAAAATTACACACCAAATTCCCCCTAGCCAGGGAGAAAAAAACCCTATCAGATTCTACATGCCCTTTACAGTATTACAGAAAAAATTACCTGGACCAGAAAATTTTGCAGAAGAACTGACTTCAAAGAATATTTGAATTTCAGATTGAAACTATTTCTGAGAAAAACTTTTTGGATTGAATGTGCCATTTGTTATAACTGACTGCATGGCTTACCTTCTCACTGGATCTTGAATTCTCATTCCTAGGAGAGAAGAGGTACATATCAGTGTTGTATTGTCAGGCTGTAACTGGGGGGGGTGCTGTTAAGAGAATTTGCAAAAATATCTACTTACCCAGCTCTGCGCCTCTCAGGTGAGGAAGGTCCCTATAATTTTGATTCTTTTGATCATCTTCAAAAAAAACAGGACAAGAGAAAAGGAGACTGCATCTCGGATGACAAATGCTGCCATCACCCAGCTTGAATAATCTGTGTTGGCTGCTGCAGTTGAAATTTGCTATGGCAGAGCAAATCAGCTTGCTTAGCAGATTACTTCAATCTATTGTAAGTCCCACCTATACTGCACAAAAAGAGGGCAACATTCATTCAATAACCAGGTAGATTGTTTGAGGTTTTCCTTTGGGTATTAGTTTTATTCATAAACTACCAATTCTGCAGACTGTAAAATTTTGTACAGAATAGCTCCTTTTAAAAATCCCATTGTAGATGATGACTCTTTTTTCCCCAAAAAAATTCTACTTCTACTAAAATTTGCAGTCTTTTCTTGGACTTCCCCTGCTGGCAAGGCAATACATCATTGCCTCTTCTGTGGATCCTTTTTGCTTTCTTGTTTATAAGAAGTGGTCTGGTCTTCTTAATAGATTGCACCTGTGAGAGATTTGCCCAAGCAGCAAAATCACTCCCAGGGAAATAAATTTTAACCACGCTCTTTAACAATGATCTCTGGGATCGCAATGCCCAGACTCTGGATGTTACCATGTTGCTGACTGACAAAATCTTTCCATGAAAAGGAGCCTTTAGTCTCATTATGAGGATCCGCCTTGATGCTAATTTTCTTTGTGCAGGGATTGCTAATTTTGGAGAGGGAGATCAGAGTAGCTGAGGAGAACACCAGAGGGTCAAATCAAGGACAGGAGACGGGCCATTTGGTAGGGTAGGTAACTACAGATCCTGTATTTTGCTGTACTATATGATTTGTATGTCATGCACAAATAAGACACAAAAGCCGCAAGCTGTGTATTGTGTTCAATTCTAGCAACTTAAATGGACTATGAAGTCCAAGCCAATTAGGAGGAAGCCTATACCCTGTGTTTGACACACATTTGTTCTTACAGAGCCTCTCGTCGTAATTTCACCCACGCACTGAGGTGTCTGATTGTATGGCTCACTTCCCAAGCTCAGTTTCGGAGGGTACTAACAACCCTGACAGAGGATATCTTATTGCCATCAAAACAGTTATCCTGATTCGCTGACAGGACACAGGACACGTTCATTCCAGCCATAAACATTGACTACAGGAGAGTTCAAAGAGTTTATTTTACAGCTTTGCTAAGAAACTATTGATGGATTTCTGATGCTTTATCATATCTCCCCCACTGCCACATGACTCACACTATTTTGGACCTTTAAGCAAAAAAAAGTTTCAACTGCATTAGTAAGTATGAATCAAGAAATTATTTTTGGTGGCCTTAGAGGATTGCTTACATGTCAACTAAATGTCTATAATTACTGAAAAGTTCTTATCAGAGGTTGAATTTAATTAAGACTTCTGTTGGATTATCCAAAGCCTTGGAGGCTTCTTAACTTTGCACAACGTATTTATTACAGCTACTGACATAAATCAGTTTTCTTGAGCCTATTTCACATAAGGAAATCCTTTTAGGACAGTTGTTGAATTGGTCAGGAGTGTTTTGTAGTTCTGGGAGCTGAGGACTGGTGTTTTCCCCAGTGAAGCAAAACACAGATCTAAGTTCAAGTTTCTATAGTTGCTGTGACAATGTACATTTGTCCTTTCTATATTATTCTTCTCTCTAGAAAATTCTTGCCATACATTCTCTATCTCTGCCAAGATTAAGCTGCCACTTTGCTCAACAGACAACACTATGACCAAATTTAAGCCAGTAGCTTAGATATGGTGGGACTGCCTTGCTAACAGGATTTTTCAGGTGGATAACGAATGTCTGTTCCAGTCTCCACTAGTTAAGAGCCAGTTAAAAGCTTGGAAGCTTCCCAGACCCAGCCACTGACAGGACACCCAAGAGCAGTAGGGGTGTATGGGCCTCTACAATATGATACCGTAAGTGGAAAAGATAAGACCGTGTGGCCACAGCCACAGACCTTTCCATTCTCAGAAATGGGACATAATCTAGTTTGATTGATTCTTTAAAGAACTGACCTAAGGAATTAGCTAAAAGACTAAGTTGGACACACTAAGACACTGTTGGACACAACAACCCCGTGCAGCAATACAGGCTTGGGGAAGAGTAGCTGGAGAGCTGCCTGGAGGAGAAGGACCTGGGGGTGTTGGTTGACAGCGACTGAACATGAGCCAGTGGTGGCCCAGGTGGCCAAGAAGGCCAATGGCATCTTGGCTTGGATCAGAAACGGTGTGGCCAGCAGGGCCAGGGAGGTTCTTCTCCCTCTGGACTCGGCACTGGTGAGACCGCTCCTTGAATCCTGTGTTCAGTTCTGGGCCCCTCGCCCCTGGGACCTCTTCCATCAGGACTCCAGCAAGTCTCAAGACTTGTCAGATCTCAGCTTTGTAAAGAGCCTCTGCTGCTCCTCCTTCCCACGAGCACCTTATTTACCACCCCATTTCACAAACAGAGAAGGGATGCACTGAGGACTCACTATGAAAATACTTCTCAAATACAAAGGTAATGGAAATAAATCTACTTTAAAGTGGCTGTAGGCTACCTCCCACAGCTGGGATTTATGATTTTATGCTGAAAGACCTTGGTTCAAACCTACAAGCTCTTTTGGGGTCACTATGTAATTCTTTAAGTTTTCAAAGAGACAGATAAGCAAAAGATTAGACTCAATGCTCTGTTCTTCTTAATAAAAATAATAAAAAAATCTATGAATCATTCTCCCCTTTCTGAGTCAAAGTTTCCCAGAATCACTCCAAATTTCCCTCCCTACCCCCTGGTAAAGTAAAACGAGGAAGCTCAGTGCTTGTTCCTAGGAAGCATTCCCTCCAATACAGCAAGTGGTTTTCCACCCTTGGAAAAGTGCTACTTCCCTAAGTGGGGCAGTGCATGAAATACAAATCCCTCTCTCTGAATAGGCAGAGGCATGAACTCCTCTTGCTGCTGGGGAGAAGGGCAGCCTCCTCATGCGATGACAGAGCCTGACACAGCAGGTGGAGAACGTTGCCTATTCACAACTAACGATCACCCAGGTATTCAGTGACAGAAGCGCTGGAGCTGTGCCACGCTCTGCAAGGTAACTGTGCTGGCCAATTCCTCGCTAAGTCTGTTCCATGCAAGCACACACAGTCAATCTCCTGGGAAACCTTTTTCTGCTTTGGTTCTGATGGTGTCTGAAATTTAATGGAGTATTTGATCCGGCCTTAACATCATCAGATACGTCAGGTGAAAATATAGAAAATGGTTATCAGAAAATTATTAATTTCACCCTTTTCTCCGGCAGAAGGTTAGGCAAAACCAAAAATCTATTTTAATAAGATTGAAGATGTCAGGGAAAAACATCCCCCAAAGGATGAGAGAGGAACTGGAGTCACAGAGGCAGACACATGATAGAAAATCAGAAAATTCTCTGTGGGGTTCCAGCTCCTAAATTAACAGGATATTCCGACGCACGCTGGGGAGAGACAGCATTGAAACAATCTGGTTTTTCCTCTTCTGAAATGGAAACAATCTCTCACCCTTGCTCAACCGTTCACCATAATCACCTGAGGAATCACTCCAGTCCCTCACACAGGGAGTTCGGACACCTCCCCAGATAGGCTGCACATGGCAGATTTTCCCCACCACTGGTCTCCTTCTCTGCCTGAAAGGGTCAGTCCATAACCTTCTGGATCCCTACTGAGCCCTTCTAGGCACTGCAGTGGATTGAGAACACACAGTCTGTCATCCCTGAAAACCCACCTGCAGGACTTGCGGGAAGAGGAGGGGAGAAAGGTTCTTTTGACTGGAGAAAAGAAATGCAAACTTTTAATTGCCATGTAGCCTGTGTAGCAGATGTAAGCAGTGAAGATAAGGAAAATACCTATAGCATTTCAAACTGGGTTTTAAAGAGAAAGGGCTTAATCCATTTCTAATTAAGTCACTAGAAATAATGAAGCCTGGCTTAATTTATGTATGCAAAAAACAGCTGAGAGGAGAAGCAGGATAACTCATCTCAGCACAAGTTAGATTGCTTCTGCAATCTATAACTAATCTTCGAGCAACACTAACAGTGCCAAGACTCCACGTGGCCACTTCGAACTGGAAAAGCAGCCAAAAATCGAAGGACAGCCATCAAAAGGGAACACGAAAGCAGATTCCAGCAGATTTGCTTACGGGCTCTATTCACACTGCTTAACTCTACACAATGCAGCCTGGCAGCGCTTGCCTGACCAAATTAACAGCGCATCCCTAATGAGTCTGCCTGACAGGTCAGTATGTTGCCATCACCCAAGCAATTGTTGAGACCTCGCAGCCCTCTCCCCACTGCCTGCCTGGCTGGCAGGCTTGCCCCTCTCACTCCCAGCCTTTTCCTTAAGGACAGAGCAGCGACCCAGCACAGAGGCTTGTAATTTTCTTTATTTGAAATGGCATTTTCAGTTTTCAGATGAACAACAGCCCTGAGCCAAGGGGCAGGGAAGGGGGAAGTTCTCAAATCCTCCTAGATTTGCTAAAATTACTGCTGTCTAGAGAATCACGCTTCATAAAAAGGTACAGAAGGGAAATACCACAGCACTAATCGTGACTCAAACGCTGGTCATCCAGCAGCCGTACAGGGCTCTGTGGCAGCCAGATACCATCGTGGCTTGATTCAAGGCTGGAACAACACTGTCACTTGGTCTGATGTTTTTGCAAGGACCTCCATCCCTCCACCCACTCCAGTTCCCATCTCCAATGTCAGATACTAAAAATAAAAGCCATCTTGAAGGCATTCCCTTCAGAGACAAAGTGATTAGTGGTTTTGGGCCCTGTTGACCTTTACTTCTTCGATAGACACATGATTCAAGATGGGCTATAACCACAATAATGAACTTCAAATCTGAACTGTGACGAGGCTTGTATAGAGTTGTTCAGTATATTTAATTACAAAGTTTAGTCTCTTGATCTATGATACAATGTGGATTCAGAATTCTGCGGTCCACTTCCATTCATCTCTTTCCCCATTAGCGTGTGTTCAACAGCTCTTTTACAGGCAAAATTTTCATGAAAACAGAACCATCAGTCTAAATGACACTTCAACACTTCCAAATCTCCCTAAGTGTATACAGTGCAAATGCAGCATGGGAAGCTTTCTTCCATAAATTAGGATTCAGTTGAGTTGATCTCTAAAGCAGTTCAGATACAGCGCGTAACCCTGAGGTCTTTACTAGGCTTCATCCTAAAGCTGGGTCTTCCACTGAAAGATGAAGTGTTATGATATTGCACTGCAAATTCAAAAGGAAGATAACGGGTATAAGATACGCATTCAAAGTGCCTGCAAGAATCAAACATAAAAAGATACTGAGCCCACTGGTGTTTTCAGAGATGATGATGAGATCTGTTTTGTTAGATTAAAATCTTCCAATATGGTGTCTGCAACCACAAGATGCTTGAATACTGTAATGATGCTTTACTCAGCCTCTACACCCGGGTAGGCAATTGCCATGGTAGGGAGACCCTCAGCTATCCCAGGCTGCAGGCTCTTTGATCTGGATTACTTTAGCTGCTTCCTAGCCTGTGGTTCTTTCATGATGTTTGAAACCCAGACAAGAGGAAGGTGCACACTTTCAAGTAGGACGGAAACTGAAATAGCTCATTGAAACACACAGTGATCCTTGATAATCAAAAGAAGTCCTGCACACCTGCCTGAAACATAGGATTCAATAGTTAACGCCAGAATTATCACCTCTGCGGTCTTAGTTTTCCAAGAAACAAAGGTCACTGATAACAATTGCTCTCCCAAACCACAATCGACTTTCATTTTCAAATCCTTGTCTCATCTCACAAACAAAGCAAATGTTAGTTAAGAAGCCTAGAGGATGTCATGTATGGAGTTAAATAGTCTCACCAAGCTATTTTAAAAGGTATATTCTTACACGTCTAAATGTTATGACTTCCATTAAAAAGATAAGTCAATCAACATTTTTATCTGTTAATACTATAAAAAAAAAAATCTCGTTTTCACGTTGGAAATTTTTCATTTATTTCCATTCAGCAGTTTCAAAATTACTTTGCAGTGCAATTGCAGGTGGATAAAATTCTGAACAGAAAACATTTTCCAGTTTGCCCTACACTGACAAAACTGTGGCAACAGCAAAACATGCTACTTGCTTTGTCTAAATGATCCCTCTTCTCAGCTTTTTCACACACCTACTTACAATGCCATGAGGAAGAGAAGGTTGCCAATTAGAATGTGCAAAAAACACTACCCGCTCTGCAGTTAGAGCCAAATTTAGAGATCTGCTGTCCAGTTCATAAAGTTTAGTCTTTCTACAAACACGCACAATTAAGCCCTGGAGAATATCCAGGCTTCAGGACATAATTCGCACACAGAGCCTTTGAAGCAAGACTTTAAGCATCTTTCCTCCAGGAAACAAATGGATTCCAGTGACATGCTATTGTATTTTTTTTTCCTTTAAGCTGAGACAGCTTAAAATGGAACACTGTTATTGAGTAGGAACCAGCTCTTCCTCTAGGTAATTTGTATATAATGTCCTAGAATTTATCCAAGTCCAATGTAAGAAAGAATCCAGAAATAAAACTAAGAAAAGCAAATACGAGCAGCCCCAGGCAAAAATGAATAGCACCTTATCCTTGTTTTTCAGAATTCATCCCATGTATTGACAGACTGCTGGAAAACCTTTTCCTTCCCAAGCCCCGGCTACTCCCCGTCTCATTACAGGTTCCCATTCAAGTCCAGTGACTCAACACCTCAACAGGGAAAACAGTCCAGGCTGAAATTTATACCCAACAGGATGGGAGAATGTTAAGCTCATTGCAAGGAGGAAGGAAGGAAAACCCATTAGTAGTCAGAAAGGAAGTACATTTCAATAAGGCTCTTTTGTCTTTAGAAAAGGGAAAGCAAGCAGAGAAACACATTTTGCCTGCTACACAGTTGTGCTTACACAGGCTTCTTGCTTGGAAAATCTTTAATTTCTGCAAAAACTACTCAGAAAAAGAAAAGTTCCTAAATTGTTTAAGAAAAGAAATGTCCTAAATAACAATAACACAGGTCCGTTCAGGAAGAGCTCTAACTATTTGCACCTTTCAAGTAAATAGGAGGAGTCAAAGACTGTAGGTGCCAGATAAGCAATACGCACTGGCCAATTTTTAAAGCATCGCACTTGAACAATAATAGTGGTCTTAGTTTTCCAAGAAATAAAGTTCACTGATAACAATTAGTCTGTCTCTGCATCAGTGGCTGGGCAGAGACCTGAGACACTAGTTGGCTGCTGGACCCTCTTTTCTTTTCCGTCTCAAGACGAACATAAGAAACATCACCCCAGGACATCCCAAAGGCTTCTCTGGATGCCTTTGAGACCCCACACAGTTACAAGACCTCTTCATCTTGCAACTGTCCAGTCTGAAATGGAGAAGTCAATAGGGAGACAGAGCATCGAGGTGCTTCTGGAAAGGATATAAGGGTAAGCTCACCAGGACAGGGCTCACAACATACTTCAAAAATGTAAGACTAAGGAACTTAATGAGTCTTTGATGCGTTTTTTTTCTTCTACTACAGCAAGAAGACCCTGACAACAGGCAATGGGTGCTTCTGGGAGCTGCGAGTAATGCCAGGCAGGCTCCTCTCAGACACGCGTCTCCCTGAGCAGCACGGGCTGTGAGACCATCCATCTCCTGGCACCGAGCGGCGTCCCCGTGCGGAACAGCACTGCTGTGCTGATGTTGCTGCTTGCTGCACACGGCTGGCTAGTTTTTCCAGAGAATCCGCAGCACCTCCTGCAGCTGTGCCCGTCCATCTGTTTCCTGCGTTTGATGAACATTCAGCAGCTTGGTGAGACTGGATTTGAGCCTTAACAGAGATTTTTTTCCCTCCCCCCTCCAACCTTCTCTATTGGAAATTAGAGGCTCACAAACAACTACTTCTCATGATCACAGAAGACAGAACGCTATGAGTTATCATATTCTCTTCCTTCCATATGACAACTCAAATAGGAGGCTTACGTAGCTATGACTACGTGTTCCAACTGAACAAAAGCCACTGTACTTTTATGCCTTCCTTCACAAGTTTACGCCAAGAAGAACAAGTCGAAAGCACCCCTGAGTCAGGCAGTCCTGCCCCACCTCAGGGCCAGAGCACCTTTGCGTGCACAGCGGATACAGCCTGGCCACTGTTCAGGCCACTGCACATAAAGTGCTCTTCGGAAAAGGGCCAAACAATAGAAGATTTGTGAGATAATGTAGTGGAGCAGAGCCGAATACTTAACATTTTGAAAAATGCAAGGGTCCAACGAGCCGAGGAGAGCAGACACTGAAAAAAACCTTTTCAGAGGCAGACTGAAGCCTGCCCACATGTTACCAGCTACCAGCCTCCACGACAAGCGTGAACTGAGGCTCAATTGTGTAACGCAGATCAGAAGCTTTCACCACAAGTCTGGCAAACTGAAAAGCTCTCTAAGTTTCCAGCAGTGGGGCTGTTAGTGGGAAGCATAGTTCATATGACCCCCCCTACCCTCCTCGAGAACAATGACCTTAAGGAAGAAAAGCAACAGGCTAAAAACGCAATGGAAAGTGGGGATCAGCACCTCCTGTGATAACAGAAGAGCTCCTGATTAACATCTGGTGCCACTGTGTTTTTCTGGAGGAGGCTTCTCCTCTGCATATTACAACTCTCCACTTTAGCTGAATAGTTTTTGGCTACATAAGGTGTTGTTAACTTATTTAGCCTTATTACAATAATTGTTTGCATTAGAATTCGTTCAGTTATGCCCAAAACATGAACAAAGAAAAGCAAATTCTCTTCCCAGACCTGCTGATGACGAAGGAGCCACATGCTCATCTGAGCAGACCATCCCTCCCAGTCTGGTTACCAGCACAGCTTCTTCATGGAGACAGCTGGCACTGGACCTCTTGGCTCCTCCACACAAGAAGCCAAACGCCAGCAGACTCAGCCCCAGCACCAGCCATGCTGCTGGGGCACTCTCTGCAACACGCTCCATGGTCCTTGCTTCACACTGTGCAAAAAAAGACATCACTGCTGATTTAATAGCACTCTGGACTGCAGTCACAGGAAGCAGGGATAATATTTTGGCCAAGCGCTTCATCTGGCTTGCTCCAACACTCTTCTTCAGGCGACTGCTATCGGCTACACTCAAAGACAGGACATAGGGCTAGATAGACCCAGTACAGCTGAAGTAATAGCTGCAAGAAAAGCGCTGTAATAGGAAGTACAAATCAACACAGATTAATTTTTTAGGTGTCATACTGGGAATAATTTGGCCTGCAGAACTTTGGCAGCAAGGCTAGAGGCTAAGCATGCTGCGACTTTCAGATCTGCATGCCTGACAGAGCTGCTCAGTTAAAAAACAATTCTCGTCAAGAGCCTTATGAGACTACAAGTTTCTCTCTGGTATGAAATATTCGGTTCAGAATTAAAGCTATTTTCAAGTTAAAGCAGGGTTTTAAAATTGAAAATTACTTTTAAACCCAACGCATTTTGGCCTGAAGCCATAAGTAGACAAAAGTTCCATTTATATTTATAGATCAGATTACCTCCTCAGCATTCACACATCCATCTGTTTCAAAGGTGCAATTTTCATTTATACCTTCTCAGGAAAAAATCAAAACAAACCCCAAAGGTTTTAATTTCACCAAAGCCTTACAATGACTATAACTGGAATTAACAGCACCCACTTGCATATGACTTCATTTCATTGCTGTTTGGCATATAAGCCTCCGTTCTGTGATCCCATTAACGTAGATGACAGCAAGAAGTAAGGAATTAAACAGAAACCTGAAGAAACATGACTAAATCTGGGGTGGGTTTGGTCCTCTGATTCTGAATGGGTTGGAAGCTGAGCTCACGCCTGCAGCTGCTACCTGCCAACACACTGTCTCTGTGCACGCTTCCCACGCTCCCCCAGCTCCCCTTCTGCCATGGGTTAACACCACATCCACACATCGTGAAATAAAAACTACAAAACTAGGAACAGGCCAACAAGCTCCTTACAACAGTCACTTTTAACAAACATTAGCTTGGATGTAGCTACATAGGTGAGTTTGATGTTTGGGGTTTTTTTAAGTAAAAGCTTGTCACCTGGATACAACGGCCTCAGAGACAAATACGTAACACAAAAAATGTTTGGATAGTTTTCTGTTCAGGTGTACTCACCAATGAGAATAGTCTATTGGTATCTCTACACACAATCCTCCCCCTTTGCTATTATCCCAAGACAGCTGTTGAATCTGGAGAAATTCAAACTTTACTATCTGCGGCTATAATAAGAGAGAATCTTGTGTGAAATGGAAATGTTCATTTTCTCATCATAAGAAGGATATATACCCTATATATGTTCAACAGAAGAAGTATACGGAACTGTTGAAACGGGTCCAGAGGAGGCTACAAGGATGATCCGAGAGCTGGAGCACCTTCCATATGAGGACAGGCTGAGAGAGTTGGGGTTGCTCATCACGGAGAAGCGAAGGCTCTGAGAAGACAGCAGCTTCCAGTAACTGAATGGGGCTGCAAGAAAGCTGGGGAGAGACTTTTATGAGGGCATGGCGTGATACGACAAGGCGGAGTGCCTTTAAATTGGAGAGGGGAAGATTTAGACTAGACATTTGGAAGAAATTCTTCAAAATGAGGGTGGTGAGGCCCTGGTCCAGGTTGCCCAGGGAAGCTGTGGCTGCCCCATCCCTGGAGGTGTTCAAGGACGGGTTGGATGGGCCTTGGGCAGCCTGATCCAGCGGGAGGTGTCCCTGCCCATGGCAGGGGGGTTGGAACTAGATGATTTTTAAGGTTCCTTCCAACCCAAGCCATCCTATTCTATTTTCAAAACCACTCACACTTTGGCCCAGATTTTGGAAGGGGCAGTATAAATACTGACCTAAATGTCCCCCTGGTGCCCCCGTTTCTGCCCTGGACTGTAAGTCCTGGCACACTCACACCAGAGCAGAACGGCTGTATGCCAAATACACAAGAAAAAGGTCTCTACAAATCCTCCTCCTAGAGCTACTGTTGTTCCCCTTACCCAGTCAGATTAAAAAACAGTAACACTGATACAAAGAAAAGCATTTACTTATTGCTGTAATCTGCTCAACAATGACTGCTCTGGAAAGACAAGTAACAGCAATGACCACTGCAAGCAAATGAGTGTTTTCCAAGGAAGCCCCACCTGCACGCTCGGCACACCTGCCAGCAGGCTGCAGATGCTCAGCCACCTCCTCACCAGAGCAAAGAAACCAGCAGCCACCTCTCTGACTGCAAGTGATTTCATCTGCAAAGTCACAGATGCGCCTACTCAAAAACAAGCTATCAAGGCAGCTCCTCAGAACACTAAGGCCCTTCACACCTTCTAAATAATTCCAGCTGCCTGTACAGCAGGGGTGTTATTTGTTATCCCATCCTTGGGGATTACAGTTCAATTACTTTGCCGTGTATTATCCTCCATCCAAATACCCCCAAATCACACCGACTGCTGGTCTGTGGAGGAAGTAAGAGTTTCAGCTGTGTCAAAGGGGAGGAAAAATCCAAGCTGTGTCTCCAGTGAGCCTCCTCTAACATCCCTCCCCTGACATCGCGCTGTCTGATCTCAATGTCAGCACTACTATAGTGCAGCCAGACTCTGCCAAAGCCTACTTAAAAACTGAGCAAAAGAGATTAGAGATGACTGGCTTAAAAATGAAGTTAAGCAAAACCTTTATGCATTTATCATAAAGGGTAGGCTTCATAGTTCATGAGGGTATTACTTGGAAAACAATCTGCGACTGCGATGCATTTCCTTAAGCTTCTGCAAGCACCGGTCTGTATAAAATGGGATTAATTCAGAACCTTATCAGCAAAAATTCATATGGCCCAATTCATGGATCCTGCTTTATAGGGTTAAAATTTAAGCTATCTGGCATATCATGGAGGAAAAAAGTGTTTTTATTACCACACTTACGATTTCCAAAGCACAATTCTGCCCCTGAGCAAGTTTTCTATTTCATTGTTAGCAATGAAACCCTAAAGGAAAACCTCAAAGGAACTAAAAGGAAGAAGAAATCTTAAACTATTTTTCGTATTTATCTGTTCTGCTGACAATCCCATTTCTCTGAAATAAATATTTATTACACTCCTCAAGCAAAAGGAGGTTTAATCCAGGGTTCAATTTTGAGATAAAACTGAGCATGCTGGGGATTTTAGTTCTGTTTTCCTTTTCTAGCCATAAAGCTGCAGGTGAAAACACCCTGAACAAGTGTTTTCTTTGTTGCTGTTGTAGCAAATAAAAGCTTGGGCATCCTGGGGGAATTTTTTCAGGTGAGGTGGACAACACGCCTATCCCAACAGGGATGTGACAGCAACTGCCTCCCCATCGCTCAGAGAGGCGAAGAGATGAAAGAGCAGCATGCTCATGGCCCAACAATTGGATTAATCCCGCTGTGAGCAGATGGCTCTTCCTCACCCTTAGAGCAAGGCTGCTTTGATAAAGGCATCAGTAATGGACAGTTCAAGTTATCAGAAGCTCCATCAGAAGCAGGTAAAGGCTGTTGACCATACCAGCTGGCTTCAGGAAGTCATTTTCAACATGAGTTTGTACTATTTTAATGTCAGAATAGCATTTTCCAATTCAGCTGAAGGCTAGTGAGATTAGTAAAGACAGATTAAGATTAGCAAGGATGGATTTATGCAAAACTAAAATAGACCTGATTTTAAACTCCACACAGATCTTCCCTCAGTGTAACAGATTCTGCTTTTGAAAGTACAATGTAATGGTGTAAACGTGCAAAGAGGCAAGCCCTTGGATATTCTGAAGCCTTTTCAGTATTATCTTTCAAGCAGAAAAGGCTTATAATCAATTCATAGAATCAATTCTGCTTCTCCTTCCAAGCACTCAAAGTGTGTAAAGTTAACAGCAAGGTCCCCTTCCAAAGGTACCGGCTCCTGGGAAGCTGCTGCAACAGCCGCTTTACATTCTCAAGTTTAGCAAGAGATTGAGCTTAAACCTGCAGTAGCTCCACTTTAGTTTTTGACTCAGAGGCCAGGCTAGTTACCCCCTCACCAAGGAGTTCAAAGATTTAAGAAATGCATGTTAACTTTTGCTAAGCTGTGATGGGCATTCCTATCTGGAAACATTCATTAACGTCTCTTTCCACTTAAGAAACAGAAGAAGAAACTAGACTTGTGAATCAAAGTACAAACAATGACATCAAGGACAGACACTATCTTTACCAGAGATGCTGACCTCTGATCGGCTCTTGGAAGACAGAAATGCATTACAAGAGTAACAGACGTCTTGATGGAAGCCTGAAGTCTGCAATCTATCTGAAACACTTTTCGTCACAACACATACTGTATCCTCTCCTATTTTCCAGTCTGTTTACAGTTTTTAAGAGCACCAAAAGACAGTCAGCTTGTAATGGCTTCATTTGAAAATGTAAATGTCACAGTGCAGGATAAACTGGATGCAATTCTCAAACGCTACCAAGAAGACAAGATTGCTAACCTCACCTAACAAAGCGGAACAGCCTCAGCAACTGTATCCTTGTTTGTTCAACATCAATGCCAGAATAAAATGAAAATTAGCATATTTTCTGTTAAAACGAATAGACTACAACTAATGGCAATCTCAAAGGGATTATGATAATGATTTTCAAACAAACCTTATTTCAGAATTTGAAACACTGGTTTGGGTGGTAAAGTTAGTGAGTAGTTAAGGTTTTCAAGGCTTATGACTTATACCACATGATATTCTGACTACAAATTTGGCTCATGTGTCAATAAAGCACATGTTCAACAAATAAAGGTTGGCTAACTGACAGATCTCAAAGTAGTTGACAGCATAAAGTCACTCGGGAATGGAATTGTTTTAGTTTGGTTTGCATTAATCAGAGCAAGCCAGATGCTCATCCATAAAAACGCTGAAATCTAGATACGACAAATTCCTCAAAAAAAAAGTTCTGCTAACACATAGATTGGCAGAATAATATAAGAAATAAAAAGGCAAAGAAGACCAAAAGTGCACACGCATTCAGTTGACATCAGTTAAAGCAGGCAAAGCCAGAGGCAGAGCTACACCTCTGAGCACAGGCAACAGCTACAGAACAGAGGCGAGTCTTGAAGAACTTTGGCATCCTGGCAGGTGAGTGACTTATGAGTAGCTTGCTTTGTCATTGCCATGACAAAACAAATAAATGACTAACACAGACTTCAGCCACCTGAAGCAAGGGAGCAGGAACTCATTAGGGGATTCTATGGCACCACGGCTGTATTAAATTCAAATCTGGGCATCCAGATTTTTAACTCTGCATTGGAAAACTGAAGGTGGCAGAAAAGCCACCAGGAAAAGAATTTGAGGGTTAAAAAAAAAAAGTTTGAGAGAGACCTTAACCACTCTGTCTGTTGAAAAGAGACAATAATAAACACCAAAAAGTCATCCCTACAGATATCCTAAAGGACTCTCTACCTGGGAGGGAAGACGCAATGGGGCTCAATCCCGCAAGCCGTTGCACAGTTCAAGCAAGACAAATTAGAAATGTAGTACAAGTTTAGTGGTGAGGCCAACTAGTTACTGGAGCAAACCTGAAGAAGTGAGATAGCACATCCTTCACTCGGTACCACTGGATCAAAACCACAAGCTTTTCTGAAAAGTGTAATCAACAAGATACAGGGGGTTTCTTGCAAGGATAAGGGTTACATATGGCGCAATAAGGTGAAACTGGTTTCTCTAAGCTGTCACTTTTTGCATCTAAGCCTGATCCTACAAATACTTTCAGGTATACTTCTGGGCATGCAGGCTTCTATCATTCTACTGAGGGTGTGGAGACAGTGTAAATATCACGTTGAGTTGCTTTAACATTAAAGTTGAGATTGGAGAGAAAAAGGAAGTCAATCAGGGGTAAGACAATGAGATGGACAGGAGAAACATTGAGTAATTAAATTAATATTGACATTTCTAGCCAAAATTAGCACTTGCGAATCACTGAATGAGTATTACGATCTCCCCTGAACATCACAGGAAAAATAAAAATGTAGTAAGATCTAATTTGGTATTATGTACATATGTACATAATCTTGCAGTCACTCCCTTAAGCCCTTATCATGCGGAACATTTAAAAATGAAGTTAAATAGCCACACATTTTCCAAATTTTACATGCATTTGCAAAGCTTCCTGTACCACAGCCTCTTAATTATGATTTTGCTGTATTCATTGTGTGCCTACAATTAGGTACTAAAACAAATAAGAATGAAACAGGAAGGGAAGCAAAAGCCACGCTGAAGAAAAGCAGCAGAACTACCTGCACTCATTCAAAAAAACAGCAAAGCAATTTCTATACTTAGACTACTTGGCCTCACATTTCCATCATGAAGTTTTGATTCATAATTCAGGAGCCAGTGCGAGTAGTCAGGTTTTGTTTGCAGACGAGCTAATTCCTAGTCCTTTCTTAGATTAGATCCAAACTCTAAAAAAGAGGCAATCTCTATGAAGGGCAAAAAGACATTTATTCTATTCAGAAGCTTTGAAGACCTGTCAATATCAGAGATCACTGTATGCTCCTTGTGCAATGCCCATCCAATATGATCCCCTACGGAGTACTAGAAAAGTTTAAGGCTCAAACCTACTAAATTGGAACATTCACAAAGGAAAAAATTAGAAGTTTAATTGAGAGATTATTCCTGTCATATCTGCCCTGGATATTTAGATATAAAACATAATTTCCCTCCATGTCCTTATGAAATCAGATGTGTATTCATCATCCAGTTAAAAACAGATGCACTAAGAATATTTCAAATTTTTTACTGCTGAAAAAACTTCAATGTCAAAAGCTGAGTGACTCTGCATGTCTATCTGTGTAAGTATTCGTAGGATCAAGTTTTTTTTAAATTCATAGGTATTAAAGTCAGAACAATTTAGAAATTCAAATTAATCAAGGAGGGAGGAGGGGCAGTGAACCAATAAAATAGCAAACTGGGAAACAATTTATTGGTGAAAATGTTATTATTATTCATAGCAGCAAGTTTAATTTCTTTATTTGCAATTTCAGATATTCAGAATGGTCAGATTTGCACAAGTGAAAATTACAGATCACTTAGATACTTACATATTAGATAGATGGTAGATTCAGTCATTTACAGTCCTAAACTTTGTCTACATGAGTTTTAATTCTGCCTTCTTCCAACCTTCTTCTGTGGCTAAGACAAAGATCATTTTGCAAAATTAAAGATAGGAACAAACACTTTGTTTCAAATGTGGTGTATTATGAACCTACGATTCATTTCTCTACACAATTTCCAGTTCTCATTCAAAATACATGTGATTAATTAGCCTCTCATTCCCACAGATATTCTTTGATCTGTGAGCATGATAGAGGAAAAAAACATTTGTGAAAGCTGCCCGCATGAACAAGTACAAGAGTAAATGTGTGTGGCAGACAAGAATGATGTGCAACCATCAGTCCTCTGGTAAAGGGAAGCAACACGAATACTTTGCATAGAAACTGCAGTCCTCCTGCTTGGCCCATGTCAGACACATTACAGCAGCCCAGTCATGCAGGACTCCCCTTCTTCCTCTCCTCTGCTTCAAAGGGAGAGGATTTTCAAAATTCTTAAGGCAATAACATTAGTGTCACATCGGAGTGCAAATTCTGCAGGCTCAGCCTCCTGTCTCTGACAGTGGCCAACAGCAGATGCTTACGAAAAAACATGTAAGTACTACTCATTCATCAAGTCTTATCTATTCTAGCGTTCTGGCATCACTGATGGTAAATCTCAGGGCAGGCAGAGCTAGCAAGACCATAATTCAGCACCAACAATAAAATCCTCCATTCATGTTCGAAGCAACAAATCTAAACTATCAGAAATGTGAAACAGTTCAAGACAGAAGATGAAGGGCAGATACATCTATCAACTGTGCTTTCGGTTGAATGCACTCTTTTCATAGGGCTGGATTTGATGACCCATGAAGTTTTTCCCTTCAATAATATCAGAATCACACAGCACTTCATTTTCTTTGACTTCAAACAGTCAGATGAGCTCCAAAGAAAAACAACCCAAGGATCACAGCTATATTTCAGAGGGAACTTGTTTCAGGTTTGAGGTAGTCTCTTCTCTCTATCATTTAGCCCCATTTTACATTCTCACGTATTTCTTATAGCTCTTCCCATGCATTGTTTTAGAAATATATGTGTATTTAGTTCATATATAAAGAGAAAATGTAAGCAAAGACCAAGCATTGAAGGGAAGAGACACTATATGTTCCATAGTGTGCTAAGGCCATATGAACTAGAAAATGATATGACTAATGAACCAATAATCAATCATGCTTGTAGAGGTTAGTCTATTCATGGGTGGACAGAAGCAAGTTTCCTAAAAGCTGATGTTGCAAGAAATGTGAAACAACTTCTGACTCAAAAATTACATGTGGGCAAAAAAAAAAGAAAAATCTTTCCACATGCATGAGAAGGGAAAATAAGTGGCTTCTGCTACCAACCTCATTTCATAATCAAGTTCTATTGGATCACACAGAACAGAATTATTTACTCAGGTCATCAGGAGAAGAAAACAAACCCCACAAATCAGTTCACAGGCACAGAAGTGAAGAAACTTAATTTCCTATTTGCATCCTTTGTCCTCTCACCAATTTACCCCTTCCTTCCAACAGTCTCTATAGTCATTGCAGCAGAAAATATATGCCACAAGAGTCAGGAGCTCTGCGGGTGCAGACTGACCCCTGGTCCACACAGGCCAATTCACTGGTCAGCTGCTGCCAAATGATGTGCAGCAGCCAAATGCTGCCTGCACGCTGCTTTCTCCTGAGCAGAGACATTAATTGGTGTCACCGTTTCTATTTCAGAGGGAGCAATGCTTTCCCAAGCTTCTAGCTCTCTTTTCAAATGTGGTTAGAGCTGACCAGTGAATTCAGAAGTCATTCAGCTGAGAGGGCAATCGCAGGAGCCTGGCATTTCCTTAGGAAGCAGTCTAAAAAGAGAAAATAACCTTATATAGTATTCAGATTCAATCTGGGCATCTTCGGTTTGAATACCGAAAATAGTAAAGATGGATAAGAAATTGCCCAATATAAATGTCTTTAAAAAAGCAACAACTAGGAGTTTAACATTTGCAGACATCTGGGAAGCTGGGAAATACTAACGTCTGATTCATTCAAGCAGAATCCAAGCTCTAACCGTAACATTTACTGGTTTTCACTGTTAGACCTCTGGCAGGCTAAGCCCTTATCGTCAAATGGCATCTAACTGGACACAGCTCACCCTAAACAAGTAAGTAGTTTCAAACTCAAGCTAATATTCAAGCTAATAATTACCACTTCCATTCTTCTTTTAAGGTGAACTTTGGTACAATCTCCTGCAGAGCCAAATGATTAGAACTTGCTCAAGAAACATTTTTCACGTTTCTTAGGCTTACTGACATTATATATAAACCAAAACTAAGCTTTCTACAATAACACACACGGCACACCCAGGTATTCACATCTGTGGTTTTCACTTCCTATGCAACTATACAGTCTGCTTTTTATATTACTAATGAGGCAACTTCATCGTTCTATTGCATTTTCTGTAAGGGCCATTTATTTAAGGTCTAATCTTGCTAAGCTCAAAACTAAAAAGTCTTTATTCTCAGGCAGGAAGGCAATAAAAAGATCATAGCAGACAAGACAAAGCCCCCCAGTGCCAATTGCTAGAAGCCACTGACCAAGCACCTCGGCTGCTCTCCACGCACAAAGCGATAGCTGCTGCAGGACCCTGGCTCATCACTTCAGCAGATGCTATTTCTATTCTTTTCACTGAGATGGAAGTGATTGATGGAGTCACTGATTAAGCCTAGAAACACGTTGTACTGAACAGTTACTGTCACAGGTCAGATGGCACATAAGCAATAACACATTGACAAGCTGTATGAGAGAAACAAAAACAATTCTTAAAGAAGCCTGTGATGAAGCAGCAACAATCACTTGTCTAAAAATGGCAATTAAAAAGAAAACAACTTGTGGGTTTTGCCATGAATTAGGATATTGTTTAGCAATACCAAATATTTCCACCTTTTTATTTCACAAAGATGCACGCTTAGGAGAGAAGTAGCGTAGGAAGGTATCAGGCACTCAGATTCTACTTTAGCCTACCACCCAGTGAGCTAAACATGGGGAGGGAGGGAAGTTTGACCCCAGATGTTTATTTGCTTAGATACCTCCCTGTAATCTACATTTTGGCATTCTTAAAGAATGCTCAGAGGTCTCAAATACCCACAGACACTCAATCTTGCCTTTCACTGCCTTCCTGCCAACAGACAAGGCACACCAGATGTGACCTCCAGAGCTGCTGTTTATCATATGAGTTTTGCATCATGGAAGTGAGAAGCAACTGTAAATAGTTCCATATTTTTGATTCCCATTATCAAAAGTGGAGGCACACCCTCTACCCCCTTCAACCATCCCTACTGACAAACAATGGCTTGGAGAACGATATCATCTTGTAGAGTAAACAAGGAAATAAAATAACCACCGTGTGATGAAGCTTTGCATTAAGAATCTTTCCCACCTCCAAATCCACATCTCAGGCACCAAACATATTTCAGAACACACATCAGCTGTTGTACAGAGAATTCAGGCTCAGTCTCCTAGCAGCATCACTATTAATAGAATGCATTTAGAATAATCTTCAGTTTCAACCTCACCACGCTCTATGGACTGAACTTCAGAAGATACTATTACATGGCTATCCAAAACAGATTTTTCCTCCTTGGTGTTCTGTGATTGGTATATGCAATGCCAGAATTAGTCCAAAGCACAACATCCTCATTAAGTGGTTGAGCAGTCAGGAATAAGAATACATTACCTTGATTACAAATTAAGTGGCCAAAAGGAGCTTGTGCTTTTGCCAATACGCTTCTGCTATGATAGAGACGTTCAGGGATTCTCTAATTCTACAGAGTTGCTTCTAGAATTAAAGCAACTCTAACGCTAGCGTGATGCCTTTGAAATTAAAAATACACACACGCTGACATGTTTTCAAACTTGTCAGTTCCCATCTGGAGCAGCATTCACTCATCTCTGCCTTCAGCTTTAAAGAGAGTGCAGTTCCTGGAATCACAAATGGAGAAGCGCTGTGTGCAAAACCCTGGGCGACACAGCCCAGGGACGGATCCATTTGAGAATTGCAGCAGAGACAGCAATTACAACTGTATCACAGACCAACAGCAGTCTGACCTCCTTCCTTCTCCTTTTGCCTAGGACTTCCAGACAAAACTCTCTTCCACCTGCCCTCTGATACCCTCAACTTTCAGGAGGACACATGCTCCAAGGTGCATGGGTTTTAGGTCTTTGGAAAGCAGAGTCCAGTTGAGGGGTACTACTACTTACAAAGAGCCAGTTCCTACTTGAACAATTACAACAGATACACACAGTCGCATTTTGTCCCTCTAGATTTTAAAGCACTCAAGCCACTACAAAGTGATCGTTCCTTACAGCTTGAGTGTCTTTCCCAGAGTCTTAACCATCTTTGCACCTCGAACCCTGTGTTCAGTTCTGGGCCTCTCGCTACAAGAAGGATGTTGAGGCTCTCAAGCTCCACAAGGGGAGGTTCAGGCTAGACATTAGAAAAAAAAAATTCACAGAAAGGGTCATTGGGCACTGGCAGAGGCTGCCCAGGGAGGTGGTTGAGTCACTTTCCCTGCAGGTGTTTAAAAGATGGGTGGATGAGGTGCTCAGGGACATGGTTCAGTGGTTGATAGGAATGGTTGGACTCGATGATCCTGGAGGTCTTTTCCAACCTGGTGATTCTGTGATCTAAAATTGCTTAAAATTGCCTGTAACTTCTCTTCATTTCGGCTCCTTCCCCTTCAGTTCTACCACACTTGAGGACTATTTATGGCAGGACTGTTCACCAAAATCATTGCAGAACTGCTTTTTTTCCTGCAGTCAAGCACGCAGGAGATGACCACAAATCCTAGTTTGGCAGCAGTTCTGCTTATTAAGCTATTTTAACTCTTCCTACAAAGAAGGGGTCTCTTTCTTCCATTCCTTTTGTATCCTGACCCTTGCCTCTGTGTCAGCATCACCACCACTATGGAATCTCTAAACTGGCATTCTGAGAAGAGGCAGATTCTTACTATCAACCTCTTATGGTGCAAACTGCTTTCAGTGCACTGCTTCTTATGCAGAGAGATTTTTCATGATATCCACAGTGCTCGGAACATCTTCAAAATCCACTTGTTCTGCTTATTATATCAATAAACACATTCTCATGGCATTCTTTGGTGCTTTACATCCATTAAGCATTGAACAATTCTTCAGGGCAGGGATTACACGTTGCTTAGTACATTTTACCTCTTGTAAAGCGCAGGATAAATAATACTTATATTTAAACAGCAATACTGGCAAATTTACCCCCCCGAAAAAGTTTAGACCATTTTTAAATTTTCATGGGCTACTGATGTTTCTTTTGCATTCTTTCACTGTTTTACTCTCTTAGTATCCGACTGCACTAAGCGTACACTCACACATTAAGGACTCTCTCCTGTAAATCAGCCACTGGGATCTCTAGTTCCTGTGATGCCGCAAGTCAAGCTCTATAAAAATCTCATGTTCTTTTAGTTGGCCACTGGATCACAAAAAATACAGATGTTTATTAGTTATTTTATCATCATCCTTTAACACAAAAGACAAACCTTTCTGTAGTTCAATATTTATGTGAGACATTAAACAAGCTCCCTAAAGACTCTGGACAGATCCTTTTAGCATTTTTTGATCGACCTGTATAGCCAATGTATGAAACTAGAAGTTATTAACTCGAATATAAGTCAATAAATATAGCATCTGCAGTTTAGGGGGGAAAAATGCTCAGTTTTATGAGACTGAAATTGTAACTTGACACTACAATAAAGGTGTTCCTGATCACCCTCCAGCTAAAAGGGTTGACACTGAGAATTTCAGTTTAAATGGGGACACAAATCACTGGTAGGTTTAAGCACTATTTACTTGCCTGCTCTACGCCCTGTGGAATTTAGGAAGTTACATGCTACGAAACACTCACATGCCTGATTGCATTGCACGAGCATAAAGGAGAGATTAGAGAGCAGAAAAGGGCATAAAGGAAAGATTAGAGAGCAGACAAACACTCCATTACAATCAACTCACCATGCACTTTATGTCCATTTAAATTTGCAGGGCACCGCTTTGCTCTGAAGAGGAGGTAAAATAAACCACCAGGCACCTATACAGAATCCTCTGGCTTCTGGGTTCAGCTCGAAGCCCAGGAAATCCAGAGGAGAGGAACAGTAGCATTTAAGCTGAAAAGTGAATCTCACCCTAGATAAAGCTAATCCACCCCGGCAGGTCTGACTTTTATCCATAGTTGAAAAGATACTTTGAAGAGAGAACGTTTTGTATTTCAAATGCAACTCAGTTCTTATGAAAGACACCACAAGGCAGGATGTCTCCCAAACCCCTCCACAGGAGACTGCTTTTCTTTACAAATCAAAACAGTGACTGAACTGGCAAATCTTCTGTCTGGACAGTTTGGGGTAACAGTGCTTCCTATTTGCTACACTTTCACCAGTAAGAGGTTGGGTATTTTTCCAGTAGCAGAGGAAGAAGGGAAGGAAAAAAAAAAAACCAAACAGGTAGTAAAACCTGTTCTTCCTGAAGAGTTTTCAGGTACTTGCCTCTCAGGTTTGCCACAAATTACAGCACCTATCCTGTAAATGCTGTCCACCTGATTGAACACTGCCTCCCTTTACGGACCTTTCACTCCTGTGCTGTCAGAAGGCTGAAAGAAGAATGTTTCAGAACACCATCATCAACAGTGAACTACCAGAAACATTTTATTCAAAAGTGGCACACTTGGAAACAGCTAATTTTATGTTGAGCATAACCTACTTTTGCTAGTAAGCAAAGCAAGTATTATTTTTAGAATCTTGGTTCCTAAATAGTCGCTAGATTTCAATTTTGACATTTAACATTGCTGCTATGGATAGAGACTTCACACAGATCACCTAAAGCTGAAAGGTTTTTACTTTGCAGGCACACTTCTGAGGAGGAGAGACGAGAAATGAGGTCCACTATTGTCCTCATAGTACCGTCCCTGAAAGGAAACAGCTGGGGTAAACAGAAACTTGGCAGAGTGAATCTCATCACAGCTTCAACTGGGTGTTCTTTAAAAACCCAAATTATTGCATTATTTGGTGATTATGGAAATAAGTTTCAAAATGTAGGCTAAGTTTTCAATACTTGAACACTAAATTAAGGCACTCTGTTCTATCCTGGTTCAGGTATAAACTCCAAAAGTAGAATATTCAGTTATGTGTACCATCAATATTTAGTGTCAAAGGAAGCTCACTGGGTATTCTCTAGGTTTTAGTAACAGATTCACAGTCAAGTACAGCAATACAGATCTCTCTGGAGAAAGTGATGAATGCCCCAAGTACTCCACAAGACTGAAGACAGTGTTTGGGTATAAGTTTCAGAGCATCAGAGCCATTAAAGAGGATTTATTTAGCCCTCTTCCAGATTACAAGTCCTGTGAGTAGCGAGAGAGGGGGAGAAAGTGAGGAAACACAAGTTTTTCATTTGTCATCTTCACCCAAAGGCACATACAATATTCTGTAGAACCTTGTGCAACGTTCTGTAGAACCTGGAAAAGCATCACTGGAAAATGGCCTAAAAATTCACTCCAATCTGCTTTCAAACTTTAAATCTGTTTATTTACATATACAGCTAGCTAAACAAGTGATAATTTTGGAGTTACAACTCCAAATCTATGGCCCATTCAGCTCTGCCTTACGTGGGATCTCTTACCCTATGGTCTCTCTCTGCAGTCAAACAGCAACAACAGAGTCTTTGCTCTGAACGCAGTTGCAATTTACTGTCTAATCAGTTTTTGCCATATCTAAATCGATAATATCCATTCAAGAAATTGGTTTAAATCTCAACTGTTTGAGATGGTTTACAGAAAGACAAAATAAGCTCTCAAGGAAGCAGAATTACTACAGAGACTCAGAAGCCCATGCAAGATCTTATTTTGTTCAACTGCATTGTAAATCCACCCACCATCCCACAAAAATAACAGATTGCACTATTCTGTTTCTTGGATGAGACTTTCAAATGCTTTCTAGCTGGCCAAAACATGCTCCAAGACTTTTACTAGCAACTTTAACAGCAGAAAAACTGACACGCCTCTGGTAGCATTGAGACCAGACCCAGTACGAGATGTAGAACAAAGCACTCGGCTTTTTAGCCATCCAGGCAGTTAAAACTAAACATTGCCAAATAACCATCTTGAATGTGTTAGCTACGAAACTCCTAGCCAGCAAGTAATCTGCGTAGTAAAACTGGATGTTAGCCTCAAGCTTGCAGATTTAAAAAGCATCCACAGGTATGTTTCAGAATACTAAATTTCACTAAAAGCCCTTATTTAAAGTATAGCAGCCCCTGTAGATAAAATGTCCCATTCTTCTATTACATGGTGTATTATAAAACGAATATACAACTTCTATTGTGCTAGATCATAAAGTATGCATCTGACTTCCAGAAAGCTAAGGTCTGAAACATGAGAATGCTGATGAGCAGTCCTGAAGCTAACCCTTCCCACTTAATACACCTTCCCGTTCTCTCCTGCAGAGCTCTGGCATCAAAGTGAAGATGCACTTTCTAAACAGCTCCTTTTCAAACAGATCCTCTGGAATGCCAGCCCCAGGACAGAGCTGTCTGAAAATACAGGAGTCCCCTGACCTACTTCACTACCATGTGGTGTAAAAGCAAACTTCCACACAAATCTGTTGAAGAAATACCATTACTCGGTACCTAGTCAAAACACAATCAACTCTTGTGTTTCTCCTGATCAAAAGGCAGCAGCTGGTTATGATGATCTGTTGACTGAGATATGTTTCAGGCTTCACACCCTGCAGCCTCCACAGCCTAACACCTTCCTCTGTGTCATTCCACAATCAGAAGATTGATACAGCAGGCAGGGTTGCTGCTAGCTCAGGAAGCTCGAGTAATTACCAGTCATTTACTGCTAATGCCTACACAGACTCTTTGGGTATTTCACACACTGTCAGAAAAGGTATTAATTCAACTCCTGCTTTTTCGCTAAGCAAAGGCCAGTAAGCCTGCCCTGTTACAGTGAAGAGCCTGCTTAAATCCCAGTAAAATTAACAGCTCTAATGCACACCAAAGAGTTAAGCAAACTGAAGCCTGAGTATCGCAGAGGCTTTCCTTTAATGCAGCTTTTTTCTCAGGATGTCATCAGCTTTCCAGGGCAATTTAAAAAGGTGACCAAAAAGACCTCTAGAACAACTGCCACCTCTGAAAATCAAGACTTGAGTTCAAAGCCTTGACCACATCAGGGATATAAAGGAAAGAATATATGGAGGGTTTGAGCCATTTCCTACTCTATCTACTTTTTCTCCCAAAAGATTCTGAGCAGTTCAGATTTGCTCAATACTGATTCAGATCCTGCTTGAAGAAAAGCACTCTTGCCAAAGCAGAAAGGATAAATCATCTTGAAGAAGATGTTTCTCTAGCTGTAATTTTGCCGAGTGCAACCATTTTCATTACAGTCCCACCCAAAATTACCACTAGTGAAGCAATATCCTTTTGAGAAAGGCATTGTACAAGCATATTCAGTCTTGAGGTGTTTTAGGACTCACCGCAAACAATTTGAACCATAGCCAAGAGTGATTATTTTAAGAATTGCATTGCTTGTAAGTCTGTAGCATCTTGCATGCATGGACTCTGCATAGAACCATCAGGGCTATTTTATCACCGATAGAATATTGAACACAAGCACGATGCTAACTACTGTGAAATAGCCTGAAAGCAACAGCAAGCTACCCACTGGAAAGCATTAAAGCTAGTTAGCTAGCGAAGGGGAAGAACAAACTGAAGCTTTTTTGTACTGCATACAAAATGCAGTTCATCTGGGTCTGCTTTGCTGCCAAGATTTTTATCATGGCTGAGTTTAGGTTTTGGGTTTTTTTCAGAAAATCAGTGTCCAAGCATAGGAATACACGGTATTTGTTTTGCTGTCGAAACATAAATACCATGTGTTTCATCCAGCAACACAGTACATTTCAAAGCTTCATCAGAAATGGGAGACGTACCATAGGGTAAACCATTTGTCAAGTAGGCAGCAGAGTCTGGGGCAACATTTCTGCCTTCCAGCTCAGTCTCTAAAGACAAGCTATTTTATACTCCACAAGAAAGTACAGATACATTCTTTTCTGATGTTTGAGATCCACTCAGAGTCTCCCAATGCATGTGTTTTCTTTAAAATTTTATCCCCAACCCTAACTACTTTCTCAAAGGGAAATGTCAATGTGAAGAGGCCCTTATATTTGCTCGATTTATAGCCTTTTATTAGCTCCCCGTGCATGTGATGCCAAAGGCTGTTCTTTTGCCAAATCTCTTCAGTCCCTGCTTAAAGTAGAAGCAGATGCCGTACATTGTCAGCACAGAAATACATGTTCTGATTTAAGCCACCCTATCCTGTTATTTCTAGGTAATTCCAGTTCTTGCAGAAGCCTGAGTATCGCTTTCTCACGGACAGGGTAAGAATTGCTTACGAGTTCAAACTGCCTTGTTTCCAAACCCCCATGTCATTATTAAATATTCCCTCCACACCTACTAGCAGCCCAAACACCAACCCTACCATTTCAGAGTGGAGCCAGCAGATTCTTCATTGCAGCAGGAGAGCTTTTTCCCTAGCAGCACAGCCCAGAATGTTGCCTCTTTCTATGCTTCTGCTAAACGTCTGGCCAAAGCCCTGCCTTTTCACCAGGTACCACACAATTAAATCACAAAACCACTCCACATCCTGATAAACTAGAGAGTCTTAAGAGTTACCTGACAAAGAATACCAATAAGATGTGTTCCAGGTGCACACTTTCCTCTACTCTTTCTTTCACATATATGGAATTCCTACGCTTCCACTACATGTTCACATCTGCTAAAATTTCTTTCTCCTCCTTCAGAAGTGATTTCTCAGCCTCTGCACAGCACGGCCATGATAAACAGCATGTGTCACTCCTCAAGGACACAAGAAAAGCGAGTCCCATTCTTTTCCAAATGCTTTAAAATCCTCTTGCCAAGTAAAGCCTGATGCTTCAGAGCCAGCAGCGTGCAGCTCCTGGATTAGCAGCTAACCAGCTCCCAGCCACTGGTAGACAGCTTTGTGCACATACATCCCTTGATCCCTTCCTCAGCCAGACAGCAAGTTCACAGCACACGCCAACTTGTGTATTGTTAATTATTCCTCCTTCCTCCCTATATCCTTCTCATTCTATGATCCAATTAGATCAGTTCTTAAAGAATGAGTAATTTGCAGCACGATCCAAAATAAAAGAATTAAAACAATTATTGGCTATGCCAAATAATGTCATGAACCTGTTAGGGCCTTCTTAGCTGAGCTTCCCACCCTGCATATTGTTCAGACATCTACGTCTTCTTGTACTGCTTTGGACCAAAGTCCCATGGTACAGTGCAAATGGCACAGTGCAAAGCACGAGCCCCTGAACACACTTGCGATACTCGGACACAGCATAAATATTTTCCATGGGATCAATCACAGTAGTTCCAGTTTGCTTGGCATAAATCTCAGGTACACATGCTTGATGCGTAAATTCAGAAAAGAAGGAGACCTCAGCCATAAAAATTCACCCTACAGATTTTACTACTAAGAAAAAAAAAACCCCACAGTTTCCTTCTCCAAACCAAACAAAATTCTGGAGTAGTTCCACTACTCCAGCCAAACACCTGAAAAGCTCAAAACACTGTCTCCTGAGTGGACACAGCTTTCACTCATGCATCCCTCACACACAAATTAGTTAAAGGTTTAAATGCAGCTGGAGGAGAGAATAAGAAGCTGTGCTGGGACAACTACAATAACAGAGAAATAGAAAGAAAGCAGAGAGAAATGCGGGACCATGCTTGATGGCTTTGTAACTGTCCATGAGATGAGAAAAAATTAAACTGTTGACTCTTCAGGACAAAGTCTAATTGTCCTATTTCTGTTATGGGTTTCCTGGTTGGCTGTATACAAACATATGCATATATATATGATTGTATATATACATATATAAGATTGATTTTCCTGCTTTCCTACCCAGTCACCTGAAACCCATACTGAAATGTCTTACAAGTCCCTGGCAGCCAAAAGGCACCCAAAGTATTCTAATTCCAGAAATGTTAATGCAAGAAACACTGTCCTACTCACAGCTCATTTAAACCTCAAGCAATAGATCTAGCAATCTTTTTTTAATGACAAGCGTCACAATGAGAGAGAGGATCACATTGCTCTGTAGCAAAGTATTTCAACTGATGTTTTATTGGCACGGCAAACTACTTTAACGGTTTTGACAATTATGAATTTTGCACTAATTTTTCCCTGAAGTATTTTCTGATATTTTTTGCATTCCTTCTCACCTGCCTCCTCCAAACACCCCAGCAGCTGAACAGCGAGTGTATCACAAACCCACATTCATCCTAACTCTACTTAATAGACTCCCGTGCAAGTTACTAAGAACGAGTGGCTCAAAAGCAGTAACACGAGGGTCTATTAGGTAGGGTTAGGATTGGGACTTGTTGGATCTTAGGACGTGTTCTCCAGCCTCCTCACCAGCTTTGTCACTCTTCTCTGGACTCGCTCCAGAGCCTCAACATCCTTCTTGTGGTGAGGGGCCCAGAACTGAACACAGTATTCGAGGAGCGGTCTCACCAGTGCCGAGTACAGAGGTGCAGAATCACCTCCCTGGACCTGCTGGCCCCACCATTTCTGATCCAAGCCAAGATGCCATTGGCCTTCTTGGCCACCTGGGCCACTGCTGGCTCATGTTCAGCCATGTGACACCATACACTGATGTTCCAGCACTGCCTCTGATACACCTCAAACCTTGTGAAATTAAAATTCTAATTTTCAGTTGCACTTTGAAGACATGCACTAATTGAAACACAAACCTACTTGACCTCAAAGAAACTATGAGGAGTATGAACTTGGTCTAGTTAATCAGGTTTACCCAGATAAGAAAACATTTTCTTAAAACATGTGTCCCAAACCCATGCTGCCATTAGGATGAACTTGAAAAAGTTCAATCTGATATGCCGGAAAAGTATAAATCATTCCTTTAGCGTCCAAACTGGGCAGACTGTTTCACAGTTGTTTTTTCTTTCCACCAAGGGAGTAAATTGCCAGTTTTGTAGCTACATCTGTGGTGTTCTTTGTTAGAAACGCTCCTCCAGTATCCCAGAAAAACAGCAAATACGTGAGAAACACAGGAGGTATGTGTTGGCAAAAACAAATTTAAGAAAAATACACAAAGAAATTCAAAACATGCAATGTTTGTCAGATCTTATGTTTTATCCACCAGTACTTAGTCACGCTTGCTTAATGACGGCTGTTTAAGAAAAGGGGAAGGATGGGAGCATGAAAAACAACAGAAGCCTGGCCCACGAGGAGCAGGACTGAGGTCTAAAATGAAGGGGAAGCAAACTACAAGACAGTCCAGATGTGGCCTTGCTAGAAAGAACTGACAGATGCTTAACTACCACCCTTCGTCATCTATTTGCTAAAAATATGGGCCAGATCCAGAAGTCTTAAAATGACTGGAATCACTCCAATTTAATTCAATGGGCTTTGGATCAGATCTCTAATTGAGCCAAAAGCAAGCTCACCGTTTGTTGATCAAAACCAAAGTTCAACAAAAGCTTTCAAAATACATAGTTTTCTTGGTAAGGACAGACAAATTTTAAATCTCCTTGGAGTTCCTACTGAAGAAGCAACAACTAAAGCATATTGTTGGCTGATTCGCTGGTGTCCCCTAACTATGGCTTGAGAACACACACACACACAAAATCTTTGTGTATCCTTTACTCAAGAGCACTTATTGTACCATCATTAAATTGAACAAATAACTATGAACTTACTAATATAAATAAAATTTCTGAAAACCTGAAATTGTAAAAAGCCTTTTTATTTAGCAACATATTTGGATTATCCCAATGAAACATTTCTCCAAGTAGTAACTCGGACAAAAGGCTCCACTCATGTACAGTGGGGTTTGGTTTTCTTTTTATTTGTTTAAAAAGCTTTACAACTCTGGTCTGTTAGAGATCTTGGAAAAACAGCCTCCCCATAATGCACCTATTGATTCAATTTACAGCCCTACAGCAGGGCCTTTTTTCCGCAAACACATTCTTTGTGCTCCCATATCTAAATAATAGGGTATTACTGTAAACCAAGCATGCTCTAGGAAGAAACTGTTAGAGTTGCAACGCAAAGGGAAGTGACAAAGACAAGACAAAATAGCCTTCCAAAAAAGAAAATAGTTTATCTCCCACAAGGAGGCACAGTGAACTTGGCACAGTGGTTGGCATGGAGGTGTATGGTCTCAAGGACACTAATGCAACATCTGCAGCAGGAAAGCGAAGTTGTTCCTTCCACTGGATATTTAACAGCAAAATATTGCACCACCTCTAGCCCTTCCCCTAGAGGAAGATAAATAAATGTTGATGTGAAATTTCTCTCCACAAAATGGTTTTTTAAAGCATGCTTTTAAAAAAAATATGGTGTTGTCTTATTTCTGCGGTTCTGCAAGAGGAACAGCTCTTGTTCCCGTGAACAAAACGCTCAGACCTGGCCTTAAGAAGATGACAAGATGCTTAACTGTGCAATTTGTGCAGCTGTTAAACCAATTCAAAGCTCTCCATAGGCAGATGCAAGGTGAAACAGACTGGCAACTTGATCTCTCATCTATATGAAGCAAGTCCAGTAGCAGAAAGTATCTTCAAAAGGATCCTCAAGCCCAAACTGGAGGCTTTGCCAGCCTACTCCTGCCAACTTTTGAGGGGGATCATTTCACTAAAACCAGGATCAAACCCTTTCCACCCTTATGCTGTTGAATAACAATGCAAAATAAGACAGACCGTTCTCTGGCCTTTCATCAAGCTCTTTATTAGGGATACGCTGGAAAGAAGTAAAGAAAACAGCATGACATCCCTTTTCTTTGTAACTAAGGAATTCTTTTGTTGTTTCTCTAGACAAAAGGGTTACAAAAAAAACGGTCCAAAGTTAGTCACCCACTTGTATAAAATTGTCCGACTGCATCCTAATAAGACAAATTCCCAAGTGGAGAGAAAATGCACTCTCTCTGGACCACAATACATTCATTAATGTAAGGGGAAAATAAGTTGGAACAGTTAAGCTACAGAGCAGAAACAAGCTAGAGAAGGGGCAGGGAACTGTAAGGTCTGCAAAGCAGAAACCTGCCAGGTTTAGCTTTTCCTCAGTTTCAAAATATTCCACCACGCCAGGGTTTTCACTGGAATAACTCATTTCACATGAAGAACAGCATTCTAGCATTTTTACAGTCACACCTGCACACACGTTTAGGAGGTCCATTTCCTGCCTCACCGTATACAAGCACAGCGAGACTCCTGATGTTTTTATTGCTCTCCAGACAATACTTGTACACTGATGGAGAAATAAGATGTACTAAATGATTTAAAAAAAAAAGAAAGGAAAAGAAAAAGAACAGAAAGTTATAAATTATCCTGAATGCCAACAGTTCAGGAAACGTCTACGATTTACAGTTAGGTAGCACAAACACTTAACGTAAAGAGAGTCATCTTTGCCAAGAGTTAATTTTATAATCAAACTGCTGAAGCTCAGGCGTTACAGGACCTGCAGCATTAAAAAAGTGGCAGTCATCCAAAATGCTACACAGCACCCAACAGATCTTATCTTCCAAATGAGATGTAAGCAAGCATCTTTTGCTTAATTCCTGCAGCTACTCAAGATTCCTGAAAAGAAAACTGGCCAGAGGGAACTGCAGTCAGGATCCTCTCCCACACAGAGAAAGAGCCTTCCTTCTTCTGAAAGAAGTGCAGCAGAGGAGATGAACATCGCGTTATGACTAGAAGGAAGTGGAAGAGATCTTGGTGGCTTATACATTCTCTTCATAGGAAAAGGGATTTCCCATGGATAGGGACACATGAAATGGCTTGGCAGCTGGGAACAACTGACTGCAAGGAAAAGGGAGAGTTCACAGTGGTGGAGATCACTCCCTCGATCATTATATCAATATCTTTAAATGCAGAGAAATCAATGCCATATAAATGCTGCTACCTAGCCTCAAAGCAGCTCTACTGTTGCTGCCTTTCTACATTTTCAAGCATGATTACTTAATGCTCCTCCACACAGAAATAACCTTGAAGTACACAAAATACACATGGCAAACATTTTTGGCTTCTACATTTCATTTTATAAGCACAAAATGAGGAAATGGGACTGACCTGCAATGAACAGCAAGAGTCCACGTTAGCGTGCTCTCCTCCCTGGGCAAATTTCTTCAGGAAAGGACACTATAGTTATAAGGACTTAGGAAAGGATATTCAGCATAGTGTCAGCAGAGGCAGGTTTTTGACAACAGCACTAAATGAAATGAAAGATGTCCCTATCATCAAAACTGTCAGCCCCTTCTGAAGAAGATAATTATTACAAAGATAATCAAAATTTCAAGGAAGACCAGCATCACAACTCAGCCTTGTGGAACAGAATCATTCCCTTCTCACTGCTCCTCTAAAAACAAGGACTATCAAGTTGACTGAATTCTGTTAGATGTGCCTCAATCCCCAACTACCCGATCACCAATCTTTAAACTCAGTTAAGGTAGAGATCTAGTATGTTTTCTTTAGAGAGATTCACGCTCTTGCTGCCCAGCTACGCTGCACTCTTCTGGAATCTCAGTATTTGCTTATCAGTAAATGATAAAGATGAAGCCCAGAGTAAAACATACAGGAAAATTTCCTTTGTGGGTGGCTGCATGATTGACAGGAGCATCTCATCACCTCTTGAAATTCTGTGATTTGGCTCATCTTGTTTTCCTCAAGTCCACAAGCCACCTTTAAATGGAATGTTATGTCCTTTCCTACTTATACAGGAAATACACGACTCCAGCTGGTTGTTACTAACCAATTTCCCTAGTTATAACCAAGAAAAATCAATTCAGCTGCATAGCTGCATAAGAAACTAGCACATCTTAATACAGTTCATCTCTTACACTATTCTAAAAAGGTCTTTCCTCCCAACTTAATTACTTGGAAGTGACTAAGTCCAGCAAGACTGAATTTAAAAATACCTCAGTCTGGTCATTCATCAGCTGCACTTCTGCTGCTCTGCAAGGCACAACAGCTTTTTTTACCATTTCTAATTAAGTTAGACGCTACTTTTAAGAGCAGGCAAAAAAATTCTGTACATTGAACTGATGTTTGAGCCAAATGAATGTCGACATTCAGCAGAAATACACATAAACTCTATTTATTCCTACCCTCCAATGTTGCTCTGTGCCATGAATAACCTCCCAGCCAAAACGTAAAGTATTTCCACTTCCAAAGCCTGGCAGTTTCCCTTTTGGATTGCCCACAAAGAAGTTCACACAATAAAATGAGCCTTTCTATATACCAGAGGAAGAAGAGAAATGTGAGCCCTCCCTTCAGCCATTCAACACAAGATTCGATGAAAAATCAGAACCATACAAACCAAGATAATTACTTTAAAATATTGAGGCACACTGTTACTCAATGGAAAAAGCCACACAATTCTTCGTATACTTGGTACAAGCTCAATATTATTCCAGGCCATGAAATTTTTATGCTACACATTTCTGGAATGAATTATTTTAGAAGCAGAAAGTTACCATTTTTTCCTCCAGGAAAGTGATGTTTCCTTTAGCTGAATCACTTTATGATTGCAATAAAACACTCCAGGGTGTGGTGACAAACTGTCTAATAATCACCACACCTACAAGTGAATGAAGTCAGTGTGTCCCAGCACAGATGAGGTGGGGCCAGATCGGACATCACCATCATATCCTGTTGTGAATTACTACTTAATGAAAAAAAAAAAAAAGGCATTTAAGGGGGCAGGGAGGGTTAAACAGTGCTGAACTTTAAAACCACTCTACATGTACAGGACACAACATGGAAGAAAAGGAAGCAGAGAGAAAGAATCATCTGCATGCCTGCACTTGCTTGTGAATGCAAAACGTTTCTCAAAAAATCCTTTTCTAAGTGTAGAATATGCAGACCTTTTCTTCCCTTTTCCTCCTCTTCCCATGTTAAGAGAGATTTAAATAACTTTTTGATTATATGATCCAACACTTACTGAGCTTTTACATTTCAACAAATAAATTACATTAGAGGGAGGAGAATAAACAGTAAACATGAGAAACTATAACGAAACCCCTGAAGACAAGGCAATGCTTAGTTTAGTTCCATTTGGCACTGGAGAACATCATGACATTGACCAAATCTAGTTCTGTTTTGGTGGGTTTTTTTTTTTTGCTGAAGCAAAGACCAAGCTCTTGACATGTTGGGAGACCAACTGCAATATCCCACTATTGGAAGCGTGGCTTGGCATCTTGCAGGGATATTGTGCTTCATTCTGAATATTTTCTTTCCAAGAAAAGAAAAGCAAATTTTGAAACCTTCAAAGTTGTTCCACGGTAGATCTGTCCTTCCCTAATTGTTCATCTATCTAGAGTTCAATCAATCACAATTTGAACTCTTCACCCATATTTATACAGAGAAAAGAAACACGATCCCTACAAGAGCAAGCATGATCCAAAACTCATGACTGTTTCACAACAGATACTCTTAGTCTAAGTTCTTTTTTCCAATATCATAACATTTTTCATATGTTTACACTCAAATCAATGTAAGAGTGTCAATTTTAAGTGTCAACTTTGAGGGGTTGCTGAGAGCAATAAGTATCTTTGAAAATAAATGGTCCAGACATTTCCTTCTGTCTTTTGGGGAATTAACAAGTTTTAATCACATGGTTACTGCTCACACAACTATGAGACATAGAGGCAACAGCCATTAGTAGATAAATCCACAATTCTCATAATGCAAACTGTTAAATATCAAACAGTTTAATTCCTTGTCCTCCAAAGCTCTTTTTTGCAACAGAATAAAGAAATTTTGATTATATTACCCCAGACTGGAACAGTAACCACTTTATCAGCAGCAAATCCTCTCATTCTATTTCTGTCCAACTTTCCCACTGCTGCCACCAACCCCTACTTGATTCCTGCAAGAAGAAAATACCTTTCTTAGTCATTTTTAAAAATCAGAATTTCATCAAAACCAAAATTTTACTTAATTTTTAACCTATGTAGCTTTCTCACATACATTACATGTTTTATTCTAAAAAACTTTCCGAAGCTCTTCATAAAACATGGTGAATTACTTTTAGGCAAGAAATTATTTATCCTTATCTCACAGTCCGAGAGGCATACAGCTTGCTAATCCTCAGTTAAAAATACTAGAGGGAAAAAAAAAAAGACATCTTAGAGTCTGTGCAGTAGGACTTTTAGGACACAATATCCTCCTTGTTTTATTGTGCTACAAAAGCATGGTGATTACTCCTTCCCCTCCTTCCATCAGGGACTGATTTATTTAGTTGATGAATAGCTTTGCACGCAAGAATTTGACATCCCAGTTATTTCTGTCTCACATAGTTGCTATGCTTGTAATTATTTCAAAGAATAATAATTACTTTCACCCGATCTATTTGGAGTTATAAAAGAAAAAAGATCAATTTTTGAACTCAAATCCATAAAACCACACCTTAAAGTCGTAAAGGATTGCAGAAGAGTCAAACTTGTGAAATATTAAACATTTGTGGAGAATGCAAGGAGGCCTAAGGTTTTGTTCTTAAAATAAGACTTAAATTTATGATATTACTTACTGCTTAATACATCATACAATCCCCTTTTTTAGAAGTGAGAGATAGAACCGTCCAAGTTAGTCTTGCAGACATGTGACCACAACAGACTGAAACCCATAATTCTATTTGTAAAAATAGGCTGTGTGCTAAGATTAATAGACTTTACTGTAACTCCTGGGGAAGCAAGCATTTTTCCTAATATTTCTGTAGGCAGTAACATCTCTTACTCACTCCAAGATCAGCTGCGATGATTTCAACAATAAAGAGGAAACAACTCAAATCAACCCAAGGCAACCCAAATGGCTTAATAACCTTTAAGATTTTTCACTTTATAGATATTAATCCAATATAGATAATATTGGATTTCTCACCTCCCTCAAACTAATAATCGAGTGAGAAGAAACAGCCCCAAGCCCAGTTCTTGTTTTGCAACTTGACACTGGGAGTTCACATTCATCGTCATATTTTTAAAGTATATTAAAGTGACAATGCTGGCACAAAGGCAAGTGCTTAGAAAATTGGACTGCTGGAATAAAACTGTCCATGAATCTTTAAAGTCAGTTGCATGTAACGAGAGGACCAAATTTAATCTCTTTATTGCCTGTATTCCCTAAAGGGTTGCTGCTACTTTCAGCATGCTTGCTGAGCAGGTAGCTGTTAAGCATTTCTTTTGATCATACCCAGTCAACGTGTGGCCTCGGGCCATATTTGCTGCATGCTATGCACATTCTGTACTCAATATAGAATTGTTCTCCTTCTGGGATGTTCTGTTATAATTAACTTCATATGAGTGCTTTGCTAACATTAGCATTTATCATTGTAGGAGTTGTTATAAGCTCTCCATCTTAGTCTGATTTGCAGATGGGAATCTAAAACTGCCGCATGTCCCCCCGAACCTGACTTCTCAAGGACCCTGGCACTTTGCAGTCAGTGAAAGCTGCAATGCAAATACAAACAAAAGCTGACAGCGCTTAGAGCTGGAAGTCCCAAGTATTACATTGCTTTCTCCTCAAACTCAAGACTGCAATTACTACAAGTAGATCCAAAACCAGATTACCCTGCTACTTTCAGGCTCTTTGCCTTCCCCCCGCCTTGCTCCCCAATTGCCCACCATAGGAGCACTAAGAAAACACATGAGGAAATCATAGAATCACCAGGCTGGAAGAGACCCAACAGATCATCAAGTCCAACCATTCCTATCAAACACTAAAACATGTCCTCAGCACCTTGTCCACCCGTCCCTTAAACCCCTCCAGTGAAGGTGACTCAACCCCCTCTCCGGGCAGCCTCTGCCAGTGCCCAATGACCCTTTCTATGAAATATTTTTTCCTAATGTTCAGCCTAAACCTCCCCTGGCGGAGCTTGAGGCCATTCCCTCTTGTCCTGTCCCCTGTCACTTGGGAGAAGAGCCCAGCTCCCTCCTCTCCACAACCTCCTTTCAGGTAGTTGTAGAGAGCAATGAGGTCTCCCCTCAGCCTCCTCTTCTCCAGGCTAAACACCCCCAGCTCTCTCAGCTGTTCCTCATAAGGCCTGTTCTCCAGCCCCCTCACCAGCTTTGTTGCTCTTCTCTGGACTCGCTCCAGAGCCTCAACATCCTTCTTGTGGTGAGGGGCCCAGAGCTGAACTCATTTCTGATGGTAACAAGATCCAAAGCCTGGGTGAAGAGGCACATATGAGACATGCCCTTGCTGCCCCGTGTCTCCTCCACAGTGTGCACGCAGTCCTGGAGGGTGAAGCATGAAGAGCATGTAGCACTCTGCCACTGAACACAAACCCCACTGCGCTTCACAGAGTTTGAAAAGCTTGGCCAAGTTTAGGAAGATGTTTGTGAAGACAGAGAAAAGCCTAGCACAAAAGCCTAGCAGTTATCCCATTTCAAGTCCCTCAGGTTTACTGAATATAGAATCACAAAGCTTGGAAAAGACCTCTAAGATCATATGCCCAACCGTATCCTCAAGAGCCACGTCTATGTGGTTTTTGAACTTGATATTTCAGATTGGCAAAACATGTTTTCTTAACATCATTCTGGTTTAGCCTAAGCACACACAAAGTCCCTCAGTGTGAAGTATACGTCTTCACCCAACTGGCTAGTGTCACAGAATTAAAAGCTAAGGTCTTATAACAGCAGTGTTGGGGATAATTACAATTAAGGCAGTTTGTCACTGCGATCCATAATTTAAATGACAAAATAGGGATTTCGTGCACAAGGGAGGTTCAGGGCACAGTTTGACAACTATTCTATGCTAACGCCAGTGGAAACCGCAGAGAGCAGTCAAACCCTCTTTGCCACATAGTGGGGAACCACGACTGGATGCAGCCCAGCATCACTTTGCCACAGGAAGGTTGGTGCTGGCACAGAGAAGGAATAAAGGGCCACGAGAGGGGAGAAGGTACAGCACCTTTCTCAGAAGCAGCACTAGGTAAGCCAGCTTCTGCCTAACATTAAACAAAGTCCAACAACTGTGGCAGCTTTTAGTATTTTCAGTCCTTGTTTCTATCTCCAACGTGCTCGCGTTGGTATCCATCTTACTGCTCGAAGTCTTGCTTTGCCATGTTTTAACTCTAGTCACATATTATCCAAAATTGGCCAGGAGAGATTAGAAAAGTCCTCATTTTATTTGCTCCATTTCTCTACTTTTAGAAACCTGTGACGCAGAAGTGAGGAAAGCAAGTTTAAGAGACAGGAAAGGCTGACTGAGGGCCTGAGAAGCACCTGCTTCTGAAAGTTCTTGCTTTTAACACGTTACAACGATTTTTTCATTACAGCAGTGCAAAGTCAGGCAGCTTTCTACTTCTAATGCAAGCCTTGATGTCAACATTGGAAGCTCCACTTTGGACAGGTGATCTGCCTTATTTTGACAAGGCAAAATACATTTAGAAGTGAAAAATAGTAAAAAGAGACATTAAATCATACCTTGGAGCTCCTCTCTCCCAGGTTTCTCACGCATTATGAATGTCAGAGGGAAGGGCTTTCTCTCTGAAAGCATCTATTTTAAAAGTAGTACGCAGACCAAACCGCGGCTTCCTACATCTCTAGTCATCCAGTTTCCAGACAAGCTTGGTGCATAAACGGAGGAATGAACAGCAGAAAATTCAAGTGCCACTTCATGCCTGGGCCCCAGCTGGAGCTCTGTATTCTGCTCCCCACGCCTGCGTGCCAGTCCCCAGCATCACAGCCCGAGGGCCTGTCACAAGAAGCTGCTTCGAAGGGGACACTGGCAACTGGTGAAGCCCTACCCAAACCAGCAAGCGAGGAGCCAAGGTCTTACAAAAATTGCAAGCCTTTTATTTTAATTAAAAACATACGATCGATGGTCACTCTTCTAGATGTAAATGGCATTGGCTTAATTGAAGCAGTTGGTGCTTTTCCTTCCACAGCAATCAATGAAAACCATTTTCACTCATTAACCTAACAGCATCCTGGCTCTGAAGAATTGAATATAACACTGAAGCACTGAGCAAACAAGGCAATACATAGGGGAGAAGAAAAAAGAACAAGTTTTCAATCCATGGAGAGCAATTATTTAATTTGAAGTCCTATTTGCTTTCCAAACAAGGCGCTTTTGAAAATAATGATAGGCCATAACATTTTTTTGCTGTTTTCAAAAGAACGCTTGGCACAAGAGCTTATCAAGGCCAAGTGCTTACTCCCTTTCACCGCAAAGCAGATAGAAGAACAAACTTCCAGGCATGAAACAGCATTTTTCATTAAGAACATAACTTCTTGAGGATGTGCACGTTCAAATTTTGTCACTAGAACATCCAAGTCACACAATACACACTAGCGGCTGAAGAAACCGCACATTACAACACTGAAATCCCCGGTCCTGGTCTCCATCCACACTAGCACCCACTCAAGAAGATTAGTTCACACAGCCAGAAGAGTGAGACTGGTAATCACTGTAGTGCAGTTTATCACTTTAGTGTTCTCTGTTATATTACAGATGCAAACAAATAGGCCAAATATTAAAACAATTCTGTACTGTTTTGTAGACATTTTACTGTTCATAGAAGGACCAGTGATGCAGCCTCACCACTGTAACGAGATCTCTTCTTTGTCTGAAATATCATGACAACACCAGTCCTCTGCATTATTAGCTTGTTCAAGACTTCACAGTTCTTTCAGGACGATATAAAGAAATATATCGGTTCCACTAGAATTCCAAATCCTCCCTTGCACTACCTTAAATCAATCCAATTGCTTGTACAGAGAAAGAACTGAAGTCAACAACAGATGCACGAGAGTCACTTAATTTTTTTAATGCGTTTTAAAATAGCTAATACAGGATAGGCTTTTTATACAGCTTGGCACATGTGTAAAAACATTTAAGCCTCAGGATCTGAATTTTGATTAGCCTCTTCTTTTGGACTTCTGACACAGTCCACCTGTCTCTGATCACTCTGGATCATATTTCTCCCCAGAAACAAACCAGGATGCAATGGGATAAGCTCTCCCTGTTGCTGCCCAAGGACTCCTGAAAGGTCCCTCAAGCATCATTCCTGAGGAGCAAAATCTCCCTGCCAGCCTCCTGAGCACCTTTCTGAAATTGCCAATGCCAAACAAAGAGCCAGAACAGTGACTGAAGCGCCCAGATTCACCTCAGCTCTCACTCCTCCTCCCTCCTACGCAGGTCAGCCCTACAAGCCAGAAAAAAACAAACGGTGTGAGGAACAGCACTGCTTGCCAGCTCATTAAAAGAGCACAGATTAAATACCCAATGGCTCACAGTCCCTTTTTCCAAAAAAAAGCGTTCATTTGGGCCTCTCCTGATGAAGCAAAGAGCACTGAAGCGAACAGCAAGGACAGTACAGTGCATCCCAGGATGAGACAGCAGCCTTGGGCATTGCCAGGTGCTCAAAACGAGCCAGATGCCTGAAGTGGAACTTGGTACACAAGGGTCATGCTTGGCTGCTTCTGGAAGCTGCAATTTCTGCTTATCAAAGAATAAGCTGAAGGTGCCTATGAGTCACCTCTATACAACACTATCATGCTTTTCAGCAGGTGATGCACGCTGCCCAGCCATCTGGCTGTGCTGTGGAGAAGCTACTGCTCTCTAAGGATTTCAGCAAGTAAGAAGGGCAGTAAGGAGTACATTAAGGAAGATGAGCCCTTTGCACTGTACAGCTCACCACTGCAAAGCCCCACCAGACTGTTAGAGGCAACTAGCACGCACACATAAGGACATCCCCTCCCCAAAAAGCACAACTACTTAACCAATCTTCAACCTGCTAATAAAAAACCAGCAATGTTCTTCAAAAGCAAAGGATGAGTTTGCTCCAGGAGGATTTTTTGTGCTTTGCTAACATGTTACTGAATGAGCCAACTAGAGTCACTACATCCAATTTGGGCTTCAAATATTCAATATATTCCTGGCAACAACTCTCCTACGTACTGAAAGAGCTACTACTCCAGCAGATATTAGTTCCAGTTGCAATTCAAAAAGAGTAGTTCATTAAAGTGCTGTCTTGGTATGATAATAGTGTTTTCAAAAACCTGTAAATCATTTTAAATGCCTACATCCTGTTCAGAAGGATTTAACTACTACTCATATTAAGCAGAGCTGGCCAAAACACTGATAGAAAAGTTATTCTACACCCCACATCAATTCTCCGGCCAGCCTTAAGAGTTCATTACTAATATCAGCTTTTTAACTGCATGGGATTTAAAAGTAGACATTAGATAGGCACTGTTCAGAGGTACACTGCAAAACCATTGCCATTCAGTTCTTTCCAACATGCTCTGAAGTGGAATTCTCCATTCTCCATCTGCGCAAGCTGCAACACCAGCAAACTATGAATTGCAATAAAGCTCTTGCAGTGGGTTTTTATATTTGGAGCAAGAGAAGAGGATGCCAGCTTTTCAGTATCATCTGATTTCCGGGAGAAACTGCTGACAAGTCCAATGGTCTGAGCATGGAGCGAAAAGGGACAGTGAGCACCAAACCCTTGCAAGCCATAGAATCATAGAATCACCAGGTTGGAAGAGACCCACCGGATCATCAAGTCCAACCATTCCTATCAAACACTAAACCATGAAGTAAGCCAGTCTTTTAAACTATTTGGGGACTGCCTGACTTCAAGCTGCAAGTTTGACCCAAACAACTCCAGTCTTGCGCATTAAAATTATCTATTCAATATTCACCATATTTTTTGTGTTTCAGAACAAATTTCTATTTAATTTTAGGCTTCGATTTCTTTCTCCCTGCTGTGGAAGATATTTCTATCCAAAAGTATAGTTTCCAAAACTGTCTTCCAGTTAATGAAGTAATTGTACATCAGGCAAAGTGCACTTCCTTTTGGAAAAGGAGAAATATTTTGAATAAGAGACTAAACCCATGGCATTAAAGTGGGTAGAAAGCCTGTCAGCATGCTGAAGAGCAGCGTATACCTCACTTAAATTTGCTCCAGGCACTCACAGCAGAGTTATAATGCCAGTCCATGCAAATAACACTATTTTCATATACTTGGGTTTCTTGCACCTAAAACATTAACCAGATTTCAAAGTTGACCTGGAATTAGTGCTTCACAGGTAGAGTGCAAATTAAAATGGGCAACAGCTTAAATACAGATGACCTAATACGATTAGTGATGTTCACAACACAGACCACGTGCTGACAAACTAACTACTGCAGAAGTAAGTGAATGCTGCAGTAACGGGGATCCCTATGTAGCTGAGGAATCATCACTGCTCAAGCTCTTCTTAGCTTAGGTGGCATTAAACAGGCAGTTTCTTATGGCATTAACTGTAAGTGCAAGCCAGTCTGACATAAATACATATTCAGGGAGCATCAGCTTTTTCTAGCCAGCCATGAGGCACTGGAATCTTAGAGAGGAGCCTCAGCTCGTGAGCCTGTGCTATAAACATATTTCCAGCAGTCTGGATACTCTACCAAAATAAACAGAGGCATTGAAAGCAGTTCTCCTATACTTTTAAAGGGGCCCAGGAAAGATAGTCAACTAGGTTTACACCCAGCGTATGTTTTCTAATTATACAAAGAAGCAATGTGAGAACTCCTCTATATTAAGATGAAACAACAGATTTCATGAGCAGATGAACAAATGTCTCCCCTGGGTATGCATCCAGCGACCTTGTGTAGCATCAGCCCCACCCTAACAATCACTGCTCACACTCTTCACAACTTTTTCCTTTGAAAGTTGTCTCTGTATACGTATGTATCAAAGTCTCCTCTACATCCTCTTTCAGAATACTATCTTATAACCCTGAAGAAACTTCTCTTTCAGTTTCCCTTCATGTTTCCCTATCAGGCAAACCAGGGAAATCACACCCAAAACCTGGCCAAACAGTTTTCCAAGATGGAAACCTGGATATCTATCTAGATGCAACTGTTGAATTTACATAAAAGCTATTCCCAAAAGGGAGCAATGATTCACGGCTTCTTTCCCATGCTCAGACACTGAATTTCTTTAATCATCTTAAAGGTTTCAGTGCCCTTGTTGAACTTCACAGAAATGGGTAATGGATTTAAAAGTTCAGCATGGAAGAAATGGACAGATGAACAAACAGAATAGCCTCATTTCTTTAGGAAGCCAGGCTAAGATCAGTAAAAGTTTTAGCCATAATGTCATAACAAGCTTCCTCTACTTTCCTGAATGATACGCTGTTCGTGAAGAAGTAGGTATTTTCAGCAGGTACTTATGCATGCAAAGTGAGTCTGGCTATAGGCACTAGTCAGGTTTAAAAATGTAGTAGTGAGTGAAGGCAAACCCCCTGGAGCTTAGGAGCTCTAAGTAATATCCACTTACCTCTGCATACCTTCAGCACTGGAAAACAGCTGAATCATTATCACTAAACAGACGCTCAGAACAAGCCTGGCAACTCCTTTCTCCGTCCAATGCTTAGTGTTTCTTGATATCAGAGTGAGCAGAGAGGGCTCTGCTGGAGCTGATCTCCACGCCGCAGGCTGTGCAGCAGGTGGGTATTTTCTGAAGGAACTGGGGCTGGTGGAGAGGAGCCCACAAGGAGCAGGTCTGACAGAAACCAAAGCCTGGGAGAGCCCACGCTGGAACAAATGTCTGCGCTGGAACAAATGTGTGAGGATGAGGGAGCAACAGAGAAGGACTGTCACAGACTGACCACATTCCTCATCCCTTTGTGCCACTTGGGGGCAGGAAGAGGTAGAAATATTGTGAATAAAGAAATGGACTTGAGCTTGCAAAAAAAAGGGGGAAATTGGAGAGAGGACGTTTTACTTTTTTTCTTTGCTTCTCGCCATCCAAATCTATTTTAATTGACAGTAAATTAATTTTCCTCAAGTTGAGTTTGTTTTGTCCGTGACGGCAATTGGTAAGTAATCTCCCTAGCTTTATCTCAGCCCACGAGCTCTTTCATCCAATCTTCTCCCCCATCCCATTGAGGGGAGGAGTGTGAGAGTGGGTGGCCACCCAGTAGCCAACCAAGGTGAACTCTGTGGATAGGGTAAAGGGAGAGCCTTGAATGGGAATTCAAGGTCCTAGACAGGACTGTAACCAGTACGGAGTCCTAACAACAGGCAAGCCTGCTTTATAGTGATGGCCCCACCAGCTGGTACAATCTACCTGCATGGAATACAATCTACCTGCATGGAATACATCCAAAATCTGAGGCCATAAACTGGCAACTCTGTAGGAATCGTTATAACATGAAACAGAAGTAAGGGTGCATTTAAAACTGCTGTCATCACCAGCGCTGATCCTTCAGGTTTCCATCCTGATGTTCACTACTCTTGCAATGAAGTATTGAAGGAATGGATGGAGTAGGGACAGGTCTCACAAAGCACTGAGGAAGCAGTAGTTTGAAAAAAGGAGAAGATGCTGCTTAAAAAAAAAAAAAGGAAAAAGATGATTCCACCCAAAGATAGCCAGTCAGATTTTATTAGTCCTGACTGTACTTGCAGGATCTACAAAAGACTATGGACCACTGTACTTCCTCATGTAACTGTTGCCAATCATCTTTTTCAGCTGGAGACATCACACAGAAAGCGGTCTACAGAAAAACATTTTTTTAAAAAAAAGGGTAGGGGGAAAAAGTCTACTTGTTTGCTTTAAATTAATTAAGATACTGGACTTTAAAAGAATTCGGAGACAAGAGATAAGGATGTGAGGAGGAGGGGGAAAAAATGAAAGAAAAAAGGGCAAACCCCCACAATTTGCTTTGAAGACTATTTATAGTGTGTTTTAAATTGCTGTTAACCATAAAATGAACAAAAGTAACTGAAAAAAAATATTGCCGTATCTAAGCACCATGTTCCTGTGATAATATGGAACAGCATCATATGCTGCAATAAAATGTTTAGGCTGATAATTCTTGTCTTTTTGGCACTCGACTGACACACTTCAAAAAATGTTAATTACAAGAAGAAAAAATAATCAAATCAACACCACCAATTGGATAGACTTGTGCCCTACAAACAGTCTCTTCTGACCACTAATTTGTGGAGCTGGGGCTCAGCCAACTTCCAATGAATATGTGGAGAGTTTCCAACAAACTGTCATCACAGCAGGATGCAGCTCTTGACAGGGTGATCATACGTGGCAAGTGAAGTGACGCCAGACTGTCACCAAACAACTCTGGTTTATTGTGCCTGAATCTTCCTTTAGGGGTCATCCAAAAATGAAGATTGTAAGTTTATTTCTAGATACACTTTTCTAACATAATGCACCTAAAACCTTGTCGTATCTGCATGGAAACATGCTTTTTGGATTATTGTCACCTTGTGGGAGAATGACAAAGAACACTGGACTAGCAGTAGCTCTAGAACATAAATATTATTAATATTTTTTATATTTATAAATAAAATAGACCATGACGAGAAACCTGAACTCTCCCCTTAGGGATTCTGATTTTTTTTTCCTTCTGTTTTCTCTAGCTCGAAATAACGACTTTTAGAATTCAAATACATGACTGCATTTTAAATGTGCCTAGTGCAGCAGTCATTCTGGGTTCATTTACCAATTATATTTTTAGGAGGCTATTTTCAAGCTATAGTTAAATAAACACAAAAAGAAAGCTATTCTGCATGTAGAACACTAGTAAAAATTTGGAAATTCAGTGTAGATCTGTTACTGACTTTTGACAGTTTCTGCTTTCTGAACACCGACCCAGACAAGGCCACTACAGAACAGAGTGAAAACCAGTAGTGAGTTAGTCTAAACCTCCCTTGATGTACCTTCCCTTCAGAATATCACAGCTAAAGTCAGGGAAGTGATTGCTGAGTGTTTTTAGATTCTTGCAGAAAAAAATAAAATCCTGTCTGTGTTAATTAACTATCTCAATATAACTGTTAACCCTTCTATTTAAAAAAACCCCACAAACCCAACAATACACCATTCCTTGCTCTGAAGAAACATCTTCCAAATGAAGAGGCCAAACTGAGACCAAAAGAGAGAATGTATATTAAAACTTTAAGTTTTCTAACTCAAGAATTGGCAGGACTTGCATGCCCAGGGGAATCGATCCCTCATCAGACATGCAGGCATCCACCCATGCATAGTCTGCTCTTCTGGAGACACATCACAACATACACGATGGCAGAAGCAGCCCAGCAGAGAGGTATTTCTAAGGAGAACCAAGAAGAAAACTGGCAAGAAGAGGCACTTTTTAATGCCAAATGGATAGTACACTCAAAATAGCTTTTTCTCATTTCTAATGCAGTTTAAGCAACAAAAATAAAGAACGCCACTCAGAAAGATGCAAACAAAAGCAGGAAGTATATTCAGCACATAAATGCAGGATCCAGTGCATTGCTCCATGAAACAGGTCTGTCATGTTCAGATGAAGACAACATAACTGGGAAATTGCTAGATATCTCCTTCCCTGCTGACCAGCTCCAACTCTGCCTACTTTCCTGGATTCAGTAAATTCACAGACCAAGAATTCACAAGTTCTTGGTGTGGAAGAAGATGGGAATGTTCATCAGCCTCATCGGAGAGGATGCCGAATGTGTGTAAGTAACAATAAAGACAGAGACCCACTGAGAGAACTTAGAGTTGCCATACAGAAGAATTGTTGCATCAATCCATAAAAGCCATCCCAGCTCAAGAGATGGGATTAGATTTTTTAGCTGCACCTCATAACCCTGAATCCCTTTTCTCTGGCATTTCAGAAGGCGGCAAACAAGCAGTGGACCAGCCTATGCGTGTGTGTTGTGCAAAAGGTCTTATCCACCTGAATAGATTGATCTGGAGGTCACCTGCAGAGAGATAGATTGAGAACAGCAAAAAAACCCTGCGTAAGAGCCAGATGAAAGGGAGAGAGACAGTCCAGAAGGACCACTCAGAAGTTATAGGCAGTGAGGGATGTACTGTATAAGGGGATTAGTCCCGACCTGTGTGTCTCCTTGAGAGGGAGAGCGGCTGTAAGTAGTTGCTTATGACATTTAAAAACCCCTGTACTTCTCCATCTCCTTCTGATGTCAAGCGTCTCTAACAGCGTAAACCACACACTCAAGTTATGCTAAAAGTCAAGGGCCGTAGCAGCGGTCTGCAACAGCAGCTACGCAGTCCGGGGTCAGCGCGAGTCCTGGGAACAGATACTGCAAAGGGTAAAGAGTTGGAAGGAAACGATGAAAATGTGGGTCTGGCAACCACCTTCTTCAGGAGCACTTTAGGGCCCAAAATTCACAAACCCCCAACACCAACAAGGGAAGAATTACTATCCACCTAGATAGTAAACGGAGAGACAATGGCTGGCTCAGAAGTGCATTTCTATTTTATCAGATATGAATTATAAATCAAACACAGCAGGCTAATGAAGGAATCATTAATTTTTCAGTTCTGGAACCACAGATACCATGTTTAGCTCTATCCCACTAGCCTTTGTAGTACAAAGCAAGAAAAATTATTTGGCAGAAGTCATTAGCCATTGTGAAATGACATACAAATGAAAGTTTAAAGACTACAATGTTACCATTAAACTTTTAAAGACAGACAATGAAGCTTTAGTACAAGTATCTTCAAATTCATACGTTCATACAGATTTAGTTGAAGAAACAAAACAGCCTTGCTGCATGACATTCCCTGGCATTTGAGGATGGCTTAAACTGGCATTAGATGGAGGAGAAACTCTAGAATGACCAGATCTTCAGAAGCTCTGAAGATTGTTTCTCTGAAACAATGATCTCCATTGAGTCCTGCGCTGATAGGGTCATGAGCCTGGAGTTGGCAGCTACGTGCAAAACATCCTAAACCCCAGTGCTCCAGTTGTACAGGGCCTCTCTGCCTCAGTTTCCCCTCTTGAGGAACAAGAATGATAGATAGCACTGACAACTTAAATCACAAGTTATGCTGCTTGAGAAGGGACAGAGACATCAAAATAGGGAGTAGTGGCAGTTTTGCCCCAGCTAATTACCAGTATATGAAACAGCTACACAAAATCTTATACTTAATGCAGAAGAAGGATTAAGTGACTTGCCGGAGAGAACACAGAAAGCTCTCTGCAGGGTTAAGACCTGAGCCTAGGCGCTAGGCAGCTCTAATAATAGTTCTAACCACAAAACCATTTTAAAATACACATACACACATAAATGCGCCTGAGCAATTTCCCAGGTCCGTGTCTTTTACGGCCTTGTCCTCTGACTGACTAATGGTATCTCCCGGGCAACTCTCTCAAGGGAATCACACAGAGTCCTCAGGAAGCCCGGCAGGGTGCCACGAAGGCTTATGACCCCACTCACAGCTTCTTGCCAGAAAGGGCTCAAACGTGAAACAGAAGATCACTGTGCTATGTTATATCTAGTCTTCTTCAGCTCAAGCATTAGAGAATGAAAGCGTATGTTTCCCAACTTCTTGAAAAATACTGTTTGTTTTCATCAGCAGGGCCAAACTCAACATCACGTGCAAGATCTTGTGTCTCACTATCACTGCAATCTGTATGTCAAATGCCTTTTTTTTCAAGTCTGTACGTCAAATGCACAAAGATGATATGACCAGAATCATTCCATTTCAAGGAATCAACCCCTTCGCTGTTTCCGCCTGTCCTCTTCCGCTTCCCCCTAGCTTCATGAGAGCTCTGCTGATGCAGACAGGCTTTTATATGAAAACATGACTTTTAAAATGGATATTTAACATAGGATGAGGATATGCACTCAGCAGAGTTCTGTTGAGGGAGCTGAGGTGGTCCTTACAGTTTATTTTCTGATACGGTTCTGCATTTGGAAATAGACTAGAACTTTTAATCCACAATTTAAAAGAAAACCAACAACACATTGATTTAATAGCCACACCCAGAACGTCCTGTTATTTCAATCTTGCATTGTCTTTGCACTTTGAAATTTCTGTGGCAGAGATTAATGCCCTTTGCTGCAGATGCTACAACTTCCATACATGAATTAGAAGTGAAGTTACCTCGTCAGATTCAGTGGTTTCATATCTCCTCCTGTTTGAGTCGCACTGTGCTGCTATTTTATGTAGCTTTTCCTACAGAAGTATCAAAGCCTGGTCATTTAAAAAAAATCCCAGTGTCTGTTGATTCTTTTATTCATTTTGCCACAAAGACTTGTTAGTCACGTAAACAAAATGCAATAAGTACAAAGCCACCCTACTTATGCACTGGTGCAGTTAAACGCTGTAGACAGAGGCTGTCGTTTTGCACAGTGTTATTTGAAAATACGTGTAGTATGAAATCTCTTTAAAGCTGCATTACTCCACAGACTTGTACTTGGTTCTTTGCAGAGTAATTAGCACATAGTGTAAACAGAATTAAAGAATATGACAAGAAGTAATGACCCTGTAATTAGGATACTACATTATAATTGCATTCTATAAGTACTGTATTGTATAATATATATTATGGTTAGCAAGCATGTCCTGTTCACTGCTGTGGCTCTATCTGCAGCAGTTTTCACTGGCTTCTGCACGCTTCTCAAAGTTTTAAGCATTCAACCTGGTTCAAGGCCAGCTCCAGAAGTTGTAACTGAAGGCGGGCAAGAAGCAGAATTGATTTGGGAGCAGGGACCAGGATAACATTCCTCATTCGATAAATCTATGAGAATGGGAAATTCCAGTTGTCACCTAGACAGAAGTTAAAAACGGAGGCAAGATTCTTTAACCAGAAATGCACATATGCAGGAACTGTTCATGCCTTTGGAGCCTTGCTAGTAACTTTTAACCAGAGTAACATCAGGGCTACATGTCATGATATAACGAAAGAAAATGAGTCCTGCTATGCCAGATCCCAGCTCCATCCTAGAGACCTTCACGAGTCACAGACGTAAAGCACAAGGACAAAACTAATGAGCTAATGTCTGTACAACCCCTAAAAATGAACTTAGATTGCCAACTCGAACCACAAACCTCAATCTACATTCAAGGAAGGATCCATTAGAAAGTAAATTTGCTTCCATGTGGCCAGCTGATAAGGCTAGGGTTGCAGGAAGGTCTTCAAAGAGAAAAGATCGATGTGAGACTTATGGTCTAAAGATCTTAAGAGTTACTGGTTGAAGTCACAGGTAGTGGGAAGTCTTTGGGCAGCAGTTCCTGAGCTTAATGCCAGCTGCAAACCCCACGGAGGGAGAGCAGTTCCTGAGCTTAATGCCAGCTGCAAACCCCACGGAGAGAGAGTGTGCCCACCTACCAAATAATGCTTCCAGCTGCTTGGAGCCAAGGAACTACATATTCTAATGCTGGGTTTGGTAAAGCATGGGAGGTGGTTCAGCACAGACAGCAGACAAGGGTTAACCACTGCTGCTCAGTGTTATTAGATCAGAACACATCTGGAGAGTCTTATTGCTAGGGCAAACATTAATCTTCAGAGAAAGCTAAACATGCAAAATGAGATCTCACTCATGAGAAAAAACTGAAAGGGAGGTTATACACAATGAAAACAATCCCAAATATCTTTTGAAACTGAACTGGCCAAAAAATGGGAGAGGAAGTGTTTTTCCATAAGAAAATACCTGCCTCTCCCAGTCGACTGTGATCAGAGTAGGCAGAAAAGTTTTAAGCTGAACTTTTCCATTTTGAAACACTTCTGTGACTGACCTGAGTTTAAATTAAAATTATGCTTGTTTATAAAAATGTCCAAGCTTTCCTTATTCCCAGCACTGTACTTAAATTGTATTGATATAGATATTACATTGGATTATTTCCCTCAAGACATGAAAGAGAGCTAATGTAAATGCCAATTTAGTTTTAAGAATCCTGGGAGAGTAAGGCTTTGTCTGACTTTATTTATGAAAGCCCTTATATATTTAAGCAGTTTCAAGTTTGCTTTGTTAGGCTCTAACTTAAAAAGTAATTTGTTCACTGAAGAATATTCTGCAATTGGTTTAGTCTGAGTGTGTACAGTTTTTTTCTGGAGAGCAGTAATATCAAAGCGGCACATACAAACCTTATTTCCATGGGAATTACCAAGCAGTCAGCCTCTCTGAACGCCTCTCTTCATCAAAAAATAATGACATCATTTTATATGCAGCCTTACAAAAATCTGTATTTCAAGTATTCTCATCTACCTTTTGCCTGCTTTGCTCCATAAAGCTTGTTGTCCTCTCGCACAAAGGGCATTATTTCTTAGTTATGTGACTTCACATACTATTAAAGTACTTAACAAAATGGTGCACACATATACTAGAAACAGCTGCTTTGGTGTTTAGAACTAAAATTCAAGTGGTCTTTTTTCTGGACCTGACTCCACTTTCCTTTGCTAGTGGATGATCTCAACACACAGCAGTAAAGTACAGATATTTCATAAAGACTTCACATCTGAAGTCCACAAATTCTGCGTTTACACTTCTACAAACAGAAAACCATGGTAACCACTGCAATATCTAAGTATGGGTTACTGTACAGTTTATTCCATAATACCCATCCTGAGAAAAGCAAAGAGTAAAGTACCCACTAATGTCTGTGTAATAGGTTTAGAGCTCAGAATTTTAGGGACTTTGGATAGCTTTGAAGTAAGTCTAGCTAAATTGCATTAGCAACTGCAGAAGAACAATCAGTGACTAATTAAATCCTCTTTCTGGATACAAGATTACTGGCTGAAGATTTATGTAGTATACACTGCTGTGGTGTACTCATTTTTTTTATTACTGCATGACAGAGCCAGGACCCCCCCAAACCACTTCTCCTGTGGTAAAAAAAGATCTAGGCTGACTATGGGTTTCCAATCTATGGTATTCTCTGCAAAAGAATAATACAGAAATTGCATTAAAAACTGCAGAATTACTGTTTCAACCTCCATGCCTTTTCCTTTTAAATTCATTAGCAGCTCCCACTTACAAACTATCAACTTATAGTAGCTCTGTAACAGTGTGGCCAAATTGAACATTACTTTCGGATTAGTGAGAAAAGTCTTGTACCTACTGGCTCAAATCAAAGGTCAGTAAATCACTGTTCCACATTTGCACTGGTTACACCAGTGTAGCACTGATTCAGCTTTTAAGATACTTCTCCCCACTCCAGTATGCATCTGTTTCATGCTCTAAATTGGCTCATCAATTTTATTACTCTATTCCAGACATCTTTCAATACATGCTGAACAAAACTCACATTTTCCCTTTGTAGGCCTGAAAAGTTTCCTTGGAGCTTATACGCTAAGTCAAGTAAGAACAGAAAACCTGTTCCAGGTCATCTTTCAGAGGTCCATGTAGGTCCCTATGCCACATGGGTCCCTATGTCCCATGGCTGATTTCAGCTAAGAACCACCTAGTAACGGAATAAATTGTGTACACAAAACTGTAAGTGTATAATCTGCAACAGTCACAGGTAATGAACATCAAAGATCAGATCTCCAAGGTCATCAAAAGTCTCTGTCTCTCAATTTCAGTTTTATTTGTGTTTTGAACAGTAGCATATCTTAGTCTGCATTGCTACCAAACAGACTTGAGTGGCCACACTGCTTGAACAATGCTGTACTAAGTGCTTCTATCTATAAGAGTACGTGTGGCATACTTGGACAAACACAGACAGTATTTAAATCTTGGAAAGGACTTTAAACAAAAATAGAAAAGTTGCTTGTGTATTCATGTACAGAGACTGACAGGCCCACCCTGATCTAACTGAGACACTTTCATTGCTATTTCCATACATCCTTTATCTTTGCTCATTAGGAAAAATAGAAAGGAGGTTGCTACTTGCATAAATCACACACTGACTACAACTGTGGATGGCCCACGTACAAGGATACTTCTCATTGCAGTAGCTCTTCTGCTAGTTTAAAACTAGATCTACAGCGAGCATGGAAACGCCACTTGGATGGCTGCATGCAGATAGCCGTGCACGCCACCAATGAAGATATCTTAACTATTTACTACCATCAAAAACTATTCTCCTTTATTTTCTTCCTGCAGTCTGAGAGAGAGAGAAAGATTCCTGATGATAATAAACATTGGTTTGTCTTTTTTTTTCCTAAAGGAATTACTTTAACAGCTTTCAGAAATGTCCTGTATTGCCAACTTTGCTGGCCCCCTTGGAAGCAAAGATGACAGAACATACTGGTTAACAGCAGTAAAACTGACTGTGTTCCAGCATAAAAAAAACAACCACCAGACTTTTCACACTTCAGTTAAATGGATTTTCCTGTTGAGACTTCCTGTCTTTTTATCGTGCATAAGTTTGTCTACATTCACTTTACCAAAATTAAATACCGAAATGAAATTGCCACAGCTTAAAAGGACATTTCTTTGTCATAACAAGAACAAACATCTTTCAGAAGCTGACAGACATAACAACTGAGATGACTCAGGTCAGCCTGGCAAGTCCTGCCTTTTCTAGATCGCGAGATGAGTGGACAGGGAAAATCTGGCATTGAAGATGTATTTAAGACTTAAAAATGTTAAGATACCTCCAGAAGCTATCCTGCATTCCTTGAAATCAATGTTTTGTGAAGCCAGATTTGAAATTCAGCTGATTAAAACGATGTACACATTTTGCACATCCTTTTTTCTCTATATAGTGTTGTTTGCATGGTGGTCAGTAAATCCCCCGGTCCTGCTACCGAATACAGCCTGCCCGCCGCCCTTCCTCCTTCCACCATCTGAAGAGCAAGAGCATAGGCTATTTCTCTATTTTTTTTCCATCCCTACTGTGACTTCAACCTCAGTTGCTCTTTTACACCCATTTATCACTTCTCTATTGCTTCCTGAGAGTTATCGATATGAAATCCCCCAGTGTCCCAGACTCCATTAGAGTTCCAACTGCATATGTCTGCGGCGTATACCTATGATTATCTCCCATTATGACTCCTAAGAACAAAGTTGAAGTCTCATTTTCAGTCCTGGCTGAATGAGTTTTCACCTTACTTGGGCTTTCATTTCACCTGGAGAATTACCCATTGTATCACTCCATTTAAGGGAACGATAGCAGCATTACTGCCATTCTATCAAAGAAGCAGTGGTACCTGGATCTTTGCTGTGGATTACAAGTTTCTGCTGTACTTCAAAGATGCTCAAGTGACTGCATTCTACAGAAAACAGTCTTAAAATGGGTATTTTATCAGAAATTTCTAGTCTACAATATTCAGTGAGAGCATAAAGAGCTCTTTTCTCCTCATAGAAATGAGGCACAGTTTTTCCTTAAAGCCTTCCATTTTTAGCTTGCCGTGTAATCTATAGATGCCAGCATTGCAGCTGCTAAACTAACTCTGAGGTTCTTAGCACTAAAAACTACAGGAAGTAGCACAATTTAAACAGGTGAAGAGAACTACTAGCTCCAGAATAATAGTTCATTGGGTGATGTCATGCTTTACAGCATGAAGCTTGCTGATAATTAAGCTGCGTTCTTCACTAATACTTAAGTTACACAACCTAAAATGAGGTGGGAAGTTCTCAAAACTCAGGTTCTTTGAACGAACACACTAAGGTTTACATCATAGTAGTGGTAGTCCGAGGCATAAGAGCCCAGACTTCACTGAAGTAGGTTAAATTGCTATCTCTAACAAAAGCCTCAGCAGAAGTAATAAGAAAATTCGTTTTGGTAGAAATAAGTTCAGGTCTGCTACAACTGCATCACTCCAGATTCTTGCTATGTCAAGAAGAATTGGTTCTTTCTTCATTAAGCCATTTGATTTGTTCCTATAATTAAATTAACCTAATTATTATATATGGCATTATTGATACATTCCATCGTAATGCTTAGAGTTAATACTTGTTTACTCTCCTACTGCGACAAATTAGACCACCTACTCACTTGTATTTATTCGTAAAGGAAAACACATGGTGAGCTAAAAGCCTACAACTGTAATATTTAGTTGCCCTGCCAGGCAATAATCTTGATAGCTAAATAATTTAGTTCCCCCTCATAAAACCCAAAGGAATATAACAGCAATACAGTAAATCCTAAATAGTTAGCTGAGTAAAAAGAATCAAAGAGAATTATAATGGAATTTTCCCAAATTGAAGTATAAAAGTACCACTAAGCAACACCACCATGAGCTAATAGCAGATACACTAAACACTCTTTATGTGCTGCTGTCTAGCAAAGGTGTTTGGACAAAAGCTAAAAATAAAGACTAGGTTGCTAAAAAGCTAACCCTGCCTTCACGCTCAAAGAGCTTTTCATCCAGCAGGAGACACTCCTAACACGTGGCTTGAGCCCACAAACACATCCAAGGAGAAAGCAGAGTCAGAGCCTGTTTGTCATACATGTTACTCAGAGACATTTACAGTGCCCTAGGAGGCTGCTTCTTTCCATTCAGTAAGTGGTTTAAGAGAAGTTATTATTCAATTTTTCTGCATACATTAACCTCCATTATTCAGTTCCATCGCACTGAAATTGCTCAAGACTCTGCTAACCCACCGAGCTGATCTGTACCCAGAATCTGATATCTTAAGTCCCATCCACCATCAGGTTCACACATTTATTCACAGGTAAATTCATTAACAGACACAGCAGTCTTAAAGCTTAATGACACAAACAAGGAATTAATAAAGACACATGGAAAACTTCACCTGATGAAGTTCTCATGCTATGACAAGCAAACATGGATTGTACCTATAACACTGCTTAAAGCACTTGCAGGCCAGCGTCTCAACTGCTGCATATCAGAGATCTACATATAACAACTAAAGAGTTGTGCAAATCAACACCCCTGAAAATTCAGGTCTGTCTCAGCCCCAAATAACATATCACAACAAAAAGACCTTCGGGACACAAAAAACACTGCCTGTGGAAAAAGATTAAAAATGGAGACACTCAGGAGCAGGGAAAAAAAAACCCACCACACAGAGAAGACGCTAATCTCATATGTACCGCTGCTTTGATTCCAAGACAAAAATAGATTTTACTAAAACCACTCAGCATAAAAAAAACCCAAACACAACAGTAATTCCATACAAATCTATCTGAGTATTTTTGAATGGACAGGCCTTCAGATATTGCCTGACAACAGTTGCTCAATTACGTGTTACTTTTATTACACGCAAGACTTGGCAGCAGCCGAGAACGTATGTCTGGGACAGACCTCAAAAAAGCTTCCTAACACTTCAGGAGGCACAGGCCAAGTTACAATATGGAGAGATCCTAAAAATACTTTATTTAGCATGCAATTATTCACTGATAACAGGGAGAGGAGTTCAGCTTGAAATTCAGAAATAGACTAAAGCTAATAGCTTCTTTCCTACAGTAACGAATTCTAAAACAAACATTTCAGTTGATGTCCTGCTGCCAAAAGGATGTTTCAGCAACAACTGTGTTACCAGAGAAGTCTTACATCTCTAAGCAATCTGTGGCTCTACATTGGAAGTATCATGTGAAAACAAACATACAGCTTTCAAAACAACCTTAGCATACATCCATTTCTCAAGGTGCAGGAAAACTAAATGCTGGCATTAAGACCTCTTTTTTGGCCATGAAACTGCTTAAAAAACATCCACACCGGTGTCAAGCAAGTTCATCGCAGAAGCCAACTCTGTCTTGTGTTTGCCTGGGAGCGCCAAACTATAATTAGATGCCCAAATGATGAATGATAGGCTTATACTTGTACCCGTTTCTGGGGCTTGTATCAGTTCTTGAAACAGTGCAATATCCTGAAAGGATTGACCAGTACTTCATCTCAAACACATTAAAAACAAGCAATGAGAAATCAAATCACATTGAGTCAAGCGCATAACTCAGTGTCAAAACCTATTCCAATTTAAGACATGGTAAGACAAAACAACATTTGCATTTTATTCTGAAATCCTGCGTTAAGATTAGCACATCAGCAACGAGCACTCTGAAACATCGAGAACCTCATCACAGCCAAAGCAAGAAGGGTAAAGGCATCACAGACACACACTCCCACTGTTACAGAGCCTTCTGCTTCCAACAGCTTCACCGAGCCCAGTTAAAAATTAGCAATGGCGAAACAAGGCGAGCAGTTTCCAAATAGACGGAACGATAAATCTCAGCACCCAGCAGCAATCTCTTCACCTTCCCAAAGAGCAGCTTAGGCAACGCTCCTTCCAGAGCAGAGCTTTGCAGCATCTCTCTCGCAGCACCAACGCCTCTGCAGGGAAGGGTTCGCGAGCTGCAGAACTCAAGTTTATATAAAAGGAAGCAGAGAGCAAAGCCCACAGCCGCTCCGGCTAATGGAACTGTGAGAGGTCCGCAAGCCGCCTGACAGAGCGGTTTAAGGGAGAAAAGAACGGGAGAAGGGGAAGCAGAAAGGAGAAAATAAAAGTTTCCCCCTCCTTCCTTCAAGCAAATCTAAATTGGCTCATTAGACGCTCAGTCTTTTAGGGACAGTTACATAAAAACACGTAGAATCCGTCACGCTTGGCACAGGATCCCTTCCACCCGGGAAGGCGCTGCCGGAGGCGGCTCGGAGCGACCCCGCAGCCGAGCGACCCCGCAGCGCATCCCGCATCCCCGAGCCCGAGCGGCAGGAGCCCGCCGGGGCCGGGCGAGCCACGAAATGGTGGATCCGAGCGCCGGGCACGGTTTGGGATACGGTAGGATGAGGAAAAAGCCCCGCCGAGCGAAGCCGGGCAGGGGACGGCGCCGCGGGACCCCCCGGAGCTGTGACGCCCGCCGCCCCCTCCCCGGCCCCGGCGCGGCCGTACTTACGTGAAAACAAAAAATAAAGTAGTCGAACCCACTAACAAGGCAGCCGCCGTGGAGACGGGGATGTATTTCGTAGGTTTAAACCTCTTGCCGGTGCTGCTGGGCATCCTGTAGTTTACACATCACTAGGTAAATCCGAGCCGAGAGCGGGGCGGCCGCGGGGACCCTCCGGCACGGGGAGAGCGGCAGCGGGCGGCGGGGAGGGACGCGGCGGCGGCGGCAGCTGACCTCCAGCACAGGAAATCCCACCCCCGCCGCCCGCCCCGCGCCGCTGATGTCAACCAGCCCCTTAAGGTAGCGCGGCGGGCGGGACCGGCGCCGGGAGCAGCCCTCCCGCAGCGGCATCGCTCCCCGCGGCGGCATCCCTTCCCCGCTTCATCTTCCTCCCCGAAGCGGCATCCCTCCCGCAGCAGCATCCCTTCCCCGCATCATCATCCCTCCCGCAGCGGCATCCCTTCCCCGCATCATCATCCCTCCCGCAGCGGCATCCCTTCCCCGCATCATCATCCCTCCCGCAGCAGCATCCCTTCCCCGCATCATCATCCCTCCCGCAGCGGCATCCCTTCCCCGCATCATCATCCCTCCCGCAGCGGTAACCTCTCCCCACAGCAGCATCCCCTCCCGCAGCAACATCTCTTCTCCGCATCATCTTCCCCTCCGAAGCAGCATCCCTCCCGCAGCAGCACCCCCTTCCCCGCAGCGGCATCCCTTCCCCGCATCATCATCCCTCCCTCAGCAGCATCCCCTCCCGCAGCGGCATCCCCCCCACACACACACCGGCACCCTTCCCGCCGCAGCAGCATCAGCACCCCCTCCTTCAGCAGCAAGCCCTTCCCGCAGAGGCATCCCTTCCCCGCAGCACCATCTCTCCCGCAACAGCATCGGCACTCCCTCCCGCAGTAGCATCCCTTTCCCGCAGCGGCATCCCCTCCCGTAATAGCATCTCTCCCGCAGCAGCACCCCTTCCCCACAGCAGCACCCGCATCCCATTGTTCAGCAGCATCCCTCCCGCAGCAGCAACCCCTCCCGTAATAGCATCCCTTCCCCACAGCAGGATCCCTCCCGCAGCGGGATCCCTTCCCCGCAACATAACCCCTCCCGCAGCAGTACCGGCACCCCCTCCTTCAGTAGCATCCCTCCCCGCAGCACCACCTCTCCTGCAATGGCATCGGCACCGCTTCCCGCAGAAGCATCCCTCCCGCAGCGGCATCCCCTCCCATGAGAGCATCCCTGCCCCGCAGCAGCATCCCTCAAGCTCTGCAGGGCTTTGGTGGGACGGGAGCGCCCTAGGAGTGCCCCGCACCATCCCTTCCCCGCAGCAGCACCCCTCAAGCTCTCTGCAGGGCTTTGGTGGGACGGGAGCGCTCTAGGAGTGCCCCGCAGCGCCCTAGCGCTCGGTTGCAGAGCCCGGGCTGGGCAGCTGCTGCTCGGCCCCGCACACCACGAAAATTTCACAAAGGAGAGGGTCCTTCCCGAGGAGCGGGTTGCAGGAGCGGGGCCCGAAGGCAACCCAGAACTAGGCACCTCGGACACCAATCGTGCGTGGCTGGCTCAGGGAACACAACCCTACGTTCTGTTCAGCCAGCACACATTCACACTACTGAAAGAACTGCTGCATTCTGCCAAATTTAGCTAAGACGAATAAATTAGTCCAAACAAGAGAAATTTCACTCTACTCTCTTCTTTTTAAATCCAGCCATTGGCGTCAGGAGGCAGAAATGAGAGGTAACGTAAGGTAACATCGAGTTCACCGCACTGTGCTAATGGCTCCTCTGCTGGTGCTCAGGGGGCACCACCCAGCAGCTCCTGCATCTCAAGTAAATTCTGACAGGGGAAGGGTTCAGGGATGCTTTAAGGCCAGAAATAAAGACGGAGAGCTGCAGTTTGCTCCCTCACTCCCACTTTCTCCCTTAGCTCATCCCCCTCTTGCAGCTGCCCACGTGCAGATGAAATAACTACCACTTAAGACCACAAAAGACACATTTCCAGCTACTGGTGTGGTTTCTTAGAAGTACGTTTTCCCCTAGAAGGTACATTTCTGTCCTAAAAAGACATTATCATTTCCCATTTTAGGACACGGGATGAGCTGTACAGTCCTAAAGTTATTAAGAACAGAACAAGGAAAATCCAACAAAATGGGAAGTAAAGGTTCCACAACTTTGCTGTTTGTGAAGAAAATGGTGAGCATCAGCTTTGATGTAAGCAAACCCAGGAAGTTCCAGTCTGAAACCATATGGTTACGTGACATCGTGGCATCTCAGCTTTTGCTAACAACTATGTCATCTGTCATGTCATGTGTTGTCACACACCTCCCCCCCCCCCCACTCCCAAGTATTGTCTAGTCCCCTGAGAGCAACTTTTAAAATGTCAAGTTTAATCCAAAAGGGACTAACACCAGAAGGCAACTTCAAATGAACCTCAGACTTAGGTTTTTGAGGAAAGGCAAGGACAACATCTACTAAAGTTATTTTTGAATGCTTGGGGGACATTGGATGTTTCCTATGCTTCACTACTCCCTGTCATGCCAGCTTATTGAAATAAATGACTCATAACCCTTGTAACTAATCAAAAGGTCAGCAACTTCACACAGAACCAAACTCTGCATACTAATCAGAAAGCCTTCAGGCACATCTCTGCGAGTGTGTGAAGTTGGATCAAAAGTGCACTTTGGAAGCAAATTCCTGTCACGGCCCCTTACCGTGGTTTGATATATATGTCTTGCTGAGTGGTCTCAGAGTAGGCAACAACCTTTTCAGCAAAACTAAGCCAGAAGATTCATTTTAGGAGCACCCCTAACACACCCAGGTCTTGAGTTGTTTCAATACCACTTTGTCACTTTCTATCAGTTCAAGACCCTTCCTCCTCTTCACTCAAGCAACATTCTTGGTGAAGAATTTCAGTTGCAAACTGAACCCTGATTATTTTTCACTAATATTTTCATTTTAAACTGGAAAAAGTTACCATAAGAAGCATTATAGACTATTTATGAAGTTTGGTTAGCGTCTTGTACAGGAGAAGACTTGCTCAAATGGGTCTTAGGGTTTGAAAAGTAGCAAATCTCCCAGATTTCCTAAATCTCTCAGACATGCAACACACCGGGAGACAGGGACACTAAGGATAAGAGTGTGAGCATGTGGTATCGTGGCACAAAGAATCACAGCTTTAATAGCAACAAAAAAGGCACATCACCTTAACTGATCTTGAAGATCACTGTGCAAGCCTGGTGTATGTGGCACGGGATCCTGTGGATCGGGTCACTTTTGCTGTGCAACAGCGCAGTCATTCAGAACCAGCATTTCTGAGAGGACTGAGACATGTTACAACGCTACAGTGTGACGAGATACATTTTTTCTGCTGCACATTGTAGATCACCTATCAGAAAGCAACACATTCCTGTAATTTGATGTCCAACAATTCACACAGTTCACTTCATTTCCTCCCCACTAACGGAACAAACCCTGAAAATGGAGAGAAAAGAGAGCATAAAGCACTGCCAAGTATCATTCAATCTCTCACTATTAGAAGGCAAATTTATTTAAAACCAGGAGATGTTTTACTATCCAAACAGTAACGATGCCTGAAGAGGATTTCACTAAAGCAGAATAGGCATGTCTTGAAGCTGCTCTCCTGGAAAACCTTTCCTTCAAGGACTCTAGTTGCTGGATTCACACTACCTGATTAGTGTGCCAGAAGATTTTGGCATCACTGAGGTAAACAGCAAAGGCAGCATGAGTTAGGAAAAAAATTTAATGATTACACAAAGAACCAATACAGCTAAAAAGAAGAATCTAAAAATAATCTGGCAGAGTATGGCTACTAATTGCATGTCTTCTTGCAAGACTTTACTCTGAGGTTTTACCTCAAAAGAGATAGGGCCAACTGCAGAAGCTGTGCTGGAGCCCTGTGCCAGGGCACCACTCTCAAGATGAAAGGAAACTCATGGCAGAGCAAGCATTGAGAAATACTGATTGCCGTGCAATCTTCATATCGTATCACAGCACTAACATTAGCTGGAAATCTTAGCTACATGGTTAAGAAAACTCCTATTTTTGCACACTTGGAAGGACTGAAAATTCCTGAAACCTTTTATTGGTCAACAGACAGTATAGCCCCTAGCTCATATTAGCTGTTGTCATTAAGCATTGCCAGGATAAGTAATTGTACTTTTCTTACTGGATTTGCTTATTACAAGAAATGCATTTGCCAGCTCATGTGTAGTACTGGTGACCTGCAAACTGTTCAGGGTCACAGGCAGGACCTGGAAGGATCAGCAATTAGGTGTTTAGTAAAAGTAAAGCTTTTTTTCCTCCCATACCTGCAGTGCTCAGTACAGAGGACATTCAGATCATCACACACAGCATGGTGCTGGCAAAAAGTCCAAGCAAGGCTAGACAGTTCAGAGTACAAGCCAGGTCTATTAAGCTACTCATTCTTTAATGTGACAGGTTTCATTAAGTTGTTCAAGTTTGTTACTATATATATAAAGGAATTATTGCCTAATAATGACTTTTCAGTAGCTTAACCAGATATCACAGTTTTCTAGATTCTTCCAACAGATATTTTCCATGGAACAGCATTTGCTTAGACCAGAACTCACATAACATGTATTTCCTAACTGCAGTGGTGGGGCATGCCAAGTTGCATTTATTATGAGACTGATTACCTTCTTTACATAACAATTCCTAGACCACCACCCTCCCCCTACAGAAATACTTACATTAGGATAATGTAGGCCTCTGAACAGTTCTGAAGATTCACCAACCATCCTGTTTAAAACCATTAGTACGGCGCAATTCTCTTCCACTAGGATGGAATTTCATTCTAAGTGATGCTGCTGAAGCTCAGAAAGCCAACAGTGGTTCATATACCAGCAAACATTAAAACTGATAAGCACTATTTATATGAAGCAATGTAACTTTAATTATACCTAGCAGAATAATCTTGAGAAATATCCTCCAAAGAATGCAAAATATTAATTCATTTTAATGTCCAGTCCATCTTTGTTGATGTTTACATAGCTATAATTGCTTTTATGGAAAAACAGCATTAAAAGACTATATACTTTTAGCTACTTGAAATGAGGACAGCCAGCACAACATGAGTAGACAACAATTTGTGACAGTATTAGCTTCTCTGTTAACTCATAAATTGCACACCTTGATACAATGGTTAGTATTTACAATACAGTGAATTGAGTAATGTAAATTTGTAGAATCGACTGATAACAACAAGAAAATAGACTTCTCCAGCCTGAAAGCTGACACTAAGTTTAAGACTAGAAAGTTCATTAAATACTTGCCGTAATCAGACATCTTCACCAAACAGAAACATTTGCTGCATATAACTAATCCAGAATTGTGCCAACATCTTGTTTGTACTTAAAACATTTGCCACTATGTGGGCTAAAAGCAGGACAAACTATACCCCACAAACCCTAGCTTCACTATTAATACTTCAAAAAAGTATTTCTACAAATGTAGTTTATTTAGGGATCTAACATAGGCTGCATTTTCATTAGGGGAATATAGCAAACTAGTTACACAAACAAGTCTTTCAAATATGAGCAGGGCTTAAGTCAGTGGTTAATAACTAATGGGATAGTAGTGGACAAAGATATTCCATACTTTAATTTGCATATTTGAAAATTGCACCAGTGATCAGCAATCTGATGCATAGCTGTAGCTACTAATAACTATGCTGCTCTTAAATATAGGGAGCATTTTTTTTGCTCCTGTCCTTGTAAGTTTTCAGAACTTTAAGAATTGTGTCCTTTTTAAATAATTGCACAAGCTGCTTCCTTGACACAGAACCTTGCTTTCATATGAACTGTAGTCTGAAAAATCACTTACGTGCAGAATCCAATCTACAGCTGGTTACTTGAAACATTCCTTCATCAACCAAAATAATTCTCATCTGTTTCAGTTAGTTTTCCTTATCTCCTGACTCTGAAAATGATACATTGTCAAAGATTTAGTTAGAAAGATAGGTATTTCCTCTTGTTTCTATTTTAAAGAGTAATTCTCCCTAAATCTAATTAGGAAGATTTTTAAAATAAATCCCAAATAAGTCATAAAAGCAATTTTTTTAAAAAAATCCTTTATGTACACCTTATTTCTCTAAACTCGTGCAAGTGTATACACAGACAAGACCTCAGTGATTCATGAACAATTTGAAATTAGTTTGGCTAATCAAAATTACGATGCTAGCTTGCCATAGACAGGTTAGGAAACAGCTTGCTATGAACAAGCTGGGGCAGCCAGAACAGATAGGTGTACTGAGAACAAAAAGGCATAAACAAAGATAGCCAGAGACTGAACCAGAGCAAGGTTTGTTTTTTTTAAAACACCCACACCACTGTTTCAGTATTCAGCGTTGAAAGCTGATGACGATCTGTACTGGAAATAAATCAAAAGTAAGGCTGTTTATACTGTTATTGCCCCTACAAGCTCAATTTGATACACTAATAGTTGCAATTCAGTTTTAATAAGGTATCAAGTTGAGTTTTCTGAACTCTGAATCAGACTGTCTTTTCTGTAGAGAAAAGTTTTGAGTAACATTAAACTTTTTTCAATAAATTATTTATGGGAAAGCATTGAGAAAGGAAGCCGCATAAGGCATAGCATTTGTGTTGTGGGAAGTCCAAGGTGAGCATGACTCATCATTAGCCATAGAGCACAGCATCTACCACCTGGATCCAGCAGATTCTCTTAACTGGGAAATCCCTACTCCTCACTGGTACAGTTGGTCAGGCTGCAGTTACTCCTTCACAGGCAGGGAAGCTCTGCGCAGGCTGCAGATGCTTCCAAACCTAATACCTCCCCCCTCTACACAGAATACCAAGTGAGAAAAAAGATGGCATAACTCTAAACTTCACCCTTCCTCCTCTGCACAGCCCTAACCACAGTTCTTTCCATGATGAAGGTATTACACACAAATTAATCCCTCACTTTTCATTTAAATTTTTAAGTTAAACAAGTTCCAAGACATTTAGTAACAAATTCAACTATTCAGACTCATTCAGACTTTGCCCTTAACATAAGGATATTTTTCAAGCATGATGCATCAAAAACAATGAAGATTTACAACATGCTCATGCCTGCATAGTGTTGTTAATAATTTTAATTTTTTGAGTTCTTGGTACCAGGGAACTTGTGTTTGATACAAGCTGCCTTACTACATATGAAAAACAAAATTCATCGTTTACATGTTAAAATACAACAGATTCGGGTGTTTACAATTTGTGAATGAGACACTTGGTAACACTAATACAAGCTTATTCCTGGAAAAAAACCCAATTGTTAGTGTAGTCTTGAAAATTATAAATTAAGGCCTTAACTACCTGTTAAGATACTATTTTGATGTTTATCAAAAGTTAATGATTACGATGTTAAATTCATCAGCAGGTGTCCTCATATCTACTTCTACGCAAACAAAACCATCAGGACCAACCAAGGCCGGGTTATTAAGCCTGGCTATAAGGCATCTTCCTGCATTTGAAGCAAGCAGAATTTGTACAAATTGCAGACTTTGGCACCTGATAGTGTTTTACTAGTCCTACTGCAGTTTATTTTTACTGAAAATAAATTAAAATCTCTTTAAAACCTTGTCTTGTACCTTTGTAAGATTGAGCCCTACTCTCAGTAATGCTGCTACTGAAGTCAGAAGTGCTTAAAAAGACATTATTGCCTAGCCAGCTGCATTAATAAAACTGCATTCCCAATTATTTCAGTCTATGTTTAAACACACTGGGAGTAAAAGAGAAAGTAGTCAATATTCAACCACAGGTGTTAAAATAGCCTAGAATCCAATCCATCTCTAGAACCCTAGAGACAAATTAAGTTTCAGCATTCACCTATAAAGTGCAGAAATTAAAGATACAGTTATTTTCTGTATTGTATTTGAACAAACTAGAAGTTTCTGCATGATCCATCGTTACTACACAATAAATACCCTCAAACAGCTTCAGATATTTAAACCACACTGAAGTTACTGCCATTTCAGAAACAAGTATAAGGCAATTGACACATTAGCTGCCCACAGATTCAGGGAGCACTATTTTGTCAAACGACTGTTCCAATTTTTGAGCCAAGTCATTATTTTAAAATCCTCTAATGTCTGGCAAGACAAGGTTAGGTTCTGTTAACAGTGAGGATGGTGGGAAAGCATGAATACTTGGTATCCTGGGAAGGGGGAACAAGACACGACACCACCAAGAACTCTGGAACACTCAACATATAGTAAGCAACAAAAACATTTCAAGGATATCTCTGGGTAGCCTATGTTACATATAGGAAAGTTTATCATTAGAATGACTTGCACAAAAATGATTTGCGTATTTCACCAAGATGAATTTTAAAAATACTTGCTGCTTTTTAATTTGTAGAACAGCACATTCATAGCTTCTAAAATGACCAGAACATTAACTAACCATCCTTTTGTTTAGGAGGCTAAGAGATTCTTCAGCCAAATGCTGCCCAGAGAATTATTTCGCTTAGTGGTCCCTCAGAACTTGGCTCTTTGAGACTGCAGACTCACGTTAAGGATGGTTGTAAACCATGAACTGTAAACACAATTAGTTACCCTGAACAGGAATGGAAGTGTCTTGAAATTATTCAAGCATGCACGAATAAGTTAGAGGGAAAGAACAGGCAGCAATAAAATTAAGCAGTTGTCAAGATTAATACAATCTAAGCCATTCAATTGCTTCCTCCCCTTTTCTGTACAACATTGAACAGTGAAATCAAACTCACCCATTTTGCTGCCTTCATCATTTTGCCCCTGCAGGCTAAAAATGCATTCCCAGTAAGAGTACTTTAAATAAAAAGCAAATCCTTTAAATCAAAATTTAAATTTATTTTGAAATTTTTAAATGTCGTTTTTATCAATTTAGACACACTGTTTGACATTATCAGATCAGAGAATTTACAGTGACTCATGGATAAAGATTTGGCTTTTACATTCAAATGTTAAGTACTTCAGAATAGCTTTGTCTTGTTATTTCCAAACCAGAAACACTAAAGAGCATTTTGCCTCTCAAACATCTTTGTTATTAACAGAGTTTTGATATGTGCCGTACTTGAAGTAGAACACGCACAACACCAAAGCAGTTACTTTGTTTGAATGAAGCGAGTACCTTAATTACAGTTCCAGATTTAAGACTAGTTCCTTGTGGCATCAAAAAGCAGCGCTAAGTAGAAACACAAGTTTATTTTTAAAAATACATGTTCCTCAGGTAGACTGCAGAGCCTGACCTACTTGGAAAGCCTCTTTATGAAGATAAAAGGGTCTTGCTACCCAATGTTAGCATCATACAGTCCTAAAGTTTAGGAAGTTTTGTCCAGTTTTCATGATTATTTTGGAAACACAGTATTACAATATTCCACTATCCTAACACTATCCTGTATTAGTGGTTAACAACAAAATTCATTTCATCTATCAGACTTTAACGGAGTTGTTTTATTGCTGACTATAGTTCCCTACTCTCTAGCAATAACTTGAAACCAGAAAACATTTGCAGGGAAAAGATTTGATCAATTTGCCCATTCTGGCAAGGAGAGTGCCCCTGAAGAGTGTACCATATAACCAACTCGTCTAAAGGGAATGTCAGACCACCACTCCAAGAACAGTCTCCTACCCTGCATCTTAGAAGTTCAGAACCCCTCCAATTTGTAAAAAAAAACTTTTAAAAAAAAGCAAGCTCCAAAGCCCTGGGAAAGTTTGTAAATTTGAGACTAAAACTTCTATGATAGACTGATGTGGAGAATTTCATAGTAAGGTACTCTAATAGTTAGGATTCCTTTGTATACACCTTAGGACAAGGGGCTGCTACTGCCTTCAGTCAGCACGTAGCACATCACGGAAGATCTGGGACCACAGCAACGACTTGGTGCTAGAATCAAGCATCTGTAATATTAACAAACTGAGGGGGTGCAGAGATTTTGTTTTGTAGGAGGAAAATACTTCAGGTCTACTGTAATACACTTTCTCCCCCACCTTTATTGTCACTGTCTGATGGAGCATCATTAACAGTATGCCAGGAATGCTTTATCGCCTGATTCCAGAAGTCTGCTGCATCTCAAGAATCACAGGCACATTCCCTGCTCAGAAACACACAGCAGAAAAAGTGTGAAAGGACTGTTATATTACAGTTTTAGAAGCTATATTAAAAACAATCTCAATCTTCCCTGTTGGTAGAGTCTGTCAACCTAGTTAATCCACAGATATCATGATATGTATCTCAACACCCAATGAAACAAGAGTATTCATAAGCCTGTAAAGTATACAGAAAACCCAGCTCTGTCCTCTGATGCTGTTTTCAAGTTGTTTTATTCACTCTTTTGGATGACTATAAATAAGTGTTTCCACTATGGAAAAGAAAGTTAGCACGGTACATTATCATGACTTGGGAATGGATTTTCTGAAGACATCTTCAAAAGGGCAAAAGCTTAGAAAAAACAATCTGAACGTTGAATTCAGTTCCTTATAAAGTCCCTTGTAAAAATTAAAAAAAAAAAAAAAAGTAAAGAAAGAAAAAAAAGTAAAGGAAAAACTGCAAGGCCCAGGATGATTTATTGCTTTTCTTCAGTTTTTTCCTTGGTCTCTTTCTTCTCAGATTCTTTGCTCTCTTCCTTTACAGAAAGCTCTTCTAGTTTTTCAGCAACTTTATCAGCACTATCATTTTTGTCTGTGCCTGCTAAGAGATTGATTGGGAAAAAAAAAATTACATAGTGGAAGTAATGGATTTTCCTGTTACAGGAAGAGTAGAGAGATGGAGGGTGAGGGGGGTGGGAATAGCTGGTGTGTAGAATAACAAAGGTAAAGAAATTTCCTTTCAACAAACAAAGGGAAAGAAAATTCTCAGCTGAGCACTGGAGTGATGCGTTCCACTGCTTTTCCTTTGGTAGTTACCTCAGAAGTCAAAATTCAACAATCACTTGCATATTTTAATCACTAAATGAGGACCTAATCATAGTGACTGAGGAAACATTTGTTCAGCTTTGCTGCTACTAGTAACAGGCTCCATACAGTGTTCACTTCAGTCAAGTCCACGTCTTAAGTCCCAAGCTTCTCACCTATCTTAACCACAAGAAGAAGTTTCGCAGCTTCACACTGGGGAATAGGAAGTTCTTAAGACTGAAAAAAAACCATTCTAAATATCCTGAGGAGCGTTGACTGCAGACGACTAGTACTCTGTACTTTAGAAAGGCAGTATTTATTTTACACAGTGAGACACCTTATCACACAGGCAATTCTACAAGGCAGTGCATCAATCTATTAGAAAGAGACCTGCGAAGAATTGCTCAACTTCATACACAATAAGTACAAAAATGAAGTATTCTACTTGCGTGATTCTATATTTGGAGAATTTGGGAAAAAAACAGGCAGTATGAAATACCACCGTGGTTACAGGTGTTCACAGTTCATGTGTGTACTATAAACCAGAAATGCTTGTTTAGTACCTTTCTGAAAGAGCAATGTCCCGACAGCAATAGTAACAGCCTTCTACAAGAAAGAAGGCAATTGTCACTCCTGTGAACTGTTACTCTCGCAGACAGAAAAAGCACGTGAACTGAAGACTGCAGTTCAGTACAGAGTGAGTCTGCTAAAACACAATCACACTCCAAGGGCTGTGACCACTCAAACAGAGAGGAAAAGTGGTGTGGTACTACCCTTACACTTTTAACCTTACCTTTCTTTGCTCTCTTGTCTACTTCATTTCTGCATTCTTCAAATTTTGCCTTGAATTTCTGTGCATCTGTTTCAGTGAAGATAGAATATTTTTTTATTAGTTTCACCTCCTTGCAACATTAAATACTTCCGACCTCAAGGAAAGACACCAGAGAAGTTTTGTGTAAACAAAACCTGTAGAGACCTAAGTAACCCAGTTTAAAATCACACAACATGCTATGCAAAATTCTTTAACCACGCCTTTGTGCGGAAGCAGTTCATTTGCTTTAGCAAGTCTATTAAAGCAGCTTATTTTGCAAAATACTTAAAACAGAATGCCAGAAGGAGCTGTTTTATAGTTATTGCAACTCCCAGCTGTCCCTAGCGCACAGAAATAAGAATATGATGGCAGAGACTGCCAATACAAGTACCTGTGTTCAAAAGCCTGAAGATTAGCTTTGAACTACTATCCATGCCAGCTACATTATACCCTAAAAGGCCTCCACATCCTTACCATAACTTAGGGTTCTTGGCATCAGAGTGGAATCTAGAGCCTGTTTCGTTACTACAGCACTCAAGTTCATAAACCCAAAAGCCTAGACTCAAGCTATTCTTAACTACAGTAGTTAAGGAAGCATAATCTTCATTAGGTTTTGGTCTAAGCCACCACTCAATTTAACAGTTATTACAAGAAGCTGATCAAGTTACAGTAACATTTTAACACAAGTAATAGAAGCAACAAGAGACAAAAGCACATCAGGCAAGGTACTTTTTAACACCAGAAGGATAAAGAAGGTAACTTTGGTATGCCAACTTGGTCAGACTGACCACATGAGGTCACTGTTGCCCCAGAGGGATTTAGAAGCCACTGTGAAACTAGTGAAGGAAACATTTGTATCAATTCCTTTTCAAGCATCTCAGAAAGCAAAGATACCTGAAGGGCATACTTGTGCCTGTTCACCTATCATCAAGCAATACTGCTTAGTCAGCATTGCAAAGGGTAAAGGGATAAAGAGGACAAACACTCAAAAGGCTTAGCAGTCTCTTCCAGAAAGAGGGAAAGACTTCTCAAAGATGAGCAAATAGTCACCAAACCTCTTCAGTTTCCTATTTGATTAAGAAAGAGGCAAGCATTAAGCAGGTGGATCATAAGAATTTGGCTAACCAGTATGATGTTGGAAACTTAAGGAAAAGGAAGCAAACAAGATACTCTAAGGTCTTCCCAGACATAGGCAAATTCATCTAGTTTTAAAATACACAGACATTTTATTACCCATCTAGCCTGTAGGGAGAAGAGCTGGCTAACACACTAAACGTGTGTAACAAATGGTAAAGCAAGAAAAGCAAAAACATTCTTGCACTTTCATTTTGCTTCTTTTATCAAGGAAAAAAAAAAACACACTAGTTTGATTCAGTCCTAAGGAGTTGGGAAAGCTACACTGGCATTCAGCCATACTAGCTGATCCATACATAACAGAGACCTACTTTCTGTTCTGGTAGTCAATGCAATTAGTCCAGAAAAACCCACTAAGTACAACAGCTGGGCTTGACTAGCACTTTCCATTGAGCATTGCACTTTATTGAGACCAGGAAGATACATACTGTCAATGCAGACAGATGAATGTTTATTTACTTCTAATGTAAAGATGTTATCTTAACTACAATTGAGCACCTGAGATAACCAAAAGCCAGCTGCATGTAGTAAGCTCTACCCTATAGTATTCCTGCTTTTAGTTTTATTCTGATTAGCATAACACCTGCATGAAATGGCTTAAGTTAAAAAAAAAGCACCTAGGGCAGAAAGTTCTGCGGGTATTACTGGAGACCTAATTATTATACTGTTTATCAACACATATGATTAACTGACTTCTGCCAGTTAAAGCAGTAATTACCTAACACTACCATGCAGTGCTAAGATACAGCATATCTACAGCAGTGGTTTACAACAGCGTTCAAACATGCAGTGTAACGTAACAGCATACAATCAACCTCAGTTCAGTGCCAGGCCACTCACTTTCTGCATTTAAAAACCGGATTGCCAGAAGTTCAGGCTTGGGGCTTTCATCTGCAAAGTCAGCATGTGTGTTCCAGACCCATGCCCTGTCACTCCCAGCATTAGGCTTCAGCTCCATTAAGGGTGTAACTGAAAAAAAAGCATTAGAAGATATACACAGCACAATAGTAAATGTTTTCACACCAGCCTCCATAAATTTTATTACCAACTGTGTTGCTTATGTAAAACACTTTACACAGAATTGCTTTTGGATAAATAGAAGACAATGGTGCCCATATATATTTTTCCCTATGTCCTCAAATAAAATGATGCAAGACCATTGCTTTATAAAAGAATGCTAGATTCTTGGTTGTGAAGAAATGGAGAGGTTGATTGAATTCTTGTTTAAAACAGATAACTGTGTTACTAATAGAGATGGCGTCACTAAAGCACAGCTCTGAACAACAGTCAAATGGATTAGGAAGAAAAGGCACCCAAACAGCATTAATTCTTTTGCATACTGAACACACTACATACTACAAAAAAATTACTTTAAAAAAAGCATTATTCCTACAATTAGTCATCAAATCAGATTCTTCTCTCCCATCAGTTTAAAGCTCTACAGCAAGGTATTATAGAATTCTGCAGTGCCACAAGATGTGTACAGTACATTTTTAGTCCACTTGTTCCATTTCAGTAAATGGAGCCCTTTCTCTCCAAGATAGTACAATTACTTCACCTGACTGACTGGAGAAGTTGGAATGTTACTTCTCACACTACTCCTAGACTTTTTACAAACACATGCATACAAAGTTTAAGCAGGGCTTTTTTCTCCCTGATCCCTGGTCCTTTGTTTAGTTCAGGATAAATCTAAAGAGTCTACTCATTTTCTTGCATTTAGAGATCAAATTCAAACTTGTTTCATTCAATGTTTAGCAAAAAGAGTCTGCCTGTGAGTCAGCATAAATCCAGTTCAGACATCAATACTCAAAGCAGTTTTTCTAGGAAAAACACTTCTGACATGAACACTAGAAATTCATTTTTTGGGCTTGCCTAACTGCAACATTTATTTTTCCTAAACAAAAGGCTTATTCTTATTGGTTGGTGACTACATTGCTTTCATCTTTGCCATTTCATTTACAAAACACCTGCGCCCTCTGAAGTCTGACTTTCTGCAGAAATCTGCCCAAAGAAAATAAACCTTATTGCTTCTGACTTTATTTGTATCAAACTACTTCAAACAAGTTACTTAAAGTTACCCAAATGCAGTTCAACTCCACAGAACACCAAGTACTCTCATAAGAACCTGAGCAACACCAAGGCAAGCAAGTAACTAAGTATTACCAAATTTAGTCTACTTGCTGCTACATACATTAACTTTCAAGTCTGTCTTGCCTTTCATGTTTATTTTTATTCAAAGAGATAAAAGGAACAAATCTACCCTGCTCTATCAGCTCTCAATGCACATTCTTTTTTAATGAGTTAGCTGAATATACTACATTCATTGCAGTTTACTGCACAAGCAGAGAAAGGCAGACACAGGTTAGCTTAGCACCTCAGTATCCATTTTCTGATGGTTAAGTAGTTGCTTCTACCAATTTGGCTCAAAGTACTAAATTATTACATGACTACTTATTTCCCATTTTTCTATGAAAACAAGCCAGCACACATTAATTTCTTATATTAAACAGTGTTAAGACCTACATTTTCTATGTTCTATTAATCATTAACCCAAAGACACACTGGGAGGAATCACACATCTGTTTATCCCAACTACATTTTACAGTGTCTTTAGAACACTATCAGTCTAAAGAAAATAAACTTTAAGACTCAGCCTCACAGGCAACCACCAAAACCAAGTACAGCTTCTTTCCATCAATAAAACTAAGCACTCATGGGTTTTGATGTCTGTAACCATGTGGGCAGAGCAAGAGTCAACTATACTTAAGAGTCTGATATAAATCTGATACCTGTTTAAAGACATATAGAGATTCTCTCTCACTGTTACTAAAAATTCAGTGAGCTCTTAATCTACACATTTCTACCAGCTTATTTTTTAAAAACAAAAATAAGTACAGCAATATGTAACATACTATAATGGTTTGCACAGATTTTTAGGGTTTTATCCCTCCTCATGAGGAGGCGAATTGTTCCCTTCTCCTTGTGTTTCAGGAGTTTTACATCACCAGTGCCACGTTCTTTCCATTCTGGAAGGTCATTCTCAGATGCAAATCGGAAGAGTTTCGCTCGCCTTAAAGAGAGAATTTAAGAAGTTAGCATGCATGTAGAAACATTTATCAAAACAGCACACTCAACTATAGAGTAGCTTAGTTTTTTTTCAAAGCCACACACAAGAAAGAAAAAAATTCCTTTTGCAAGATTCTCTGTTCTACTTCTGCATACAAATTTAGAAACAGATATGATAAATTCAAATTTAACAACAAACTACTAGAAATTGTAATATCTATACTAAAAATTCAACAGGTTCTGAACACTTTTGGGGGGTGATAAACATATTTGGTGTGGGTAACCTCTTAAATGAGGGTTCCTAACTATCAAGTTTTGCCATAGTTGGAGTTCTTATATATATATGTATATACACACACACATATGTGCATGATAATCCAAGAGTTCTTTTCCAACCTGGTGATTCTATAATGAATGAAACCGCTACATCAAATCTGTAGTATTGGTTAATTCAAGAAATTGAGCTGCTTGAGGCTAAGTAAAGACTCGTGTATAATTCCAAGCCTATTGTTTGATCAATTGTAACAAAGTGCCTCACCCTCTAGTGTCACTCATTTCCTTTTGACTCTAAAAATCTAATTGTTCCTATTCTTGAATCAGGAATAAAGGAAGCTTAGTGCTGCACTGCAGTGCAACATACCTGCTTCAGAACATGCCTGTTTAATCTTCTGAGATGCCAGTGTGCCAAAAGAGAAACAGGAGTGGTTTGGGACATTAGTCAAAACTGATCCAGAAGACAGTCTGAGCTCTGCTAGTGAAGAGCTTAAGGCACCGCTATAGGAATGGAAGCACCTGCACACACTACAGGATTATATATAAAAATACACTTTTCTAGAAAAGAGCAAGGGATAAGGACTTGTTATAAGCCAGGTCCTTCAGGACAGGGTTTCAGATGTTAGAGCAAACTAGTCTAATGGATGCTGATGCAGATGAACTGCTTTGGTCCAAAGCAAGTCCTTCCTTCAGCGGGCAATTCCTCTAAGTTTAGCTTTCACAGCAAGCAGCATTCAAAAAAAAAAAAATCTCCTTTCCTCCTTCACTCCTTTGTACACATTTATTTTTTCCACCCGATACTGCACACCCCAAGTGCATAGAGGCCCTAATGGTCAGAGATCACACCAGTTATCTTGACAGAAACTGAGCATAGCTTTCATTTTTAACCAGAATCTGTATAAAGAGAACCAAAATTTCTCTTCAGATAAACAATACCCTTCTATGACTGAGTAAAGCCAGTATTTTTAAAACCTATTTAGGATAGTAAGGCTTACCACTAGGTAAGCCTTTAGCCTATAGATCATACATGTTAAACAAGCTACCCTGATCCAACAAGAAGTCCAATCCATGGATAAAACTATGTCTGAGGCAACTGGAAGGTACTGCCACAAACAGCCCAATGTTGTATTTCATCTATTGCTTCTGTTGTTTCAGTATATCTTACATCACCCTTTACAGCTGGGGATGCATGGCAGCAACATTATACGCATCTCAACTTTGTCCCCCAAGACACCAGTTTTACAGTGTGATCACACAATTTTGAAATCTCTATTGTCCAAGTTAATGTTTTCTTTAAGGGTAAACAGTACTAACCCAGATTTGTAATATCAGCTCTCTTCTGTTGTTCCATACTTCAGAGTTCCTTGGGGCGTTACTATCAATCACTCCCCCATCCAATCACTGCCACCAGGGTAAACACCAACCAGCTTAGGCTGCCACTTCATACACAGGGACCCCTAACCAATTATCTAGATTTATAGACACATACAAGTTTAAGCCTAATAAGCATTTAGATAATATACAGAAGTATTGTGCTTACATCTTGAAAAGCTCTTCCTCATCCTCTTCCAGAGTTTTTATTTCCTGCTCAGGAAGGGAAACTATGGGCTCAAATTGAGGATCGTGGTTAGAATCATCTGCGTTTTCAGTAGAAGTATCGTGCTCCTCATGTGTTTCCTGGAGAGAAAAAGAAAAAACCCACAAAACTTGTTAGGTACTTGAAGTCTGAAGTATTCACACTACGTTTAAAATTAAAACATTTATGACTACTCAGCAATTAGATTTTAGCAACTGAAATACCCTGTAGCAATAAAGAGTAATTATTATAGCTGAAAACAAATGGCTTTAAAGACAACACAGTTATACTATAGAACAAAAAGTAAACTGTCTTGCAGTGCTAGATGTTTTAGTCCTACCACTGTGGACTAATTGTGCCGAGGCTCGGTCTGGAGAAGTAGCTCTTGGTATAGAAAAATAATTTCTTTGCCTATTTTTCTATATGATGTGTTTTATGCTACTAAATCATTACTGTTTCTTAGTGGTTGATGACTTACCAATAACGAGAAAAAAAGAAAAAACACCACCAAAGTAGCCATCTACCCCAGCTTAAGGGACACATTCCAGATAGAAGTTCATTATTCTAGTCAGAGGTATTAGACTCACCCACGAAGGTGTTTCTGAAGCACATATGCAACACTCCCAAAATAATTTCCACTTTTTTATTTAAGACTCTTTGGGGAACTTTAGATTACGGATAAATGGCCAATACACTGCTTCCTATATGGCTGTTTAGGAATCTGCCACAGCACTCATTAAGAACCATTTTTAGTATATGACAAGCAAACAGTAACAACTCTAGTACTTCATGTATATGGACTGCTTAAGGGCATTCAGCAAAGAGGCCTAGAAGGGAGATTCATCTGCAAGTTTAATGAGGCCACAAACAGCTATCCTAAGTCAAGGAAACAGATTTGGGTTTTTTTCTGCTGTTCTCTGAATAGCAGAGAAAGGAATAACAGTCTATACATCTCATTTTCACTTTACTGATGAAAGAGTCCACTCCTACAGGTTCGATTTAGAACATTCTTACAGAGAAGGCACACACCACGCAGGCATAAAGCAAACGAAATTAAGCAGTGTAAATAAATTTTAAAATAAACGGCCCGGGGGGATTAAGGAATGTTGCAAAATAAATTCCGATTATGTCAACAACATCCCTCCAGCTATGGTTAGTTTTATGTCCCCAGCAGGTTTGCAGAAAGCGAGAGCAACATTAAGTCCTATCTGTTTCCAGGAACAGGAAAAGAAAACATGGGCCAAACTTTTCTACAGGGCCTCCTCCAGCAGCAAGTAACACACCGCTTATCAGAGTTCATCATCCCATACCAATTAATTACAGAAGCTGTAAGAAGGCGTAATTCGCCAACAACCACGTGGGAGCAGAAGCAGCCCCCACTATCGCGACAGGACCCTGCCCTGCCCGACATGAAGCACGTGGGGCCTCGCCTGCAGCCGCGGGGTTGGGAAAGCAGGAGAGGGATGGAGACAAGAAGTAGTTACTAAAAGGGGGATCATAGAATAGTTTGGGTTGGAAAGGACCTTAAAGATCAACCAGTTGCAACCCCCCTGCGATGGGCAGGGGCACCTCCCGCTAGATCAGGCTGCCCTTGAATATTCTGATTCAAGATGAAACTTAACTCTGCTTTAACTAAGTAATTGTGTTTTTTGAAAGTTAGGCAGAATGTCCCTCTGAGAATGTGGGGTTTATGTTTGGTTTGGGGTTTTTTTTCAGTGTTTTTTCAGACTTCTTATTCTCTGGAGATGATAATGCCTTGTGTTCAGTGTGACCTGTCCGAAGCAGATGTGTCTCCTGCGATAGAATCCTACAACAGTTTAGGTCAGAAGGGATCTTAAAGATCATCCAGTTCCATCCCCCCCCCGCCATGGGCACCTCTGTTTGCAGTCTCTGCTGATCTCTAATGCAAGGTCAGAGCTGGAGCCAAAGCTCCAAATTAGCGAGATTTGGCTGTTGTGAAGTTCATAACAACATTAAAATTAGTCCTAGTGGTGGAATACACGTAGGACTTCTGGGAAGATTTATACACAGGCACGTAAGTGGGGAACCCCTCCTGCCCCAGCTCTTGCCTGGCTGCACGGGATGATGGAGACGGCTCCTCGTGTCGCCCAGGCCCCAGAAAGCCCAATCTCTTTCTCAAACTCCCAGAGGCGCCTCGGCGAGCGGATTCCGCGGCATTTTCGGTCCCGGGATCGCCGAGCGGCGCCCTCAGGGCCGGGCGGTCACACGTGCCGGGGCCCGGGCGGGACGAGGCGTCGGCGCTCGCTCCTCTCTCCCGCGGGGCTCGCCCCGCCCGGCGGCCGCGGCCTCCTGGGCCCTTCGCCCCACCACCCACCCGCCGTCCCGCCGGGCCCAGCCCCGCGCCCGCCGCCCGCTCACCTTGGTGTCCGCCATGGGCCCCCGCTCGCCGCCGCCGCTGCCCGCGCGCTTCCTGCCGCCCCGCCCGCCTTTACCTCATTCCCGCGGCCCGCGCCGCCGCAAGGCCCGATGGGAAACGCCCGCGCTGCCGCCCCGCCCCCGGCGCGCCAGGGCCCGGCCCGCACGGCGATGCCGGCCCCGGTTCTGGCCCAGCCCCCACCCCCCCCCGCCACAACCACCTACCCGACCGCCCCCCGCCCCGCCGCTCCCCGGGCCCCGCCACGCGCCCCGCGCTGCCCCCGCCGCCTCCCGGCAGCCCTCGCGCCGCCGCCGGCACGGCCCAAGATGGCGGCCGCGCGCGTGACGGAGCGCGGCGGCGGCGGGGGACTCGCCGGCCCCCCTGGGCGCGCGTGAGCGGCGCGGGGAGCGGTGAGAGAGCGCGTATCGCTGCTTCCCGCACGCACGCTCCGCCACGTCCCCTTGGCGGCAGGGGCGGCTCGGCCCTAACCCAAACAGCCCGGCGGCGGAGGGGCTGACCCGGTGTCAGGGCGGAGGGGAGGCTGAGGGGAAGCTGAGGGGAGGCTGACCTGGTGTCAGGGCTGAGGGGAAGCTGAGGGGGGGCTGACCCGGTGTCAGGGCGGAGGAGAGGCTGAGGGGAAGCTGAGGGGAGGCTGACCTGGTGTCAGGGCTGAGGGGAAGCTGAGGGGGGGCTGACCTGGTGTCAGGGCGGAGGGGAGGCTGAGGGGAAGCTGAGGGGGGGCTGACCCGGTGTCAGGGCGGAGGGGAGGCTGAGGAGAAGCTGAGGGGAGGCTGACCCGGTGTCAGGGCTGAGGGAGGCTGGTGGGAGCATGGCAGATCAAAGCCATAGCAGCAACTCTGGCTGCGTCGTGGCTCCTGTGCCCGAGGTCGGAGACAGGACTGAAGAGGAGAGCAAGGCGGATGGAGGCTCCAGTGGCCCCATGGAGAGCCCAGCAGCCCATCCTGATGTGTACGGATATATTAAGGGAGACTTGTTTACCTCTGAGATCTATAAAGTAGAAATACAAAACCTTCCCAAATACATTGGTTTTAACGATGTGAAAAAGTTCCTTGCCAAATACGGGCTCAGTCCTCATAAGATAAAGCTTTTTGGGAAGCAGACGTTTGCCTTTGTGACATTTAAGAGCGAGGAGGAGAGGGACAAGGCCATGAAAGTCCTCCATGGGGCGTTGTGGAAGAGCCGGCACCTGAGCGTTAGGCTGGCCAAGCCAAAGGCTGACCCCATCGCCAAGAAGCGGAAGAGAGAAGAGGAGATGGAGCAGGGAGAGGTGAAGCGGCTGGCTCCCTTGGAAAGCGCTGGAGAGGAGCCTCTGAGCAAGCAAATCGCTGATGTTGTGACCCCACTGTGGAAGGTGCCTTATGGAGAGCAGCTGGTTGCAAAGAAGCAGGAGTGTGAACAAGTGCTGCAGAAGCTGACAAAGTAATTCCTGTTGGTAAAGCTACTTTAATGTATACAAGACTAGACCTTAGGACGGGATTGATAGGAATGGTTGGACTCGATGATCCTGTGGGTCTTTTACAACCTGATGATTCTGTGGTTTTGTTATAGCTAAATTTGCACAAACAGCTGTCTCTAGAATAAACTAAGTTAGAAGTAGATGAAAAACCAAATTCCCTGACAAAGTAAATAAAAGATATATCTGTGATGCTAGGACCTAGAAACTCTTGTAGCTGACAACACCTGCTATTGCTGTTCTTGCTCAGCCTCAAAAGATTGCTAAATGAAGGAGCTTTGGTTTTAAGTCTTCTGCTCCACAGGCCTAAGCAGAACAATGCCCTGTACAAAATGAAAATGTCTTCTGCGGCTGTTAACCTGAGTTTTTCTAAATATGTACTTTACAAATTTTGTTTCTGATTTGGGCAGGGAAATAGGAAATAACAACAGAGCTTTATTACCGTGGTTGTTCATGCAGAAACAGAAATATAACAAGTTGTGTTGCCCAGTAGAGGGAGTGAAAGCATCACCATTACAGGTAATGTAATCCTGGGTAAAGTATGGGATGGGGTTAATGAGCTTGGGGTTAAATGAATCGTTTGGTCTTGAGAGAAAGTGGACAAACTGAGTATTTGACTTCATCTTGTAATGAATGATGAATTTTAGACATGATTGCCTTTCACGTAAATATTGCATGGAAATATTTGCAGGAAGCAGAAGAATGGTTAGTTAACTGGAGATTCTAACATCAATATGCTCTCCCTAGAAGCTTGCGTTGTAGGCTGACACAGATGTTCTTCGACAGAGGCAATGTTTTGTTTTTTAAATAACAAAGTTTACTTTCTTATCGTTGCTGTTAGCTCTCATACATCAAAATCCACTAATATCTTCCATGTGAACTAAGAGTTCTGAGTGCACTTGCAAATGCGTTGAACCCTGAGGGTTGTTTCAGGAGAAACTTGGTATGTACGAGCAAGTGTATAAAGGTCTTACCTGTTTCTGTTTTAAATCTAGACTGAATATCGCAACAAATGTGAGTTCTTGATTGGGATTGGAGTAAATCAAGAAGACAAAACTGTGGGCTGTCGTCTTGGCAAATACAAGGGTGGTACCTGTGCTGTGGTGGAGCCGTTTGATACTATTCACATTCCCACTATCGCCAAAACAGTAGTAAAAGCTTTCCAAGACTACATAAGGTGAGCATATGTAAAATGAGATACCTGTAAAGGTTTTGATGTCTTACTCAAAAATATTTATAAAATTAAATGTTATGAAATGCTGAGAGTTTGTTATGACCTTTAAGACCTATGCTGTACCAGTCTCAATTATCAGCAGTTCTTTGCTGTCCACATCTTGTGCCCAGATCACTGGGTATTTTTCCCTTGCTCTTGCTCAGCTGTTCTGAGGTGGAGGGACAGATCCCAGCCAAATACAGCGTTATTGCAAGCAATGTATAAGTCTACAATAAAAAGTATCTGTTAATTGAGAGCTTCTTTCATTAGCTCTCAAGAAATACTCAGAAAAAGGCTTTTTAAAAGAGGAATTTGAATAACAAAGGTCAGTTGCTTCCTTGGATGAGGAGAAGACTCATCCTACAAGGAAACAAACAAAAAACCTGTAAATTTAAGCAACAGTGCTTTTTACTAAGGGAGTGGTTTCTTTAAAAAGTGATTAAATCATCAAAAATGAAAACCACAGAAGAATCGTGATGGTGGAAAGTTTGAATTTGGGATGAAGCACAGAAGCCACTAAAGGCATTATGAAAAACTGTCATTCTTTGAATGTGGTGAGAAGCTGCCTATGTTGTATCTGTAATTTTGGGTGGCCTGGAACAGGTAAGAGGATTGTGAAAAGCAGGGCCAGATTATTTTGCATTAGGAGATAGGATCTATTCATCAGTCTCTGTATTTTTCTTTTTTTTTCCTGTTTTCTTAATTTAGATGTGGAAGTCCTTCCTTTCTTGACAAATCAATGTAGCTGTATTTGTATTAAAGTTTTTTATCATTTGGCACGATGAGGTGCTTTTGTCTCAATAAACTGTTGAATATTAGGCAAAAAAGTAGTTTTCTGTTAAATAACTGAGCTTCTGAAAATTGCAGGTCAACTCCTTACTCGGTTTACAGCCCAGAAACATATGAAGGTCACTGGAAGCAGCTCACAGTCCGTACCAGCAGGAATGGCCACATTATGGCAATTGTTTATTTTAATCCGCAGGTATTTGTGTTGATCTATAATATGCAGCCCAGATACAGCTTGAAAATTATATAAATTTGATTTTATGAGTCATGCATGCGAAAGAGAAATAGAATAATTACTTGGTGCAGTTAAGCTTGCATTACTAATCTTCTGTTTAGAGTGGTGCATGGAAATGAGCAGGTAATTAATATGCAGATAGAAGGCATACACAAAATCATATCCTTAAATCACTAAGATGACTATTTTCTCTTATTTCAAATGAAACCTTTAGAAATTAAGTAAAGAAGAGCTAGCTGACCTGAAAATCTCTCTGGCAAAATACTTCACGGAAGGGATGGGCAAGGAGAGCGGCGTCACTTCACTGTACTTTGTGGAAGAAGGACAAAGGTGAGGGAGGTGATTTTCCTTTGAGGGGGGGTTGGTGTTTACAACAGAGAAGTAGGTGGGGTTTCCATGCCCTCATTTTGTCTGTTTCATTAAAGCAGCAGGAATGTTACTAATTTGTAACAGTTATTTACCTTTTCCAGCAAAACACTCCTGAAACATCCTTTTCTCCTGTAGGGTCACTAGCTAAAAGCAGGTACA